>NW_026599603.1:0-360000 GCF_023634155.1 Falco peregrinus | reverse complement strand
AGAGCTCTGTTTAGGGTTAGGCCTCTTATGGTTAGGGTTAGGGTTAGGGTTAGGGTTAGGGTTAGGGTTAGGGTTTAGGGTTAGGGTTAGGGTTTAGGGTTAGCGCTAAGCTTAGGCTTAGGCCTAGGTTTAGGGTTAGGGTTAGGGTTACGGTTAGGGTTTGGCTTACGTTTATGGTTAGGGTTAGGGTTAGGGTTAGGCTTATGTACATGCCATGCACAGCTGAGATTTAGAGTTCCGTCTAGGGTTAATCCTCTTAGGGTCAGGATTAGGGTTCGGTTTAGGATTAGGGTTTAGGGTTAGGGTTAGGGTTAGGGTTAGGGTTAGGGTTAGGGTTAGGGTTAGGGTTAGGGTTAGGGTTAGGGTTAGGGTTAGGGTTAGGGTTAGGTACATGCACAGCTGAGGTTTAGAGTTCCGTCTAGGGTAGGGACTCTTAGGGTCAGGAATAGGGTTAGGTTTAGGGTTACGGTTAGGGTTAGGGTTAGTGTTAGGTACATGCCATGCACAGCTGAAGTTTGGAGTTCCGTTTTGGGTTAGGCCTCTTCGGGTTAGGGTTAGGGTTAGGGTTAGGGTTAGGGTTAGGGTTAGGGTTAGGGTTAGGGTTAGGGTTAGGGTCAGGGTTTTTACAATACCCCGGTAGGCAGCAGGAAGGCACCAGTAAACTTGTTCTACCTGCTTTCGGGGCTGAGATGGGGAACCGCTGAATTTTGGACTCGGCTGGTGACAGAATTTTCCAAACACACCCCGTGCACAAGTGCACCGGGGAAGGTGCTAGAAACGAGTTCTGTTTGTAGTTCTCACACTGTACCGGTAGGCAGCAGAAAGGCACCAGAAAACTTGTTCTACCTCCTTTCTGGGCTGAGATGGGGAACTGCTGAATTTTGGTCTCGACAGGTGACAGAATGTTCCAAACACACCCCTTGCACAACTCCACCGGGGAAGGTGCTAGAAACGATTTCTCTTAGTAGTTTTTACACTACCCCGGTAGGCAGCTGAATGGCACCAGAAAACTTGTTCTACCTGCTTTCGGGGCTGAGACGGGGAACTGCTGAATTTTGGCCTCGGCTGGAGACAAACTGTTGCCAGGCACACCCGATGCACAAGTCCACCGGGGAAGGTGCCAGAAAGGAGTATTGTAGGTAGTTCTCACACTGCCCCGGTAGGCAGCTGAAAGGCAGCACAAAAGTAGGGCTACCTGCTTTCTGGGCTGAGATGGGGAACCGCTTAATTTGGACTCGGCTGGTGACAAACTGCTGCAAGGCACACCCAATGCACAAGTCCACCGGGGAAGGTGCCAGAAAGGAGTTCTGTTGGTATTTTTTACACTACCCCGGAAGCCAGCTGAAAGGCACCATTAAAGTAGGGCTACCTGCTTTCGGGGCTGAGATGGGGAACCGCTGACTTTTGGACTCGGCTGATGACAACATGTTCCAAAAATACCCCGTGCACAACTGCACCGGGGAAGTTTCCAAAAACGAGTTCTCTTGGTAGTTCTCACACTGTACCGGTAGGCAGCTGAAAGGCACCAGAAAACTTGTTCTACCTGCTTTCGGGGCTGAGATGGGGAACGGCTGAATTTTGGTCTCGGCTGGTGACAAAATGTTCCAAACCCACCCCTTGCTCAACTCCACCGGGGAAGGTGCCAGAAACGAGTTCTGTAGGTAGTTTTTACACTACGCCGGAAGGCAGCTGAAAGGCACCAGTAAACTTCTTCTACCTGCTTTCGGGGCTGAGATGGAGAACTTCTGAATTTTAGACTCGGCTGGTGACAAACATTCCCAATGCATACCCCATGCACAAGTACACCAGGGAAGGTGCCAGAAAGGAGTTCTCTAGGTAGTTCTCACACTGTCCCGGTAGGCAGCTGAAAGGCACCACAAAAGTAGGGCTACCTGCTTTCGGGGCTGAGATGGGGAACAGCTGACTTTTGGACTCGGCTGGAGACAAATTGTTGCAAGGCACACCCCATGCAAAACTGAACCGGGGAAGGTGCCAGAAAGGAGTTCTTTTGGTAGTTTTTACACTACCCCGGTAGACAGCTGAAAGGCACCAGAAAACTTGTTCTATCTGCTTTCTTGGCTGAGATGGGGAACCGCTGACTTTTGGACTCTGCTGGAGACAAACTGTTGCAAGGCACACCCCATGCACAAGACCACCGGGGAAGGTGCCAGAAAGGAGTTCTCTTTGTAGTTTTTACACTACCCCGGTAGGCAGCTGAAAGGCACCAGAAAACTTGTTCTACCTCCTTTCTGGGCTGAGATGGGGAACTGCTCCATTTTGGTCTCGACAGGTGACAGAATGTTCCAAACACACCCCTTTCAGAACTCCACCGGGGAAGGTGCTAGAAACGATTTCTCTTGGTAGTTTTTAGACTACCCCGGTAGGCAGCTGAAAGGCACAATTAAACTTCTTCTACCTGCTTTCGGGGCTGAGATGGGGATCTGCTGAATATTGGACTCGGCTGGTGATAACATGTTCCAAAAACACCCCGTGCACAACTGCACCGGGGAAGGTGCCAGAAAGGAGTTCTGCCGGTAGTTCTTACACTGCCCCGGTAGGCAGCTGAAAGGCAGCACAAAAGTACGGCTACCTGCTTTCTGGGCTGAGATGGGGAACCACTGACTTTTGGACACGGCTGGCGACAAAATGTTCCAAACACACCCCATGCACAACTCCACCGGAGAAGGTGCCAGAAAGGAGTTCTCTTGGTAGTTCTCACACCACCCCGGTAGGAACATGAAAGGCACCAAAAAACTTCTTCTACCTGCTTTCGGGGCTGAGATGGGGAACCGCTGAATTTTGGACTCGGCTGGTGACAAAATGTTGCAAGGCACACCCGATGCACAAGTCCACCGGGGAAGGTGCCAGAAAGGAGTTCTGTAGGTAGTTCTTACACTGCCCCGGTAGGCAGCTGAAAGGCAGCAAAAAAGTAGGGCTACCTGCTTTCTGGGCTGAGATGGGGAACCGCTGAATTTGGACTCGGCTGGTGACAAACTGCTGCAAGGCACACCCGATGCACAAGTCCACCGGGGAAGGTGCCAGAAAGGAGTTCTGTTGGTATTTTTTACACTACCCCGGAAGCCAGCTGAAAGGCACCATTAAAGTAGGGCTACCTGCTTTCGGGGCTGAGATGGGGAACCGCTGACTTTTGGACTCGGCTGATGACAACATGTTCCAAAAATACCCCGTGCACAACTGCACCGGGGAAGTTTCCAGAAACGAGTTCTCTTGGTAGTTTTTACACTACGCCGGAAGGCAGCAGAAAGGCACCAGAAAACTTGTTCTACCTGCTTTCGGGGCTGAGATGGGGAACGGCTGAATTTTGGTCTCGGCTGGTGACAAAATGTTCCAAACCCACCCCTTGCTCAACTCCACCGGGGAAGGTGCCAGAAACGAGTTCTGTAGGTAGTTTTTACACTACCCCGGTAGACAGCTGAAAGGCACCAGTAAACTTCTTCTACCTGCTTTCGGGGCTGAGATGGAGAACTTCTGAATTTTAGACTCGGCTGGTGACAAACATTCCCAATGCATACCCCATGCACAAGTCCACCGGGGAAGGTGCCAGAAAGGAGTTCTTTTGGTAGTTTTTACACTACCCCGGTAGACAGCTGAAAGGCACCAGAAAACTTGTTCTACCTGCTTTCGGGGCTGAGATGGGGAACTGCTGAATTTTGGACTCGGCTGGTGACAACATGTTCCAAAAATACCCCGTGCACAACTGCACCGGGGAAGTTTCCAGAAACGAGTTCTCTTGGTAGTTTTTACACTACCCCGGTAGGCAGCAGAAAGGCACCAGAAAACTTGTTCTATCTGCTTTCTCGGCTGAGATGGGGAACCGCTGACTTTTGGACTCTGCTGGAGACAAACTGTTGCAAGGCACACCCCATGCACAAGTCCACCGGGGAAGGTGCCAGAAAGGAGTATTTTTGGTAGTTCTCACACTGCCCCGGTAGGCAGCTGAAAGGCCCCAGAAAACTTCTTCTACCTGCTTTCGGGGCTGAGATGGGGAACAGCTGACTTTCGGACTCGACAGGTGACAGCATGTTCCAAACACACCCCATGCACAAGACCACCGGGGAAGGTGCCAGAAAGGAGTTCTCTTTGTAGTTTTTACACTACCCCGGTAGGCAGCTGAAAGGCACCAGAAAACTTGTTCTACCTCCTTTCGGGGCTGAGATGGGGAACTGCTGAATTTTGGACTCGGCTGGTGACAACATGTTCCAAAAATACCCCGTGCACAACTGCACCGGGGAAGTTTCCAGAAACGAGTTCTCTTGGTAGTTTTTACACTACCCCGGTAGGCAGCAGAAAGGCACCAGAAAACTTGTTCTATCTGCTTTCTCGGCTGAGATGGGGAACCGCTGACTTTTGGACTCTGCTGGAGACAAACTGTTGCAAGGCACACCCCATGCACAAGTCCACCGGGGAAGGTGCCAGAAAGGAGTATTTTTGGTAGTTCTCACACTGCCCCGGTAGGCAGCTGAAAGGCCCCAGAAAACTTCTTCTACCTGCTTTCGGGGCTGAGATGGGGAACAGCTGACTTTCGGACTCGACAGGTGACAGCATGTTCCAAACACACCCCATGCACAAGACCACCGGGGAAGGTGCCAGAAAGGAGTTCTCTTTGTAGTTTTTACACTACCCCGGTAGGCAGCTGAAAGGCACCAGAAAACTTGTTCTACCTCCTTTCTGGGCTGAGATGGGGAACTGCTGAATTTTGGTCTCGACAGGTGACAGAATGTTCCAAACACACCCCTTGCACAACTCCACCGGGGAAGGTGCTAGAAACGATTTCTCTTAGTAGTTTTTACACTACCCCGGTAGGCAGCTGAATGGCACCAGAAAACTTGTTCTACCTGCTTTCGGGGCTGAGATGGGGAACTGATGAATTTTGGACTCGGCTGGAGACAAACTGTTGCCAGGCACACCCGATGCACAAGTCCACCGGGGAAGGTGCCAGAAAGGAGTATTGTAGGTAGTTCTCACACTGCCCCGGTAGGCAGCTGAAAGGCAGCACAAAAGTAGGGCTACCTGCTTTCTGGGCTGAGATGGGGAACCGCTGAATTTGGACTCGGCTGGTGACAAACTGCTGCAAGGCACACCCGATGCACAACTCCACCGGGGAAGGTGCCAGAAAGGAGTTCTGTTGGTATTTTTTACACTACCCCGGAAGCCAGCTGAAACGCACCATTAAAGTAGGGCTACCTGCTTTCGGGGCTGAGATGGGGAACCGCTGAATTTTGGACTCAGCTGGTGACATGTTGCAAACATAGCCCATGCACAACTCCACCGGTGAAGGTGCCAGAAAGGAATTCTTTCGGTAGTTTTTACACTACGCCGGAAGGCAGCAGAAAGGCACCAGAAAACTTCTTCTACCTGCTTCCTCGGCTGAGATGGGGAACGGCTGAATTTTGGTCTCGGCTGGTGACAACATGTTCCAAAAATACCCCGTGCACAACTCCACCGGGGAAGGTGCTAGAAACGAGTTCTCATGGTAGTTTTTACACTACCCCGGTAGACAGCTGAAAGGCACCAGAAAACTTGTTCTACCTGCTTTCTGGGCTGAGATGGGGAACGGCTGAATTTTGGTCTCGGCTGGTGACAAAATGTTCCAAACACTCCCCATGCACAACTCCACCGGGGAAGGTGCCAGAAAGGAGTTCTGTTGGTAGTTATCAGACTGCCCCGTAGGCAGCTGAAAGGCACCAGTAAAATTCTTCTACCTGCTTTCGGGGCTGAGATGGGGAACAGCTGAATTTTGGACTCGGCTGGTGACAACATGTTCCAAACACACCCCATGCACAACTCCACCGGGGAAGGTGCCAGAAAGGAGTTCTCTAGGTAATTCTCACACTGTCCCGGTAGGCAGCTGAAAGGCAGCAAAAAAGTAGGGCTACCTGCTTTCTGGGCTGAGATGGGGAACCACTGACTTTTGGACTCGGCTGGTGACAAACTGTTGCAAGGAACACCCGATGCACAAGTCCACCGGGGAAGGTGCCAGAAAGGAGTTCTGTTGGTAGTTTTTACACTACGCCGGAAGGCAGCTGAAAGGCACCATTAAACTTGTTCTACCTGCTTTCGGGGCTGAGATGGGGAACGGCTGAATTTTGGTCTCGGCTGGTGACAAAATGTTCCAAACACACCCCATGCACAACTCCACCGGGGAAGGCGCCAGAAAGGAGTTCTGTTGGTATTTTTTACACTACCCCGGAAGCCAGCTGAAAGGCACCATTAAACTTGTTCTACCTGCTTTCGGGGCTGAGATGGGGAACTGCTGAATTTTGGACTCGGCTGATGACAACATGTTCCAAAAATACCCCGTGCACAAGTCCACCGGGGAAGGTGCCAGAAAGGAGTTCTCTTGGTAGTTTTTACACTACGCCGGAGGCAGCAGAAAGGCACCATTAAACTTCTTCTACCTGCTTTCGGGGCTGAGATGGGGAACGGCTGAATTTTGGTCTCGGCTGGTGACAAAATGTTCCAAACCCACCCCTTGCACAACTCCACCGGGGAAGGAGCCAGACAAGAGTTCTCCTGGTAGTTATTACACTACCTTGGTAGGCAGCTGAAAGGCACCATTAAACTTCTTCTACCTGCTTTCGGGGCTGAGATGGGGAACCGCTGACTTTTGGACTCGGCTGGAGACAAACTGTTGCAAGGCACACCCCATGCACAAGTCCACCGGGGAAGGTGCCAGAAAGGAGTATTTTGGTAGTTCTCACACTGCCCCGGTAGGCAGCTGAAAGGCCCCAGAAAACTTCTTCTACCTGCTTTCGGGGCTGAGATGGGGAACAGCTGACTTTCGGACTCGACAGGTGACAGCATGTTCCAAACACACCCCATGCACAAGACCACCGGGGAAGGTGCCAGAAAGGAGTTCTTTGTAGTTTTTACACTACCCCGGTAGGCAGCTGAAAGGCACCAGAAAACTTGTTCTACCTGCTTTCGGGGCTGAGATGGGGAACTACTGAATATTGGACTCGGCTGGTGACAACATGTTCCAAACACACCCCATGCACAACTCCACCGGGGAAGGTGCCAGAAAGGAGTTCTCTTGGTAGTTCTCACACTACCCCGGTAGGCAGCTGAAAGGCACCATTAAAATTCTTCTACCTGCTTTCGGGGCTGAGATGGAGAACTTCTGAATTTTAGACTCGGCTGGTGACAAACATTCCCAATGCATACCCCATGCACAAGTCCACTGGGGAAGGTGCCAGAAAGGAGTTCTCTAGGTAGTTCTCACACTGCCCCGGTAGGCAGCTGAAAGGCACCAGTAAACTTGTTCTACCTGCTTTCGGGGCTGAGATGGGGAACCGCTGACTTTTGGACTCGGCTGGAGACAAATTGTTGCAAGGCACACCCCATGCACAAGTCCACCGGGGAAGGTGCCAGAAAGGAGTTCTTTTGGTAGTTTTTACACTACCCCGGTAGACAGCTGAAAGGCCCCAGAAAACTTCTTCTACCTGCTTTCGGGGCTGAGATGGGGAACAGCTGACTTTCGGACTCGTCAGGTGACAGCATGTTCCAAACACACCCCATGCACAAGACCACCGGGGAAGGTGCCAGAAAGGAGTTCTCTTTGTAGTTTTTACACTACCCCGGTAGGCAGCTGAAAGGCACCAGAAAACTTGTTCTACCTCCTTTCTGGGCTGAGATGGGGAACTGCTCCATTTTGGTCTCGACAGGTGACAGAATGTTCCAAACACACCCCTTTCAGAACTCCACCGGGGAAGGTGCTAGAAACGATTTCTCTTGGTAGTTTTTAGACTACCCCGGTAGGCAGCTGAAAGGCACCATTAAACTTCTTCTACCTGCTTTCGGGGCTGAGATGGGGAACTGCTGAATATTGGACTCGGCTGGTGATAACATGTTCCAAAAACACCCCGTGCACAACTGCACCGGGGAAGGTGCCAGAAAGGAGTTCTGCCGGTAGTTCTTACACTGCCCCGGTAGGCAGCTGAAAGGCAGCACAAAAGTACGGCTACCTGCTTTCTGGGCTGAGATGGGGAACCACTGACTTTTGGACACGGCTGGCGACAAAATGTTCCAAACACACCCCATGCACAACTCCACCGGAGAAGGTGCCAGAAAGGAGTTCTCTTGGTAGTTCTCACACCACCCCGGTAGGAACATGAAAGGCACCAAAAAACTTCTTCTACCTGCTTTCGGGGCTGAGATGGGGAACCGCTGAATTTTGGACTCGGCTGGTGACAGAATGTTCCAAACACTCCCCGTGCACAACTCCACCGGGGAAGGTGCCAGAAAGGAGTTCTCTTGGTAGTTCTCACACTGCTCTGGTAGGCAGCTGAAAGGCACCATTAAACTTCTTCTACCTGCTTTCGGGGCTGAGATGGGGAAAGGCTGAATTTTGGACTCGGATGGTGACAACATGTTCCAAACACTCCCCATGCACAAGTCCACCGGGGAAGGTGCCATAAAGGAGTTCTGTTGGTAGTTCTCACATTGCACCGGTAGGCAGCTGAAAGGCAGCACAAAAGTAGGGCTACCTGCTTTCTGGGCTGAGATGGGGAACCGCTGACTTTTGGACTCGGCTGGTGACAAACTGTTGCAAGGCACACCCGATGCACAAGCCCACCGGGGAAGGTGCCAGAAAGGCGTTCTCTTGGTAGTTTTTACACTACCCCGGTAGGCAGCTGAAAGGCACCAGTAAAATTCTTCTACCTGCTTTCGGGGCTGAGATGGGGAACGGCTGAATTTTGGTCTCGGCTGGTGACAACATGTTCCAAACACACCCCATGCACAACTCCACCGGGGAAGGTGCCAGAAAGGAGTTCTCTTGGTTGTTCTCACACTACCCCGGTAGGCAGCTGAAAGGCACCATTAAAATTCTTCTACCTGCTTTCGGGGCTGAGATGGAGAACTTCTGAATTTTAGACTCGGCTGGTGACAAACATTCCCAATGCATACCCCATGCACAAGTCCACTGGGGAAGGTGCCAGAAAGGAGTTCTCTAGGTAGTTCTCACACTGCCCCGGTAGGCAGCTGAAAGGCACCACAAAAGTAGGGCTACCTGCTTTCTGGGATGAGATGGGGAACTGATGAATTTTGGACTCGGCTGGTGACAAACTGTTGCAAGGCACACCCCATGCACAACTCCACCGGGGAAGGTGCCAGAAAGGAGTTCTGTTGGTAGTTTTTACAATACCCCGGTAGGCAGCAGAAAGGCACCAGAAAATTTGTTCTACCTGCTTCCTCGGCTGAGATGGGGAACTGCTGAATTTTGGTCTCGGCTGGTGACAAAATGTTCCAAAACCATCCCTTGCACAACTCCACCGGGGAAGGAGCCAGAAAGGCGTTCTTTTGGTAGTTTTTACACTACACCGGAAGCCAGCTGAAAGGCACCATTAAACTTCTTCTACCTGCTTTCGGGGCTGAGATGGGGAACCTCTGACTTTTGGACTCGGCTGGTGACAAACTGTTGCAAGGCACACCCCATGCACAACTCCACCGGGGAAGTTTCCAGAAACGAGTTCTCTTGGTAGTTTTTACACTACCCCGGTAGACAGCTGAAAGGCACCAGAAAACTTGTTCTACCTGCTTTCGGGGCTGAGATGGGGAACTGCTGAATTTTGGACTCGACTGGTGACAGAATGTTCCAAAAGCTCCCCATGCACAACTGCACCGGGGAAGGTGCCAGAAAGGAGTTCTCTTGTTAGTTCTCACACTACCCCGGGAGGCAGCTGAAAGGCACCACAAAAGTAGGGCTACCTGCTTTCTGGGATGAGATGGGGAATCGCTGAATTTTGGTTTCTGCTGGTGACAACATGTTCCAAACACACCCCGTGCACAACTCCACCGGGGAAGGTGCCAGAAAGGAGTTCTGTTGGTAGTTTTTACAATACCCCGGTAGGCAGCAGAAAGGCACCAGAAAACTTGTTCTACCTGCTTTCTGGGCTGAGATGGGGAACTGCTGAATTTTGGACTCGGCTGGTGACAGAATGTTCCAAACATAGCCCATGCACAAGTACACCGGGGAAGGTGCCAAAAAGGAGTTCTCTTGTTAGTTCTCACACTACCCCGGGAGGCAGCTGAAATGCACCACAAAAGTAGGGCTACCTGCTTTCTGGGATGAGATGGGGAATCGCTGAATTTTGGTTTCTGCTGGTGACAACATGTTCCAAACACACCCCGTGCACAACTCCACCGGGGAAGGTGCCAGAAAGGAGTTCTGTTGGTAGTTCTCAGACTGCCCCGTAGGCAGCTGAAAGGCACCATTAAAATTCTTCTACCTGCTTTCGGGGCTGAGATGGAGAACTTCTGAATTTTAGACTCGGCTGGTGACAAACATTCCCAATGCATACCCCATGCACAAGTCCACCGGGGAAGGTGCCAAAAAGGAGTTCTGTAGGTAGTTCTCACACTGCCCCGGTAGGCAGCAAAAAGGCACCAGTAAACTTGTTCTACCTGCTTTCGGGGCTGAGATGGGGAACCGCTGACTTTTGGACTCAGCTGGTGACAAATTGTTGCAAGGCACACCCCATGCACAAGTCCACCGGGGAAGGTGCCAGAAAGGAGTTCTTTTGGTAGTTTTTACACTATGCCGGTAGGCAGCTGAAAGGCCCCAGAAAACTTCTTCTACCTGCTTTCGGGGCTGAGATGGGGAACGGCTGAATTTTGGACTCGGCTGGTGACAAATAGTTGCAAGGCACTCCCCATGCACAACTGCACCGGGGAAGGTGCCAGAAAGGAGTTCTGTAGGTAGTTTTTACACTACCCCGGTAGGCAGCTGAAAGGCACCACAAAATTTGTTCTACCTGCTTCCTGGGCTGAGATGGGGAACTGCTGACTTTTGGACTTGGCTGGAGACAAACTGTTGCAAGGCACACCCCATGCACAATTCCACCGGGGAAGGTGCCAGAAAGGAGTTCTGTTGGTAGTTTTTACAATACCCCGGTAGGCAGCAGAAAGGCACCAGAAAACTTGTTCTACCTGCTTTCGGGGCTGAGATGGGGAACGGCTGAATTTTGGTCTCGGCTGGTGACAAAATGTTCCAAACCCACCCCGTGCACAACTCCACCGGGGAAGGTGCCAGAAAGGCGTTCTTTTGGTAGTTTTTACACTACCCCGGAAGCCAGCTAAAAGGCACCATTAAACTTGTTCTACCTGCTTTCGGGGCTGAGATGGGGAACGGCTGACTTTTGGACTCGGCTGATGACATGTTCCAAAAATACCCCGTGCACAACTGCACCGGGGAAGTTTCCAGAAACTAGTTCTCTTGGTAGTTTTTACACTACCCCGGTAGACAGCTGAAAGGCACCAGAAAACTTGTTCTACCTGCTTTCTGGGCTGAGATGGGGAACTGCTGAATTTTGGACTCGGCTGGTGACAGAATGTTCCAAACACTCCCCATGCACAACTGCAACGGAGAAGGTGCCAGAAAGGCGTTCGCATGGTAGTTCTCAGACTGCCCCGTAGGCAGCAGAAAGGCACCAGTAAAATTTGTTCTACCTGCTTTCTGGGCTGAGATGGGGAACCGCTGTCTTTTGGACTAGGCTGGAGACAAACATTCCCAACGCCTACTCCATGCACAACTCCACCGGAGAAGGTGCCAGAAAGGAGTTCTGTTGGTAGTTCTCACACTGCCCCGGTAGGCAGCTGAAAGACACCACAAACTTTGTTCTACCTGCTTTCTGGGCTGAGATGGGGAAATATTCTATAGGGCATATGTCCTAAGAATAGGACTTAAGGTTAAATCTTAAGGTTTAAGTCTTAGGGATAAGTCTTAGGGTTAAGTTTTTGTGTTAAATCTCAGGGTTAAGTTTTAAGGTTAAGACAGGGTTAAGTCTTAGAGTTATGTCTTAATGTTAACGTCTTAAGATTTAATCTCAGTGTTAAGTGTTATGGTAAAGTCTCAAGTATAAGGCTCAATGTTAAGCCTCAGGGGTATGTCTTAAGGTTCAGTCTTAGAGTTAAGTCTCTAAGGTTAAGACTTAGGGTCAAGATTCAGGGTTATCTCTTAGGGTTAAGTCTTAGGGATATGTATTAAGGTTAAGTCTTATGGTTCAGGCTTAGGTTTAAATTTATGGTGAAGTCTTAGGGTTAAGTTTTAAGGTTAATTCCTAGGGTTAAGTCTTATGGTTAAAGTTTTAAGATTAAATCTCCGGGTTAAGTCTTAAGTTAAAGTCTTAAGTCTTATGGTCAAGTCTTATGGTTTAGTCTCATGTTTAAGTCTCAAGGTTAATCTCAGTGTTAAGACTTAAGGTTGAATCTTAAGGTTGAGTCAGTGTTAAGTCTTAAAGGCTAAGTCTGTAGTTTAAGTCTGAAGGGTTAAGTCTTGGGGATAAGTCTTAGGGTTAAGTCTCAGGGATAAGTCTTAGGGTTAAGTCTTAAGGTTAAATCTTAGGGTTAAGTCTTAAGGTTAAGTCTCAGGGTTAAGTCTTAGGTTAAGTATTAGTATTAAGTCTTAGGGTTAAGTCTTGTGGTTAAGTCCTAAATTTAAGTCTTAGGGTTATGTCTTAGGGATAAGTCTTAGGGTTAAGTCTTATGGTTAAGTCGTAAATTTAAGTCTTAGGGTTATGTCTTAGGGATAAGTCTTAAGGTGAAGTCTTAGGATCAAGTCTTAAGGTGAAGTCATTATGTTAATCCTTAGGGTTAAGTTTTAGGATTGTTTCTTAGGGTTAAGTCTTAATGTTAAGTGTCAGGTTAAGTCTTACAGTTAAGTCTTATGGTTACCTCTTAATGTTATGTCTTAGGGTTAAGTTATAAGGTTAAGTCTAAGGGTTAACTCCTAAGGTTAAGTGTTAAGTTTGAATATTAAAGTTAGGTCTTAAGGTTAAGACTTAGGGTTAAGTCTTATAGTTAAGTCTTTAGGGTTAAGTCTTAGGGTTAAGTTTTTGGCTTACGTCTTAGGGTAAAGTATTAAGGTTAAGTCTTAAACTTAAGTCTTAACGTCAAGTCTTAAGGTTGAGCCTTAAGGTTAAGTTTTAGGGTTAAGTCTTAGGCTTAATTTTTATGGTTAAGTCTTAAGGTTAAGTTTTAGGGTTAAGTCTTCTAGTTAAGTCTTAGGGTTAAGTCTCAGGTTTATGTCTTACGGTTAAGTCTTAAGGTTATGTTTTAAGGTTTAGTCTTGTAGTTAAGACTTAACGGTAAATCTGAAGGTTAAGTCTCATGGTTAAGTCTTAGGGATAAGTCTCAGGGTTAAGGCTCAAGGTAAGGTCTCAAGGTTAAGTCCCAGGGTTAAGTCGTAAGGTTCTGTCTTAAGGCTGAGACTTAGGGTTAAGTCTTAAGGTTAAGTCTTATGGATTGAGTCTTAGGTTTACGTCTTAGAGTTAAGTCTTGGGGATATGGCTTAGGGTTAAGTCTCAGGGTTAAGTTTCAAGGCTAAGTTTCAATGTTAAGTCTCAGGGTTATGACTTAGGGTTAAGCATTAAGGTTAAGTCTTAGGTTTCAGTCTCAGGGTTATGTCTTAGGATTAAGTCTTAGGGTTAAGTCTTAGGGTTAAGTATTAAATTTAAGTCTTAGGGTTAATTCTTAGGGTTATGTCCTAAAGATCACGTCTTAAGGTTAAATCTTAGGGTTAGGTCTTAAGGTTAAGACTTAAGATTAAGTCTTAGAGTTATGTCTTAGGGTTAAGTCTTAAGGTTAAGACTTAGAGTTAAGTATTTAAGGTTACGTCTTAGGTTTATTGTCTTAGGGTTAAGTCTTAGGGTGTTGTCTTAAGGTTAAGTATTAATATTAAGTCTTAGGGTTAAAGTCATAAGATTTAATCTCAGGGTTAACTCTTATGGTTATGTCATAAGTTTAAGTCTTAATTTTAAGTCTTGGGGATAAATCCTTGGGTTAAGTCTCACGGTTAATCTCAGGGTTAAGACTTAGGGTTAAGTCTTAAGGTTAAGTCTTAGGGTTTAGTCTTAGGGTTCAGTCGTAGGGTTAAGTCTCAGGGTTATGCCTTAGGGTTAAGTCTTATGTTTAAGTTAAGTCTTAGGTTTAAATCATAGGGTTAAGTCTTAGGGTTAAGTTTTAAGTTTAAGTCTTAGGGTTAAGTCTCAGGTTTAGTTTTTAAGGTTAAGTCACAAGGTTAAGTCTTAAGGTTAAGTCTTAATTAAAAGTGTTAGGGTTAAGCCTTAAGGTTAAGTCTAAGGGTTAAGTCTCTAAGATTAAGTATTAGGTTTAAGTCTCAGGGTTAAGTCTTAGGGATAAGTCTTAAGGTTAAGTCTTAAATTCAAGTCCTAGGGTTAAGTTTTAAGGTTAAGTCTTAAGGTTAAGTCTCAGGGTTATGTCTTAGGGTTAAGTCTCAGGGTTAAGTCTTAGGGTTAACTGTTAAGGTTAAGACCTAAATTTAAGTCTTAGGGTTAAGCCTTAAGGATAAGACGTAAATTTGAGTCTTAGCGTTAAATCTTAAGGTTATGTCTTACGGTTAAGTGTTAAGGTTAAGTCTTAGATTTAAGTGTTATGGTTATGTCTTAAGGTTAAGTCTTAGTGTTAAGTCTTAGGATTAAGTCTTAAGGTTAACTCATAAATCTAAATCTTAGGGTTAAATCTTTGTGTTAAGTCTTAAGGTTAAATCTTAAGTCCTAGGGTTTGAGTCTTAGGTTTAAGTCTTAAATTTAAGTCTTTGGGATACGTCTTAGGGTTAAGTGTCAGGGTTAAGATTTATGTTTAATTCTTAAGTTTACGTCTTAGGGTTAAGTCTAAAAGTTTAGTCTTAAATTTAAGTCTTAGTGTTGTCTTCGGTTAAGTTATAGTGTTAAGTCTTAGGGTTACATCCTAAGGTTCAGTCTTATATTAAATTCTCAGGGTTAAGTCTTAGGGATAAGTCTTAAGGTTAAGCCTTAGTATTATGTCTTAAGATTCAGTCTTAAACTTAAATCTTAATAATAAGTCTTAAGGTTAAGGTTTGGGGATAAGTCTTAGGGTTAAGTCTCAGGGATAAGTCTTAGGGTTAAGTCTCAGGGATAAGTCTTAGGGTTAAGTCTTAAGGTTAAATCTTAGGGTTAAGTCTTAAGGTTAAGTCTCAGGGTTAAGTCTTAGGTTAAGTATTAGTATTAAGTCTTAGGGTTAAGTCTTGTGGTTAAGTCCTAAATTTAAGTCTTAGGGTTATGTCTTAGGGATAAGTCTTAGGGTTAAGTCTTATGGTTAAGTCGTAAATTTAAGTCTTAGGGTTATGTCTTAGGGATAAGTCTTAAGGTGAAGTCTTAGGATCAAGTCTTAAGGTGAAGTCATTATGTTAATCCTTAGGGTTAAGTTTTAGGATTGTTTCTTAGGGTTAAGTCTTAATGTTAAGTGTCAGGTTAAGTCTTACAGTTAAGTCTTATGGTTACCTCTTAATGTTATGTCTTAGGGTTAAGTTATAAGGTTAAGTCTAAGGGTTAACTCCTAAGGTTAAGTGTTAAGTTTGAATATTAAAGTTAGGTCTTAAGGTTAAGACTTAGGGTTAAGTCTTATAGTTAAGTCTTTAGGGTTAAGTCTTAGGGTTAAGTTTTTGGCTTACGTCTTAGGGTAAAGTATTAAGGTTAAGTCTTAAACTTAAGTCTTAACGTCAAGTCTTAAGGTTGAGCCTTAAGGTTAAGTTTTAGGGTTAAGTCTTAGGCTTAATTTTTATGGTTAAGTCTTAAGGTTAAGTTTTAGGGTTAAGTCTTCTAGTTAAGTCTTAGGGTTAAGTCTCAGGTTTATGTCTTACGGTTAAGTCTTAAGGTTATGTTTTAAGGTTTAGTCTTGTAGTTAAGACTTAACGGTAAATCTGAAGGTTAAGTCTCATGGTTAAGTCTTAGGGATAAGTCTCAGGGTTAAGGCTCAAGGTAAGGTCTCAAGGTTAAGTCCCAGGGTTAAGTCGTAAGGTTCTGTCTTAAGGCTGAGACTTAGGGTTAAGTCTTAAGGTTAAGTCTTATGGATTGAGTCTTAGGTTTACGTCTTAGAGTTAAGTCTTGGGGATATGGCTTAGGGTTAAGTCTCAGGGTTAAGTTTCAAGGCTAAGTTTCAATGTTAAGTCTCAGGGTTATGACTTAGGGTTAAGCATTAAGGTTAAGTCTTAGGTTTCAGTCTCAGGGTTATGTCTTAGGATTAAGTCTTAGGGTTAAGTCTTAGGGTTAAGTATTAAATTTAAGTCTTAGGGTTAATTCTTAGGGTTATGTCCTAAAGATCACGTCTTAAGGTTAAATCTTAGGGTTAGGTCTTAAGGTTAAGACTTAAGATTAAGTCTTAGAGTTATGTCTTAGGGTTAAGTCTTAAGGTTAAGACTTAGAGTTAAGTATTTAAGGTTACGTCTTAGGTTTATTGTCTTAGGGTTAAGTCTTAGGGTGTTGTCTTAAGGTTAAGTATTAATATTAAGTCTTAGGGTTAAAGTCATAAGATTTAATCTCAGGGTTAACTCTTATGGTTATGTCATAAGTTTAAGTCTTAATTTTAAGTCTTGGGGATAAATCCTTGGGTTAAGTCTCACGGTTAATCTCAGGGTTAAGACTTAGGGTTAAGTCTTAAGGTTAAGTCTTAGGGTTTAGTCTTAGGGTTCAGTCGTAGGGTTAAGTCTCAGGGTTATGCCTTAGGGTTAAGTCTTATGTTTAAGTTAAGTCTTAGGTTTAAATCATAGGGTTAAGTCTTAGGGTTAAGTTTTAAGTTTAAGTCTTAGGGTTAAGTCTCAGGTTTAGTTTTTAAGGTTAAGTCACAAGGTTAAGTCTTAAGGTTAAGTCTTAATTAAAAGTGTTAGGGTTAAGCCTTAAGGTTAAGTCTAAGGGTTAAGTCTCTAAGATTAAGTATTAGGTTTAAGTCTCAGGGTTAAGTCTTAGGGATAAGTCTTAAGGTTAAGTCTTAAATTCAAGTCCTAGGGTTAAGTTTTAAGGTTAAGTCTTAAGGTTAAGTCTCAGGGTTATGTCTTAGGGTTAAGTCTCAGGGTTAAGTCTTAGGGTTAACTGTTAAGGTTAAGACCTAAATTTAAGTCTTAGGGTTAAGCCTTAAGGATAAGACGTAAATTTGAGTCTTAGCGTTAAATCTTAAGGTTATGTCTTACGGTTAAGTGTTAAGGTTAAGTCTTAGATTTAAGTGTTATGGTTATGTCTTAAGGTTAAGTCTTAGTGTTAAGTCTTAGGATTAAGTCTTAAGGTTAACTCATAAATCTAAATCTTAGGGTTAAATCTTTGTGTTAAGTCTTAAGGTTAAATCTTAAGTCCTAGGGTTTGAGTCTTAGGTTTAAGTCTTAAATTTAAGTCTTTGGGATACGTCTTAGGGTTAAGTGTCAGGGTTAAGATTTATGTTTAATTCTTAAGTTTACGTCTTAGGGTTAAGTCTAAAAGTTTAGTCTTAAATTTAAGTCTTAGTGTTGTCTTCGGTTAAGTTATAGTGTTAAGTCTTAGGGTTACATCCTAAGGTTCAGTCTTATATTAAATTCTCAGGGTTAAGTCTTAGGGATAAGTCTTAAGGTTAAGCCTTAGTATTATGTCTTAAGATTCAGTCTTAAATTTAAATCTTAATAATAAGTCTTAAGGTTAAGGTTTGGGGATAAGTCTTAGGGTTAAGTCTCAGGGATAAGTCTTAGGGTTAAGTCTCAGGGATAAGTCTTAGGGTTAAGTCTTAAGGTTAAATCTTAGGGTTAAGTCTTAAGGTTAAGTCTCAGGGTTAAGTCTTAGGTTAAGTATTAGTATTAAGTCTTAGGGTTAAGTCTTGTGGTTAAGTCCTAAATTTAAGTCTTAGGGTTATGTCTTAGGGATAAGTCTTAGGGTTAAGTCTTATGGTTAAGTCGTAAATTTAAGTCTTAGGGTTATGTCTTAGGGATAAGTCTTAAGGTGAAGTCTTAGGATCAAGTCTTAAGGTGAAGTCATTATGTTAATCCTTAGGGTTAAGTTTTAGGATTGTTTCTTAGGGTTAAGTCTTAATGTTAAGTGTCAGGTTAAGTCTTACAGTTAAGTCTTATGGTTACCTCTTAATGTTATGTCTTAGGGTTAAGTTATAAGGTTAAGTCTAAGGGTTAACTCCTAAGGTTAAGTGTTAAGTTTGAATATTAAAGTTAGGTCTTAAGGTTAAGACTTAGGGTTAAGTCTTATAGTTAAGTCTTTAGGGTTAAGTCTTAGGGTTAAGTTTTTGGCTTACGTCTTAGGGTAAAGTATTAAGGTTAAGTCTTAAACTTAAGTCTTAACGTCAAGTCTTAAGGTTGAGCCTTAAGGTTAAGTTTTAGGGTTAAGTCTTAGGCTTAATTTTTATGGTTAAGTCTTAAGGTTAAGTTTTAGGGTTAAGTCTTCTAGTTAAGTCTTAGGGTTAAGTCTCAGGTTTATGTCTTACGGTTAAGTCTTAAGGTTATGTTTTAAGGTTTAGTCTTGTAGTTAAGACTTAACGGTAAATCTGAAGGTTAAGTCTCATGGTTAAGTCTTAGGGATAAGTCTCAGGGTTAAGGCTCAAGGTAAGGTCTCAAGGTTAAGTCCCAGGGTTAAGTCGTAAGGTTCTGTCTTAAGGCTGAGACTTAGGGTTAAGTCTTAAGGTTAAGTCTTATGGATTGAGTCTTAGGTTTACGTCTTAGAGTTAAGTCTTGGGGATATGGCTTAGGGTTAAGTCTCAGGGTTAAGTTTCAAGGCTAAGTTTCAATGTTAAGTCTCAGGGTTATGACTTAGGGTTAAGCATTAAGGTTAAGTCTTAGGTTTCAGTCTCAGGGTTATGTCTTAGGATTAAGTCTTAGGGTTAAGTCTTAGGGTTAAGTATGAAATTTAAGTCTTAGGGTTAATTCTTAGGGTTATGTCCTAAAGATCACGTCTTAAGGTTAAATCTTAGGGTTAGGTCTTAAGGTTAAGACTTAAGATTAAGTCTTAGAGTTATGTCTTAGGGTTAAGTCTTAAGGTTAAGACTTAGAGTTAAGTATTTAAGGTTACGTCTTAGGTTTATTGTCTTAGGGTTAAGTCTTAGGGTGTTGTCTTAAGGTTAAGTATTAATATTAAGTCTTAGGGTTAAAGTCATAAGATTTAATCTCAGGGTTAACTCTTATGGTTATGTCATAAGTTTAAGTCTTAATTTTAAGTCTTGGGGATAAATCCTTGGGTTAAGTCTCACGGTTAATCTCAGGGTTAAGACTTAGGGTTAAGTCTTAAGGTTAAGTCTTAGGGTTTAGTCTTAGGGTTCAGTCGTAGGGTTAAGTCTCAGGGTTATGCCTTAGGGTTAAGTCTTATGTTTAAGTTAAGTCTTAGGTTTAAATCATAGGGTTAAGTCTTAGGGTTAAGTTTTAAGTTTAAGTCTTAGGGTTAAGTCTCAGGTTTAGTTTTTAAGGTTAAGTCACAAGGTTAAGTCTTAAGGTTAAGTCTTAATTATAAGTGTTAGGGTTAAGCCTTAAGGTTAAGTCTAAGGGTTAAGTCTCTAAGATTAAGTATTAGGTTTAAGTCTCAGGGTTAAGTCTTAGGGATAAGTCTTAAGGTTAAGTCTTAAATTCAAGTCCTAGGGTTAAGTTTTAAGGTTAAGTCTTAAGGTTAAGTCTCAGGGTTATGTCTTAGGGTTAAGTCTCAGGGTTAAGTCTTAGGGTTAACTGTTAAGGTTAAGACCTAAATTTAAGTCTTAGGGTTAAGCCTTAAGGATAAGACGTAAATTTGAGTCTTAGCGTTAAATCTTAAGGTTATGTCTTACGGTTAAGTGTTAAGGTTAAGTCTTAGATTTAAGTGTTATGGTTATGTCTTAAGGTTAAGTCTTAGTGTTAAGTCTTAGGATTAAGTCTTAAGGTTAACTCATAAATCTAAATCTTAGGGTTAAATCTTTGTGTTAAGTCTTAAGGTTAAATCTTAAGTCCTAGGGTTTGAGTCTTAGGTTTAAGTCTTAAATTTAAGTCTTTGGGATACGTCTTAGGGTTAAGTGTCAGGGTTAAGATTTATGTTTAATTCTTAAGTTTACGTCTTAGGGTTAAGTCTAAAAGTTTAGTCTTAAATTTAAGTCTTAGTGTTGTCTTCGGTTAAGTTATAGTGTTAAGTCTTAGGGTTACATCCTAAGGTTCAGTCTTATATTAAATTCTCAGGGTTAAGTCTTAGGGATAAGTCTTAAGGTTAAGCCTTAGTATTATGTCTTAAGATTCAGTCTTAAATTTAAATCTTAATAATAAGTCTTAAGGTTAAGGTTTGGGGATAAGTCTTAGGGTTAAGTCTCAGGGATAAGTCTTAGGGTTAAGTCTCAGGGATAAGTCTTAGGGTTAAGTCTTAAGGTTAAATCTTAGGGTTAAGTCTTAAGGTTAAGTCTCAGGGTTAAGTCTTAGGTTAAGTATTAGTATTAAGTCTTAGGGTTAAGTCTTGTGGTTAAGTCCTAAATTTAAGTCTTAGGGTTATGTCTTAGGGATAAGTCTTAGGGTTAAGTCTTATGGTTAAGTCGTAAATTTAAGTCTTAGGGTTATGTCTTAGGGATAAGTCTTAAGGTGAAGTCTTAGGATCAAGTCTTAAGGTGAAGTCATTATGTTAATCCTTAGGGTTAAGTTTTAGGATTGTTTCTTAGGGTTAAGTCTTAATGTTAAGTGTCAGGTTAAGTCTTACAGTTAAGTCTTATGGTTACCTCTTAATGTTATGTCTTAGGGTTAAGTTATAAGGTTAAGTCTAAGGGTTAACTCCTAAGGTTAAGTGTTAAGTTTGAATATTAAAGTTAGGTCTTAAGGTTAAGACTTAGGGTTAAGTCTTATAGTTAAGTCTTTAGGGTTAAGTCTTAGGGTTAAGTTTTTGGCTTACGTCTTAGGGTAAAGTATTAAGGTTAAGTCTTAAACTTAAGTCTTAACGTCAAGTCTTAAGGTTGAGCCTTAAGGTTAAGTTTTAGGGTTAAGTCTTAGGCTTAATTTTTATGGTTAAGTCTTAAGGTTAAGTTTTAGGGTTAAGTCTTCTAGTTAAGTCTTAGGGTTAAGTCTCAGGTTTATGTCTTACGGTTAAGTCTTAAGGTTATGTTTTAAGGTTTAGTCTTGTAGTTAAGACTTAACGGTAAATCTGAAGGTTAAGTCTCATGGTTAAGTCTTAGGGATAAGTCTCAGGGTTAAGGCTCAAGGTAAGGTCTCAAGGTTAAGTCCCAGGGTTAAGTCGTAAGGTTCTGTCTTAAGGCTGAGACTTAGGGTTAAGTCTTAAGGTTAAGTCTTATGGATTGAGTCTTAGGTTTACGTCTTAGAGTTAAGTCTTGGGGATATGGCTTAGGGTTAAGTCTCAGGGTTAAGTTTCAAGGCTAAGTTTCAATGTTAAGTCTCAGGGTTATGACTTAGGGTTAAGCATTAAGGTTAAGTCTTAGGTTTCAGTCTCAGGGTTATGTCTTAGGATTAAGTCTTAGGGTTAAGTCTTAGGGTTAAGTATGAAATTTAAGTCTTAGGGTTAATTCTTAGGGTTATGTCCTAAAGATCACGTCTTAAGGTTAAATCTTAGGGTTAGGTCTTAAGGTTAAGACTTAAGATTAAGTCTTAGAGTTATGTCTTAGGGTTAAGTCTTAAGGTTAAGACTTAGAGCTAAGTATTTAAGGTTACGTCTTAGGTTTATTGTCTTAGGGTTAAGTCTTAGGGTGTTGTCTTAAGGTTAAGTATTAATATTAAGTCTTAGGGTTAAAGTCATAAGATTTAATCTCAGGGTTAACTCTTATGGCTATGTCATAAGTTTAAGTCTTAATTTTAAGTCTTGGGGATAAATCTTTGGGTTAAGTCTCACGGTTAATCTCAGGGTTAAGACTTAGGGTTAAGTCTTAAGGTTAAGTCTTAGGGTTTAGTCTTAGGGTTCAGTCGTAGGGTTAAGTCTCAGGGTTATGCCTTAGGGTTAAGTCTTATGTTTAAGTTAAGTCTTAGGTTTAAATCATAGGGTTAAGTCTTAGGGTTAAGTTTTAAGTTTAAGTCTTAGGGTTAAGTCTCAGGTTTAGTTTTTAAGGTTAAGTCACAAGGTTAAGTCTTAATTATAAGTGTTAGGGTTAAGTCTTAAGGTTAAGTCTAAGGGTTAAGTCTCTAAGATTAAGTATTAGGTTTAAGTCTCAGGGTTAAGTCTTAGGGATAAGTCTTAAGGTTAAGTCTTAAATTCAAGTCCTAGGGTTAAGTTTTAAGGTTAAGTCTTAAGGTTAAGTCTCAGGGTTATGTCTTAGGGTTAAGTCTTAGGTTTAAGTCTCAGGGTTAAGTCTTAGGGTTAACTGTTAAGGTTAAGACCTAAATTTAAGTCTTAGGGTTAAGCCTTAAGGATAAGACGTAAATTTGAGTCTTAGCGTTAAATCTTAAGGTTATGTCTTACGGTTAAGTGTTAAGGTTAAGTCTTAGATTTAAGTGTTATGGTTATGTCTTAAGGTTAAGTCTTAGTGTTAAGTCTTAGGATTAAGTCTTAAGGTTAACTCATAAATCTAAATCTTAGGGTTAAATCTTTGTGTTAAGTCTTAAGGTTAAATCTTAAGTCCTAGGGTTTGAGTCTTAGGTTTAAGTCTTAAATTTAAGTCTTTGGGATACGTCTTAGGGTTAAGTGTCAGGGTTAAGATTTATGTTTAATTCTTAAGTTTACGTCTTAGGGTTAAGTCTAAAAGTTTAGTCTTAAATTTAAGTCTTAGTGTTGTCTTCGGTTAAGTTATAGTGTTAAGTCTTAGGGTTACATCCTAAGGTTCAGTCTTATATTAAATTCTCAGGGTTAAGTCTTAGGGATAAGTCTTAAGGTTAAGCCTTAGTATTATGTCTTAAGATTCAGTCTTAAACTTAAATCTTAATAATAAGTCTTAAGGTTAAGGTTTGGGGATAAGTCTTAGGGTTAAGTCTCAGGGATAAGTCTTAGGGTTAAGTCTCAGGGATAAGTCTTAGGGTTAAGTCTTAAGGTTAAATCTTAGGGTTAAGTCTTAAGGTTAAGTCTCAGGGTTAAGTCTTAGGTTAAGTATTAGTATTAAGTCTTAGGGTTAAGTCTTGTGGTTAAGTCCTAAATTTAAGTCTTAGGGTTATGTCTTAGGGATAAGTCTTAGGGTTAAGTCTTATGGTTAAGTCGTAAATTTAAGTCTTAGGGTTATGTCTTAGGGATAAGTCTTAAGGTGAAGTCTTAGGATCAAGTCTTAAGGTGAAGTCATTATGTTAATCCTTAGGGTTAAGTTTTAGGATTGTTTCTTAGGGTTAAGTCTTAATGTTAAGTGTCAGGTTAAGTCTTACAGTTAAGTCTTATGGTTACCTCTTAATGTTATGTCTTAGGGTTAAGTTATAAGGTTAAGTCTAAGGGTTAACTCCTAAGGTTAAGTGTTAAGTTTGAATATTAAAGTTAGGTCTTAAGGTTAAGACTTAGGGTTAAGTCTTATAGTTAAGTCTTTAGGGTTAAGTCTTAGGGTTAAGTTTTTGGCTTACGTCTTAGGGTAAAGTATTAAGGTTAAGTCTTAAACTTAAGTCTTAACGTCAAGTCTTAAGGTTGAGCCTTAAGGTTAAGTTTTAGGGTTAAGTCTTAGGCTTAATTTTTATGGTTAAGTCTTAAGGTTAAGTTTTAGGGTTAAGTCTTCTAGTTAAGTCTTAGGGTTAAGTCTCAGGTTTATGTCTTACGGTTAAGTCTTAAGGTTATGTTTTAAGGTTTAGTCTTGTAGTTAAGACTTAACGGTAAATCTGAAGGTTAAGTCTCATGGTTAAGTCTTAGGGATAAGTCTCAGGGTTAAGGCTCAAGGTAAGGTCTCAAGGTTAAGTCCCAGGGTTAAGTCGTAAGGTTCTGTCTTAAGGCTGAGACTTAGGGTTAAGTCTTAAGGTTAAGTCTTATGGATTGAGTCTTAGGTTTACGTCTTAGAGTTAAGTCTTGGGGATATGGCTTAGG
This sequence comes from Falco peregrinus, assembly GCF_023634155.1. NCBI lineage: Eukaryota > Metazoa > Chordata > Aves > Falconiformes > Falconidae > Falco > Falco peregrinus. The sequence continues at coordinate 336,334 of NW_026599603.1, read as the reverse complement.
GTTAAGTCTCAGGGTTAAGTTTCAAGGCTAAGTTTCAATGTTAAGTCTCAGGGTTATGACTTAGGGTTAAGCATTAAGGTTAAGTCTTAGGTTTCAGTCTCAGGGTTATGTCTTAGGATTAAGTCTTAGGGTTAAGTCTTAGGGTTAAGTATGAAATTTAAGTCTTAGGGTTAATTCTTAGGGTTATGTCCTAAAGATCACGTCTTAAGGTTAAATCTTAGGGTTAGGTCTTAAGGTTAAGACTTAAGATTAAGTCTTAGAGTTATGTCTTAGGGTTAAGTCTTAAGGTTAAGACTTAGAGTTAAGTATTTAAGGTTACGTCTTAGGTTTATTGTCTTAGGGTTAAGTCTTAGGGTGTTGTCTTAAGGTTAAGTATTAATATTAAGTCTTAGGGTTAAAGTCATAAGATTTAATCTCAGGGTTAACTCTTATGGTTATGTCATAAGTTTAAGTCTTAATTTTAAGTCTTGGGGATAAATCCTTGGGTTAAGTCTCACGGTTAATCTCAGGGTTAAGACTTAGGGTTAAGTCTTAAGGTTAAGTCTTAGGGTTTAGTCTTAGGGTTCAGTCGTAGGGTTAAGTCTCAGGGTTATGCCTTAGGGTTAAGTCTTATGTTTAAGTTAAGTCTTAGGTTTAAATCATAGGGTTAAGTCTTAGGGTTAAGTTTTAAGTTTAAGTCTTAGGGTTAAGTCTCAGGTTTAGTTTTTAAGGTTAAGTCACAAGGTTAAGTCTTAAGGTTAAGTCTTAATTATAAGTGTTAGGGTTAAGTCTTAAGGTTAAGTCTAAGGGTTAAGTCTCTAAGATTAAGTATTAGGTTTAAGTCTCAGGGTTAAGTCTTAGGGATAAGTCTTAAGGTTAAGTCTTACATTCAAGTCCTAGGGTTAAGTTTTAAGGTTAAGTCTTAAGGTTAAGTCTCAGGGTTATGTCTTAGGGTTAAGTCTCAGGGTTAAGTCTTAGGGTTAACTGTTAAGGTTAAGACCTAAATTTAAGTCTTAGGGTTAAGCCTTAAGGATAAGACGTAAATTTGAGTCTTAGCGTTAAATCTTAAGGTTATGTCTTACGGTTAAGTGTTAAGGTTAAGTCTTAGATTTAAGTGTTATGGTTATGTCTTAAGGTTAAGTCTTAGTGTTAAGTCTTAGGATTAAGTCTTAAGGTTAACTCATAAATCTAAATCTTAGGGTTAAATCTTTGTGTTAAGTCTTAAGGTTAAATCTTAAGTCCTAGGGTTTGAGTCTTAGGTTTAAGTCTTAAATTTAAGTCTTTGGGATACGTCTTAGGGTTAAGTGTCAGGGTTAAGATTTATGTTTAATTCTTAAGTTTACGTCTTAGGGTTAAGTCTAAAAGTTTAGTCTTAAATTTAAGTCTTAGTGTTGTCTTCGGTTAAGTTATAGTGTTAAGTCTTAGGGTTACATCCTAAGGTTCAGTCTTATATTAAATTCTCAGGGTTAAGTCTTAGGGATAAGTCTTAAGGTTAAGCCTTAGTATTATGTCTTAAGATTCAGTCTTAAATTTAAATCTTAATAATAAGTCTTAAGGTTAAGGTTTGGGGATAAGTCTTAGGGTTAAGTCTCAGGGATAAGTCTTAGGGTTAAGTCTTAAGGTTAAATCTTAGGGTTAAGTCTTAAGGTTAAGTCTCAGGGTTAAGTCTTAGGTTAAGTATTAGTATTAAGTCTTAGGGTTAAGTCTTGTGGTTAAGTCCTAAATTTAAGTCTTAGGGTTATGTCTTAGGGATAAGTCTTAGGGTTAAGTCTTATGGTTAAGTCGTAAATTTAAGTCTTAGGGTTATGTCTTAGGGATAAGTCTTAAGGTGAAGTCTTAGGATCAGGTCTTAAGGTGAAGTCATTATGTTAATCCTTAGGGTTAAGTTTTAGGATTGTTTCTTAGGGTTAAGTCTTAATGTTAAGTGTCAGGTTAAGTCTTACAGTTAAGTCTTATGGTTACCTCTTAATGTTATGTCTTAGGGTTAAGTTATAAGGTTAAGTCTAAGGGTTAACTCCTAAGGTTAAGTGTTAAGTTTGAATATTAAAGTTAGGTCTTAAGGTTAAGACTTAGGGTTAAGTCTTATAGTTAAGTCTTTAGGGTTAAGTCTTAGGGTTAAGTTTTTGGCTTACGTCTTAGGGTAAAGTATTAAGGTTAAGTCTTAAACTTAAGTCTTAACGTCAAGTCTTAAGGTTGAGCCTTAAGGTTAAGTTTTAGGGTTAAGTCTTAGGCTTAATTTTTATGGTTAAGTCTTAAGGTTAAGTTTTAGGGTTAAGTCTTCTAGTTAAGTCTTAGGGTTAAGTCTCAGGTTTATGTCTTACGGTTAAGTCTTAAGGTTATGTTTTAAGGTTTAGTCTTGTAGTTAAGACTTAACGGTAAATCTGAAGGTTAAGTCTCATGGTTAAGTCTTAGGGATAAGTCTCAGGGTTAAGGCTCAAGGTAAGGTCTCAAGGTTAAGTCCCAGGGTTAAGTCGTAAGGTTCTGTCTTAAGGCTGAGACTTAGGGTTAAGTCTTAAGGTTAAGTCTTATGGATTGAGTCTTAGGTTTACGTCTTAGAGTTAAGTCTTGGGGATATGGCTTAGGGTTAAGTCTCAGGGTTAAGTTTCAAGGCTAAGTTTCAATGTTAAGTCTCAGGGTTATGACTTAGGGTTAAGCATTAAGGTTAAGTCTTAGGTTTCAGTCTCAGGGTTATGTCTTAGGATTAAGTCTTAGGGTTAAGTCTTAGGGTTAAGTATGAAATTTAAGTCTTAGGGTTAATTCTTAGGGTTATGTCCTAAAGATCACGTCTTAAGGTTAAATCTTAGGGTTAGGTCTTAAGGTTAAGACTTAAGATTAAGTCTTAGAGTTATGTCTTAGGGTTAAGTCTTAAGGTTAAGACTTAGAGTTAAGTATTTAAGGTTACGTCTTAGGTTTATTGTCTTAGGGTTAAGTCTTAGGGTGTTGTCTTAAGGTTAAGTATTAATATTAAGTCTTAGGGTTAAAGTCATAAGATTTAATCTCAGGGTTAACTCTTATGGTTATGTCATAAGTTTAAGTCTTAATTTTAAGTCTTGGGGATAAATCCTTGGGTTAAGTCTCACGGTTAATCTCAGGGTTAAGACTTAGGGTTAAGTCTTAAGGTTAAGTCTTAGGGTTTAGTCTTAGGGTTCAGTCGTAGGGTTAAGTCTCAGGGTTATGCCTTAGGGTTAAGTCTTATGTTTAAGTTAAGTCTTAGGTTTAAATCATAGGGTTAAGTCTTAGGGTTAAGTTTTAAGTTTAAGTCTTAGGGTTAAGTCTCAGGTTTAGTTTTTAAGGTTAAGTCACAAGGTTAAGTCTTAATTATAAGTGTTAGGGTTAAGTCTTAAGGTTAAGTCTAAGGGTTAAGTCTCTAAGATTAAGTATTAGGTTTAAGTCTCAGGGTTAAGTCTTAGGGATAAGTCTTAAGGTTAAGTCTTAAATTCAAGTCCTAGGGTTAAGTTTTAAGGTTAAGTCTTAAGGTTAAGTCTCAGGGTTATGTCTTAGGGTTAAGTCTTAGGTTTAAGTCTCAGGGTTAAGTCTTAGGGTTAACTGTTAAGGTTAAGACCTAAATTTAAGTCTTAGGGTTAAGCCTTAAGGATAAGACGTAAATTTGAGTCTTAGCGTTAAATCTTAAGGTTATGTCTTACGGTTAAGTGTTAAGGTTAAGTCTTAGATTTAAGTGTTATGGTTATGTCTTAAGGTTAAGTCTTAGTGTTAAGTCTTAGGATTAAGTCTTAAGGTTAACTCATAAATCTAAATCTTAGGGTTAAATCTTTGTGTTAAGTCTTAAGGTTAAATCTTAAGTCCTAGGGTTTGAGTCTTAGGTTTAAGTCTTAAATTTAAGTCTTTGGGATACGTCTTAGGGTTAAGTGTCAGGGTTAAGATTTATGTTTAATTCTTAAGTTTACGTCTTAGGGTTAAGTCTAAAAGTTTAGTCTTAAATTTAAGTCTTAGTGTTGTCTTCGGTTAAGTTATAGTGTTAAGTCTTAGGGTTACATCCTAAGGTTCAGTCTTATATTAAATTCTCAGGGTTAAGTCTTAGGGATAAGTCTTAAGGTTAAGCCTTAGTATTATGTCTTAAGATTCAGTCTTAAATTTAAATCTTAATAATAAGTCTTAAGGTTAAGGTTTGGGGATAAGTCTTAGGGTTAAGTCTCAGGGATAAGTCTTAGGGTTAAGTCTCAGGGATAAGTCTTAGGGTTAAGTCTTAAGGTTAAATCTTAGGGTTAAGTCTTAAGGTTAAGTCTCAGGGTTAAGTCTTAGGTTAAGTATTAGTATTAAGTCTTAGGGTTAAGTCTTGTGGTTAAGTCCTAAATTTAAGTCTTAGGGTTATGTCTTAGGGATAAGTCTTAGGGTTAAGTCTTATGGTTAAGTCGTAAATTTAAGTCTTAGGGTTATGTCTTAGGGATAAGTCTTAAGGTGAAGTCTTAGGATCAGGTCTTAAGGTGAAGTCATTATGTTAATCCTTAGGGTTAAGTTTTAGGATTGTTTCTTAGGGTTAAGTCTTAATGTCAAGTGTCAGGTTAAGTCTTACAGTTAAGTCTTATGGTTACCTCTTAATGTTATGTCTTAGGGTTAAGTTATAAGGTTAAGTCTAAGGGTTAACTCCTAAGGTTAAGTGTTAAGTTTGAATATTAAAGTTAGGTCTTAAGGTTAAGACTTAGGGTTAAGTCTTATAGTTAAGTCTTTAGGGTTAAGTCTTAGGGTTAAGTTTTTGGCTTACGTCTTAGGGTAAAGTATTAAGGTTAAGTCTTAAACTTAAGTCTTAACGTCAAGTCTTAAGGTTGAGCCTTAAGGTTAAGTTTTAGGGTTAAGTCTTAGGCTTAATTTTTATGGTTAAGTCTTAAGGTTAAGTTTTAGGGTTAAGTCTTCTAGTTAAGTCTTAGGGTTAAGTCTCAGGTTTATGTCTTACGGTTAAGTCTTAAGGTTATGTTTTAAGGTTTAGTCTTGTAGTTAAGACTTAACGGTAAATCTGAAGGTTAAGTCTCATGGTTAAGTCTTAGGGATAAGTCTCAGGGTTAAGGCTCAAGGTAAGGTCTCAAGGTTAAGTCCCAGGGTTAAGTCGTAAGGTTCTGTCTTAAGGCTGAGACTTAGGGTTAAGTCTTAAGGTTAAGTCTTATGGATTGAGTCTTAGGTTTACGTCTTAGAGTTAAGTCTTGGGGATATGGCTTAGGGTTAAGTCTCAGGGTTAAGTTTCAAGGCTAAGTTTCAATGTTAAGTCTCAGGGTTATGACTTAGGGTTAAGCATTAAGGTTAAGTCTTAGGTTTCAGTCTCAGGGTTATGTCTTAGGATTAAGTCTTAGGGTTAAGTCTTAGGGTTAAGTATTAAATTTAAGTCTTAGGGTTAATTCTTAGGGTTATGTCCTAAAGATCACGTCTTAAGGTTAAATCTTAGGGTTAGGTCTTAAGGTTAAGACTTAAGATTAAGTCTTAGAGTTATGTCTTAGGGTTAAGTCTTAAGGTTAAGACTTAGAGTTAAGTATTTAAGGTTACGTCTTAGGTTTATTGTCTTAGGGTTAAGTCTTAGGGTGTTGTCTTAAGGTTAAGTATTAATATTAAGTCTTAGGGTTAAAGCCATAAGATTTAATCTCAGGGTTAACTCTTATGGTTATGTCATAAGTTTAAGTCTTAATTTTAAGTCTTGGGGATAAATCTTTGGGTTAAGTCTCACGGTTAATCTCAGGGTTAAGACTTAGGGTTAAGTCTTAAGGTTAAGTCTTAGGGTTTAGTCTTAGGGTTCAGTCGTAGGGTTAAGTCTCAGGGTTATGCCTTAGGGTTAAGTCTTATGTTTAAGTTAAGTCTTAGGTTTAAATCATAGGGTTAAGTCTTAGGGTTAAGTTTTAAGTTTAAGTCTTAGGGTTAAGTCTCAGGTTTAGTTTTTAAGGTTAAGTCACAAGGTTAAGTCACAAGGTTAAGTCTTAATTATAAGTGTTAGGGTTAAGTCTTAAGGTTAAGTCTAAGGGTTAAGTCTCTAAGATTAAGTATTAGGTTTAAGTCTCAGGGTTAAGTCTTAGGGATAAGTCTTAAGGTTAAGTCTTAAATTCAAGTCCTAGGGTTAAGTTTTAAGGTTAAGTCTTAAGGTTAAGTCTCAGGGTTATGTCTTAGGGTTAAGTCTCAGGGTTAAGTCTTAGGGTTAACTGTTAAGGTTAAGACCTAAATTTAAGTCTTAGGGTTAAGCCTTAAGGATAAGACGTAAATTTGAGTCTTAGCGTTAAATCTTAAGGTTATGTCTTACGGTTAAGTGTTAAGGTTAAGTCTTAGATTTAAGTGTTATGGTTATGTCTTAAGGTTAAGTCTTAGTGTTAAGTCTTAGGATTAAGTCTTAAGGTTAACTCATAAATCTAAATCTTAGGGTTAAATCTTTGTGTTAAGTCTTAAGGTTAAACCTTAAAGTCCTAGGGTTTGAGTCTTAGGTTTAAGTCTTAAATTTAAGTCTTTGGGATACGTCTTAGGGTTAAGTGTCAGGGTTAAGATTTATGTTTAATTCTTAAGTTTACGTCTTAGGGTTAAGTCTAAAAGTTTAGTCTTAAATTTAAGTCTTAGTGTTGTCTTCGGTTAAGTTATAGTGTTAAGTCTTAGGGTTACATCCTAAGGTTCAGTCTTATATTAAATTCTCAGGGTTAAGTCTTAGGGATAAGTCTTAAGGTTAAGCCTTAGTATTATGTCTTAAGATTCAGTCTTAAATTTAAATCTTAATAATAAGTCTTAAGGTTAAGGTTTGGGGATAAGTCTTAGGGTTAAGTCTCAGGGATAAGTCTTAGGGTTAAGTCTCAGGGATAAGTCTTAGGGTTAAGTCTTAAGGTTAAATCTTAGGGTTAAGTCTTAAGGTTAAGTCTCAGGGTTAAGTCTTAGGTTAAGTATTAGTATTAAGTCTTAGGGTTAAGTCTTGTGGTTAAGTCCTAAATTTAAGTCTTAGGGTTATGTCTTAGGGATAAGTCTTAGGGTTAAGTCTTATGGTTAAGTCGTAAATTTAAGTCTTAGGGTTATGTCTTAGGGATAAGTCTTAAGGTGAAGTCTTAGGATCAGGTCTTATAGGTGAAGTCATTATGTTAATCCTTAGGGTTAAGTTTTAGGATTGTTTCTTAGGGTTAAGTCTTAATGTTAAGTGTCAGGTTAAGTCTTACAGTTAAGTCTTATGGTTACCTCTTAATGTTATGTCTTAGGGTTAAGTTATAAGGTTAAGTCTAAGGGTTAACTCCTAAGGTTAAGTGTTAAGTTTGAATATTAAAGTTAGGTCTTAAGGTTAAGACTTAGGGTTAAGTCTTATAGTTAAGTCTTTAGGGTTAAGTCTTAGGGTTAAGTTTTTGGCTTACGTCTTAGGGTAAAGTATTAAGGTTAAGTCTTAAACTTAAGTCTTAACGTCAAGTCTTAAGGTTGAGCCTTAAGGTTAAGTTTTAGGGTTAAGTCTTAGGCTTAATTTTTATGGTTAAGTCTTAAGGTTAAGTTTTAGGGTTAAGTCTTCTAGTTAAGTCTTAGGGTTAAGTCTCAGGTTTATGTCTTACGGTTAAGTCTTAAGGTTATGTTTTAAGGTTTAGTCTTGTAGTTAAGACTTAACGGTAAATCTGAAGGTTAAGTCTCATGGTTAAGTCTTAGGGATAAGTCTCAGGGTTAAGGCTCAAGGTAAGGTCTCAAGGTTAAGTCCCAGGGTTAAGTCGTAAGGTTCTGTCTTAAGGCTGAGACTTAGGGTTAAGTCTTAAGGTTAAGTCTTATGGATTGAGTCTTAGGTTTACGTCTTAGAGTTAAGTCTTGGGGATATGGCTTAGGGTTAAGTCTCAGGGTTAAGTTTCAAGGCTAAGTTTCAATGTTAAGTCTCAGGGTTATGACTTAGGGTTAAGCATTAAGGTTAAGTCTTAGGTTTCAGTCTCAGGGTTATGTCTTAGGATTAAGTCTTAGGGTTAAGTCTTAGGGTTAAGTATGAAATTTAAGTCTTAGGGTTAATTCTTAGGGTTATGTCCTAAAGATCACGTCTTAAGGTTAAATCTTAGGGTTAGGTCTTAAGGTTAAGACTTAAGATTAAGTCTTAGAGTTATGTCTTAGGGTTAAGTCTTAAGGTTAAGACTTAGAGTTAAGTATTTAAGGTTACGTCTTAGGTTTATTGTCTTAGGGTTAAGTCTTAGGGTGTTGTCTTAAGGTTAAGTATTAATATTAAGTCTTAGGGTTAAAGTCATAAGATTTAATCTCAGGGTTAACTCTTATGGCTATGTCATAAGTTTAAGTCTTAATTTTAAGTCTTGGGGATAAATCTTTGGGTTAAGTCTCACGGTTAATCTCAGGGTTAAGACTTAGGGTTAAGTCTTAAGGTTAAGTCTTAGGGTTTAGTCTTAGGGTTCAGTCGTAGGGTTAAGTCTCAGGGTTATGCCTTAGGGTTAAGTCTTATGTTTAAGTTAAGTCTTAGGTTTAAATCATAGGGTTAAGTCTTAGGGTTAAGTTTTAAGTTTAAGTCTTAGGGTTAAGTCTCAGGTTTAGTTTTTAAGGTTAAGTCACAAGGTTAAGTCTTAAGGTTAAGTCTTAATTATAAGTGTTAGGGTTAAGTCTTAAGGTTAAGTCTAAGGGTTAAGTCTCTAAGATTAAGTATTAGGTTTAAGTCTCAGGGTTAAGTCTTAGGGATAAGTCTTAAGGTTAAGTCTAAAATTCAAGTCCTAGGGTTAAGTTTTAAGGTTAAGTCTTAAGGTTAAGTCTCAGGGTTATGTCTTAGGGTTAAGTCTCAGGGTTAAGTCTTAGGGTTAACTGTTAAGGTTAAGACCTAAATTTAAGTCTTAGGGTTAAGCCTTAAGGATAAGACGTAAATTTGAGTCTTAGCGTTAAATCTTAAGGTTATGTCTTACGGTTAAGTGTTAAGGTTAAGTCTTAGATTTAAGTGTTATGGTTATGTCTTAAGGTTAAGTCTTAGTGTTAAGTCTTAGGATTAAGTCTTAAGGTTAACTCATAAATCTAAATCTTAGGGTTAAATCTTTGTGTTAAGTCTTAAGGTTAAATCTTAAGTCCTAGGGTTTGAGTCTTAGGTTTAAGTCTTAAATTTAAGTCTTTGGGATACGTCTTAGGGTTAAGTGTCAGGGTTAAGATTTATGTTTAATTCTTAAGTTTACGTCTTAGGGTTAAGTCTAAAAGTTTAGTCTTAAATTTAAGTCTTAGTGTTGTCTTCGGTTAAGTTATAGTGTTAAGTCTTAGGGTTACATCCTAAGGTTCAGTCTTATATTAAATTCTCAGGGTTAAGTCTTAGGGATAAGTCTTAAGGTTAAGCCTTAGTATTATGTCTTAAGATTCAGTCTTAAATTTAAATCTTAATAATAAGTCTTAAGGTTAAGGTTTGGGGATAAGTCTTAGGGTTAAGTCTCAGGGATAAGTCTTAGGGTTAAGTCTCAGGGATAAGTCTTAGGGTTAAGTCTTAAGGTTAAATCTTAGGGTTAAGTCTTAAGGTTAAGTCTCAGGGTTAAGTCTTAGGTTAAGTATTAGTATTAAGTCTTAGGGTTAAGTCTTGTGGTTAAGTCCTAAATTTAAGTCTTAGGGTTATGTCTTAGGGATAAGTCTTAGGGTTAAGTCTTATGGTTAAGTCGTAAATTTAAGTCTTAGGGTTATGTCTTAGGGATAAGTCTTAAGGTGAAGTCTTAGGATCAGGTCTTATAGGTGAAGTCATTATGTTAATCCTTAGGGTTAAGTTTTAGGATTGTTTCTTAGGGTTAAGTCTTAATGTTAAGTGTCAGGTTAAGTCTTACAGTTAAGTCTTATGCTTACCTCTTAATGTTATGTCTTAGGGTTAAGTTATAAGGTTAAGTCTAAGGGTTAACTCCTAAGGTTAAGTGTTAAGTTTGAATATTAAAGTTAGGTCTTAAGGTTAAGACTTAGGGTTAAGTCTTATAGTTAAGTCTTTAGGGTTAAGTCTTAGGGTTAAGTTTTTGGCTTACGTCTTAGGGTAAAGTATTAAGGTTAAGTCTTAAACTTAAGTCTTAACGTCAAGTCTTAAGGTTGAGCCTTAAGGTTAAGTTTTAGGGTTAAGTCTTAGGCTTAATTTTTATGGTTAAGTCTTAAGGTTAAGTTTTAGGGTTAAGTCTTCTAGTTAAGTCTTAGGGTTAAGTCTCAGGTTTATGTCTTACGGTTAAGTCTTAAGGTTATGTTTTAAGGTTTAGTCTTGTAGTTAAGACTTAACGGTAAATCTGAAGGTTAAGTCTCATGGTTAAGTCTTAGGGATAAGTCTCAGGGTTAAGGCTCAAGGTAAGGTCTCAAGGTTAAGTCCCAGGGTTAAGTCGTAAGGTTCTGTCTTAAGGCTGAGACTTAGGGTTAAGTCTTAAGGTTAAGTCTTATGGATTGAGTCTTAGGTTTACGTCTTAGAGTTAAGTCTTGGGGATATGGCTTAGGGTTAAGTCTCAGGGTTAAGTTTCAAGGCTAAGTTTCAATGTTAAGTCTCAGGGTTATGACTTAGGGTTAAGCATTAAGGTTAAGTCTTAGGTTTCAGTCTCAGGGTTATGTCTTAGGATTAAGTCTTAGGGTTAAGTCTTAGGGTTAAGTATGAAATTTAAGTCTTAGGGTTAATTCTTAGGGTTATGTCCTAAAGATCACGTCTTAAGGTTAAATCTTAGGGTTAGGTCTTAAGGTTAAGACTTAAGATTAAGTCTTAGAGTTATGTCTTAGGGTTAAGTCTTAAGGTTAAGACTTAGAATTAAGTATTTAAGGTTACGTCTTAGGTTTATTGTCTTAGGGTTAAGTCTTAGGGTGTTGTCTTAAGGTTAAGTATTAATATTAAGTCTTAGGGTTAAAGTCATAAGATTTAATCTCAGGGTTAACTCTTATGGTTATGTCATAAGTTTAAGTCTTAATTTTAAGTCTTGGGGATAAATCCTTGGGTTAAGTCTCACGGTTAATCTCAGGGTTAAGACTTAGGGTTAAGTCTTAAGGTTAAGTCTTAGGGTTTAGTCTTAGGGTTCAGTCGTAGGGTTAAGTCTCAGGGTTATGCCTTAGGGTTAAGTCTTATGTTTAAGTTAAGTCTTAGGTTTAAATCATAGGGTTAAGTCTTAGGGTTAAGTTTTAAGTTTAAGTCTTAGGGTTAAGTCTCAGGTTTAGTTTTTAAGGTTAAGTCACAAGGTTAAGTCTTAAGGTTAAGTCTTAATTATAAGTGTTAGGGTTAAGTCTTAAGGTTAAGTCTAAGGGTTAAGTCTCTAAGATTAAGTATTAGGTTTAAGTCTCAGGGTTAAGTCTTAGGGATAAGTCTTAAGGTTAAGTCTTAAATTCAAGTCCTAGGGTTAAGTTTTAAGGTTAAGTCTTAAGGTTAAGTCTCAGGGTTATGTCTTAGGGTTAAGTCTCAGGGTTAAGTCTTAGGGTTAACTGTTAAGGTTAAGACCTAAATTTAAGTCTTAGGGTTAAGCCTTAAGGATAAGACGTAAATTTGAGTCTTAGCGTTAAATCTTAAGGTTATGTCTTACGGTTAAGTGTTAAGGTTAAGTCTTAGATTTAAGTGTTATGGTTATGTCTTAAGGTTAAGTCTTAGTGTTAAGTCTTAGGATTAAGTCTTAAGGTTAACTCATAAATCTAAATCTTAGGGTTAAATCTTTGTGTTAAGTCTTAAGGTTAAATCTTAAGTCCTAGGGTTTGAGTCTTAGGTTTAAGTCTTAAATTTAAGTCTTTGGGATACGTCTTAGGGTTAAGTGTCAGGGTTAAGATTTATGTTTAATTCTTAAGTTTACGTCTTAGGGTTAAGTCTAAAAGTTTAGTCTTAAATTTAAGTCTTAGTGTTGTCTTCGGTTAAGTTATAGTGTTAATTCTTAGGGTTACATCCTAAGGTTCAGTCTTATATTAAATTCTCAGGGTTAAGTCTTAGGGATAAGTCTTAAGGTTAAGCCTTAGTATTATGTCTTAAGATTCAGTCTTAAATTTAAATCTTAATAATAAGTCTTAAGGTTAAGGTTTGGGGATAAGTCTTAGGGTTAAGTCTCAGGGATAAGTCTTAGGGTTAAGTCTTAAGGTTAAATCTTAGGGTTAAGTCTTAAGGTTAAGTCTCAGGGTTAAGTCTTAGGTTAAGTATTAGTATTAAGTCTTAGGGTTAAGTCTTGTGGTTAAGTCCTAAATTTAAGTCTTAGGGTTATGTCTTAGGGATAAGTCTTAGGGTTAAGTCTTATGGTTAAGTCGTAAATTTAAGTCTTAGGGTTATGTCTTAGGGATAAGTCTTAAGGTGAAGTCTTAGGATCAGGTCTTAAGGTGAAGTCATTATGTTAATCCTTAGGGTTAAGTTTTAGGATTGTTTCTTAGGGTTAAGTCTTAATGTTAAGTGTCAGGTTAAGTCTTACAGTTAAGTCTTATGGTTACCTCTTAATGTTATGTCTTAGGGTTAAGTTATAAGGTTAAGTCTAAGGGTTAACTCCTAAGGTTAAGTGTTAAGTTTGAATATTAAAGTTAGGTCTTAAGGTTAAGACTTAGGGTTAAGTCTTATAGTTAAGTCTTTAGGGTTAAGTCTTAGGGTTAAGTTTTTGGCTTACGTCTTAGGGTAAAGTATTAAGGTTAAGTCTTAAACTTAAGTCTTAACGTCAAGTCTTAAGGTTGAGCCTTAAGGTTAAGTTTTAGGGTTAAGTCTTAGGCTTAATTTTTATGGTTAAGTCTTAAGGTTAAGTTTTAGGGTTAAGTCTTCTAGTTAAGTCTTAGGGTTAAGTCTCAGGTTTATGTCTTACGGTTAAGTCTTAAGGTTATGTTTTAAGGTTTAGTCTTGTAGTTAAGACTTAACGGTAAATCTGAAGGTTAAGTCTCATGGTTAAGTCTTAGGGATAAGTCTCAGGGTTAAGGCTCAAGGTAAGGTCTCAAGGTTAAGTCCCAGGGTTAAGTCGTAAGGTTCTGTCTTAAGGCTGAGACTTAGGGTTAAGTCTTAAGGTTAAGTCTTATGGATTGAGTCTTAGGTTTACGTCTTAGAGTTAAGTCTTGGGGATATGGCTTAGGGTTAAGTCTCAGGGTTAAGTTTCAAGGCTAAGTTTCAATGTTAAGTCTCAGGGTTATGACTTAGGGTTAAGCATTAAGGTTAAGTCTTAGGTTTCAGTCTCAGGGTTATGTCTTAGGATTAAGTCTTAGGGTTAAGTCTTAGGGTTAAGTATTAAATTTAAGTCTTAGGGTTAATTCTTAGGGTTATGTCCTAAAGATCACGTCTTAAGGTTAAATCTTAGGGTTAGGTCTTAAGGTTAAGACTTAAGATTAAGTCTTAGAGTTATGTCTTAGGGTTAAGTCTTAAGGTTAAGACTTAGAGTTAAGTATTTAAGGTTACGTCTTAGGTTTATTGTCTTAGGGTTAAGTCTTAGGGTGTTGTCTTAAGGTTAAGTATTAATATTAAGTCTTAGGGTTAAAGTCATAAGATTTAATCTCAGGGTTAACTCTTATGGCTATGTCATAAGTTTAAGTCTTAATTTTAAGTCTTGGGGATAAATCTTTGGGTTAAGTCTCACGGTTAATCTCAGGGTTAAGACTTAGGGTTAAGTCTTAAGGTTAAGTCTTAGGGTTTAGTCTTAGGGTTCAGTCGTAGGGTTAAGTCTCAGGGTTATGCCTTAGGGTTAAGTCTTATGTTTAAGTTAAGTCTTAGGTTTAAATCATAGGGTTAAGTCTTAGGGTTAAGTTTTAAGTTTAAGTCTTAGGGTTAAGTCTCAGGTTTAGTTTTTAAGGTTAAGTCACAAGGTTAAGTCTTAAGGTTAAGTCTTAATTATAAGTGTTAGGGTTAAGTCTTAAGGTTAAGTCTAAGGGTTAAGTCTCTAAGATTAAGTATTAGGTTTAAGTCTCAGGGTTAAGTCTTAGGGATAAGTCTTAAGGTTAAGTCTTAAATTCAAGTCCTAGGGTTAAGTTTTAAGGTTAAGTCTTAAGGTTAAGTCTCAGGGTTATGTCTTAGGGTTAAGTCTCAGGGTTAAGTCTTAGGGTTAACTGTTAAGGTTAAGACCTAAATTTAAGTCTTAGGGTTAAGCCTTAAGGATAAGACGTAAATTTGAGTCTTAGCGTTAAATCTTAAGGTTATGTCTTACGGTTAAGTGTTAAGGTTAAGTCTTAGATTTAAGTGTTATGGTTATGTCTTAAGGTTAAGTCTTAGTGTTAAGTCTTAGGATTAAGTCTTAAGGTTAACTCATAAATCTAAATCTTAGGGTTAAATCTTTGTGTTAAGTCTTAAGGTTAAATCTTAAGTCCTAGGGTTTGAGTCTTAGGTTTAAGTCTTAAATTTAAGTCTTTGGGATACGTCTTAGGGTTAAGTGTCAGGGTTAAGATTTATGTTTAATTCTTAAGTTTACGTCTTAGGGTTAAGTCTAAAAGTTTAGTCTTAAATTTAAGTCTTAGTGTTGTCTTCGGTTAAGTTATAGTGTTAAGTCTTAGGGTTACATCCTAAGGTTCAGTCTTATATTAAATTCTCAGGGTTAAGTCTTAGGGATAAGTCTTAAGGTTAAGCCTTAGTATTATGTCTTAAGATTCAGTCTTAAATTTAAATCTTAATAATAAGTCTTAAGGTTAAGGTTTGGGGATAAGTCTTAGGGTTAAGTCTCAGGGATAAGTCTTAGGGTTAAGTCTCAGGGATAAGTCTTAGGGTTAAGTCTTAAGGTTAAGTCTCAGGGTTAAGTCTTAGGTTAAGTATTAGTATTAAGTCTTAGGGTTAAGTCTTGTGGTTAAGTCCTAAATTTAAGTCTTAGGGTTATGTCTTAGGGATAAGTCTTAGGGTTAAGTCTTATGGTTAAGTCGTAAATTTAAGTCTTAGGGTTATGTCTTAGGGATAAGTCTTAAGGTGAAGTCTTAGGATCAGGTCTTAAGGTGAAGTCATTATGTTAATCCTTAGGGTTAAGTTTTAGGATTGTTTCTTAGGGTTAAGTCTTAATGTTAAGTGTCAGGTTAAGTCTTACAGTTAAGTCTTATGGTTACCTCTTAATGTTATGTCTTAGGGTTAAGTTATAAGGTTAAGTCTAAGGGTTAACTCCTAAGGTTAAGTGTTAAGTTTGAATATTAAAGTTAGGTCTTAAGGTTAAGACTTAGGGTTAAGTCTTATAGTTAAGTCTTTAGGGTTAAGTCTTAGGGTTAAGTTTTTGGCTTACGTCTTAGGGTAAAGTATTAAGGTTAAGTCTTAAACTTAAGTCTTAACGTCAAGTCTTAAGGTTGAGCCTTAAGGTTAAGTTTTAGGGTTAAGTCTTAGGCTTAATTTTTATGGTTAAGTCTTAAGGTTAAGTTTTAGGGTTAAGTCTTCTAGTTAAGTCTTAGGGTTAAGTCTCAGGTTTATGTCTTACGGTTAAGTCTTAAGGTTATGTTTTAAGGTTTAGTCTTGTAGTTAAGACTTAACGGTAAATCTGAAGGTTAAGTCTCATGGTTAAGTCTTAGGGATAAGTCTCAGGGTTAAGGCTCAAGGTAAGGTCTCAAGGTTAAGTCCCAGGGTTAAGTCGTAAGGTTCTGTCTTAAGGCTGAGACTTAGGGTTAAGTCTTAAGGTTAAGTCTTATGGATTGAGTCTTAGGTTTACGTCTTAGAGTTAAGTCTTGGGGATATGGCTTAGGGTTAAGTCTCAGGGTTAAGTTTCAAGGCTAAGTTTCAATGTTAAGTCTCAGGGTTATGACTTAGGGTTAAGCATTAAGGTTAAGTCTTAGGTTTCAGTCTCAGGGTTATGTCTTAGGATTAAGTCTTAGGGTTAAGTCTTAGGGTTAAGTATTAAATTTAAGTCTTAGGGTTAATTCTTAGGGTTATGTCCTAAAGATCACGTCTTAAGGTTAAATCTTAGGGTTAGGTCTTAAGGTTAAGACTTAAGATTCAGTCTTAGAGTTATGTCTTAGGGTTAAGTCTTAAGGTTAAGACTTAGAGTTAAGTATTTAAGGTTACGTCTTAGGTTTATTGTCTTAGGGTTAAGTCTTAGGGTGTTGTCTTAAGGTTAAGTATTAATATTAAGTCTTAGGGTTAAAGTCATAAGATTTAATCTCAGGGTTAACTCTTATGGCTATGTCATAAGTTTAAGTCTTAATTTTAAGTCTTGGGGATAAATCTTTGGGTTAAGTCTCACGGTTAATCTCAGGGTTAAGACTTAGGGTTAAGTCTTAAGGTTAAGTCTTAGGGTTTAGTCTTAGGGTTCAGTCGTAGGGTTAAGTCTCAGGGTTATGCCTTAGGGTTAAGTCTTATGTTTAAGTTAAGTCTTAGGTTTAAATCATAGGGTTAAGTCTTAGGGTTAAGTTTTAAGTTTAAGTCTTAGGGTTAAGTCTCAGGTTTAGTTTTTAAGGTTAAGTCACAAGGTTAAGTCTTAAGGTTAAGTCTTAATTATAAGTGTTAGGGTTAAGTCTTAAGGTTAAGTCTAAGGGTTAAGTCTCTAAGATTAAGTATTAGGTTTAAGTCTCAGGGTTAAGTCTTAGGGATAAGTCTTAAGGTTAAGTCTTAAATTCAAGTCCTAGGGTTAAGTTTTAAGGTTAAGTCTTAAGGTTAAGTCTCAGGGTTATGTCTTAGGGTTAAGTCTCAGGGTTAAGTCTTAGGGTTAACTGTTAAGGTTAAGACCTAAATTTAAGTCTTAGGGTTAAGCCTTAAGGATAAGACGTAAATTTGAGTCTTAGCGTTAAATCTTAAGGTTATGTCTTACGGTTAAGTGTTAAGGTTAAGTCTTAGATTTAAGTGTTATGGTTATGTCTTAAGGTTAAGTCTTAGTGTTAAGTCTTAGGATTAAGTCTTAAGGTTAACTCATAAATCTAAATCTTAGGGTTAAATCTTTGTGTTAAGTCTTAAGGTTAAATCTTAAGTCCTAGGGTTTGAGTCTTAGGTTTAAGTCTTAAATTTAAGTCTTTGGGATACGTCTTAGGGTTAAGTGTCAGGGTTAAGATTTATGTTTAATTCTTAAGTTTACGTCTTAGGGTTAAGTCTAAAAGTTTAGTCTTAAATTTAAGTCTTAGTGTTGTCTTCGGTTAAGTTATAGTGTTAAGTCTTAGGGTTACATCCTAAGGTTCAGTCTTATATTAAATTCTCAGGGTTAAGTCTTAGGGATAAGTCTTAAGGTTAAGCCTTAGTATTATGTCTTAAGATTCAGTCTTAAATTTAAATCTTAATAATAAGTCTTAAGGTTAAGGTTTGGGGATAAGTCTTAGGGTTAAGTCTCAGGGATAAGTCTTAGGGTTAAGTCTCAGGGATAAGTCTTAGGGTTAAGTCTCAGGGATAAGTCTTAGGGTTAAGTCTTAAGGTTAAGTCTCAGGGTTAAGTCTTAGGTTAAGTATTAGTATTAAGTCTTAGGGTTAAGTCTTGTGGTTAAGTCCTAAATTTAAGTCTTAGGGTTATGTCTTAGGGATAAGTCTTAGGGTTAAGTCTTATGGTTAAGTCGTAAATTTAAGTCTTAGGGTTATGTCTTAGGGATAAGTCTTAAGGTGAAGTCTTAGGATCAGGTCTTAAGGTGAAGTCATTATGTTAATCCTTAGGGTTAAGTTTTAGGATTGTTTCTTAGGGTTAAGTCTTAATGTTAAGTGTCAGGTTAAGTCTTACAGTTAAGTCTTATGGTTACCTCTTAATGTTATGTCTTAGGGTTAAGTTATAAGGTTAAGTCTAAGGGTTAACTCCTAAGGTTAAGTGTTAAGTTTGAATATTAAAGTTAGGTCTTAAGGTTAAGACTTAGGGTTAAGTCTTATAGTTAAGTCTTTAGGGTTAAGTCTTAGGGTTAAGTTTTTGGCTTACGTCTTAGGGTAAAGTATTAAGGTTAAGTCTTAACGTCAAGTCTTAAGGTTGAGCCTTAAGGTTAAGTTTTAGGGTTAAGTCTTAGGCTTAATTTTTATGGTTAAGTCTTAAGGTTAAGTTTTAGGGTTAAGTCTTCTAGTTAAGTCTTAGGGTTAAGTCTCAGGTTTATGTCTTACGGTTAAGTCTTAAGGTTATGTTTTAAGGTTTAGTCTTGTAGTTAAGACTTAACGGTAAATCTGAAGGTTAAGTCTCATGGTTAAGTCTTAGGGATAAGTCTCAGGGTTAAGGCTCAAGGTAAGGTCTCAAGGTTAAGTCCCAGGGTTAAGTCGTAAGGTTCTGTCTTAAGGCTGAGACTTAGGGTTAAGTCTTAAGGTTAAGTCTTATGGATTGAGTCTTAGGTTTACGTCTTAGAGTTAAGTCTTGGGGATATGGCTTAGGGTTAAGTCTCAGGGTTAAGTTTCAAGGCTAAGTTTCAATGTTAAGTCTCAGGGTTATGACTTAGGGTTAAGCATTAAGGTTAAGTCTTAGGTTTCAGTCTCAGGGTTATGTCTTAGGATTAAGTCTTAGGGTTAAGTCTTAGGGTTAAGTATTAAATTTAAGTCTTAGGGTTAATTCTTAGGGTTATGTCCTAAAGATCACGTCTTAAGGTTAAATCTTAGGGTTAGGTCTTAAGGTTAAGACTTAAGATTAAGTCTTAGAGTTATGTCTTAGGGTTAAGTCTTAAGGTTAAGACTTAGAGTTAAGTATTTAAGGTTACGTCTTAGGTTTATTGTCTTAGGGTTAAGTCTTAGGGTGTTGTCTTAAGGTTAAGTATTAATATTAAGTCTTAGGGTTAAAGTCATAAGATTTAATCTCAGGGTTAACTCTTATGGCTATGTCATAAGTTTAAGTCTTAATTTTAAGTCTTGGGGATAAATCTTTGGGTTAAGTCTCACGGTTAATCTCAGGGTTAAGACTTAGGGTTAAGTCTTAAGGTTAAGTCTTAGGGTTTAGTCTTAGGGTTCAGTCGTAGGGTTAAGTCTCAGGGTTATGCCTTAGGGTTAAGTCTTATGTTTAAGTTAAGTCTTAGGTTTAAATCATAGGGTTAAGTCTTAGGGTTAAGTTTTAAGTTTAAGTCTTAGGGTTAAGTCTCAGGTTTAGTTTTTAAGGTTAAGTCACAAGGTTAAGTCTTAAGGTTAAGTCTTAATTATAAGTGTTAGGGTTAAGTCTTAAGGTTAAGTCTAAGGGTTAAGTCTCTAAGATTAAGTATTAGGTTTAAGTCTCAGGGTTAAGTCTTAGGGATAAGTCTTAAGGTTAAGTCTTAAATTCAAGTCCTAGGGTTAAGTTTTAAGGTTAAGTCTTAAGGTTAAGTCTCAGGGTTATGTCTTAGGGTTAAGTCTCAGGGTTAAGTCTTAGGGTTAACTGTTAAGGTTAAGACCTAAATTTAAGTCTTAGGGTTAAGTCTTAAGGATAAGACGTAAATTTGAGTCTTAGCGTTAAATCTTAAGGTTATGTCTTACGGTTAAGTGTTAAGGTTAAGTCTTAGATTTAAGTGTTATGGTTATGTCTTAAGGTTAAGTCTTAGTGTTAAGTCTTAGGATTAAGTCTTAAGGTTAACTCATAAATCTAAATCTTAGGGTTAAATCTTTGTGTTAAGTCTTAAGGTTAAATCTTAAGTCCTAGGGTTTGAGTCTTAGGTTTAAGTCTTAAATTTAAGTCTTTGGGATACGTCTTAGGGTTAAGTGTCAGGGTTAAGATTTATGTTTAATTCTTAAGTTTACGTCTTAGGGTTAAGTCTAAAAGTTTAGTCTTAAATTTAAGTCTTAGTGTTGTCTTCGGTTAAGTTATAGTGTTAAGTCTTAGGGTTACATCCTAAGGTTCAGTCTTATATTAAATTCTCAGGGTTAAGTCTTAGGGATAAGTCTTAAGGTTAAGCCTTAGTATTATGTCTTAAGATTCAGTCTTAAATTTAAATCTTAATAATAAGTCTTAAGGTTAAGGTTTGGGGATAAGTCTTAGGGTTAAGTCTCAGGGATAAGTCTTAGGGTTAAGTCTCAGGGATAAGTCTTAGGGTTAAGTCTTAAGGTTAAATCTTAGGGTTAAGTCTTAAGGTTAAGTCTCAGGGTTAAGTCTTAGGTTAAGTATTAGTATTAAGTCTTAGGGTTAAGTCTTGTGGTTAAGTCCTAAATTTAAGTCTTAGGGTTATGTCTTAGGGATAAGTCTTAGGGTTAAGTCTTATGGTTAAGTCGTAAATTTAAGTCTTAGGGTTATGTCTTAGGGATAAGTCTTAAGGTGAAGTCTTAGGATCAAGTCTTAAGGTGAAGTCATTATGTTAATCCTTAGGGTTAAGTTTTAGGATTGTTTCTTAGGGTTAAGTCTTAATGTTAAGTGTCAGGTTAAGTCTTACAGTTAAGTCTTATGGTTACCTCTTAATGTTATGTCTTAGGGTTAAGTTATAAGGTTAAGTCTAAGGGTTAACTCCTAAGGTTAAGTGTTAAGTTTGAATATTAAAGTTAGGTCTTAAGGTTAAGACTTAGGGTTAAGTCTTATAGTTAAGTCTTTAGGGTTAAGTCTTAGGGTTAAGTTTTTGGCTTACGTCTTAGGGTAAAGTATTAAGGTTAAGTCTTAAACTTAAGTCTTAACGTCAAGTCTTAAGGTTGAGCCTTAAGGTTAAGTTTTAGGGTTAAGTCTTAGGCTTAATTTTTATGGTTAAGTCTTAAGGTTAAGTTTTAGGGTTAAGTCTTCTAGTTAAGTCTTAGGGTTAAGTCTCAGGTTTATGTCTTACGGTTAAGTCTTAAGGTTATGTTTTAAGGTTTAGTCTTGTAGTTAAGACTTAACGGTAAATCTGAAGGTTAAGTCTCATGGTTAAGTCTTAGGGATAAGTCTCAGGGTTAAGGCTCAAGGTAAGGTCTCAAGGTTAAGTCCCAGGGTTAAGTCGTAAGGTTCTGTCTTAAGGCTGAGACTTAGGGTTAAGTCTTAAGGTTAAGTCTTATGGATTGAGTCTTAGGTTTACGTCTTAGAGGTAAGTCTTGGGGATATGGCTTAGGGTTAAGTCTCAGGGTTAAGTTTCAAGGCTAAGTTTCAATGTTAAGTCTCAGGGTTATGACTTAGGGTTAAGCATTAAGGTTAAGTCTTAGGTTTCAGTCTCAGGGTTATGTCTTAGGATTAAGTCTTAGGGTTAAGTCTTAGGGTTAAGTATGAAATTTAAGTCTTAGGGTTAATTCTTAGGGTTATGTCCTAAAGATCACGTCTTAAGGTTAAATCTTAGGGTTAGGTCTTAAGGTTAAGACTTAAGATTAAGTCTTAGAGTTATGTTTTAGGGTTAAGTCTTAAGGTTAAGACTTAGAGTTAAGTATTTAAGGTTACGTCTTAGGTTTATTGTCTTAGGGTTAAGTCTTAGGGTGTTGTCTTAAGGTTAAGTATTAATATTAAGTCTTAGGGTTAAAGTCATAAGATTTAATCTCAGGGTTAACTCTTATGGCTATGTCATAAGTTTAAGTCTTAATTTTAAGTCTTGGGGATAAATCTTTGGGTTAAATCTCATGGTTAATCTCAGGGTTAAGACTTAGGGTTAAGTCTTAAGGTTAAGTCTTAGGGTTTAGTCTTAGGGTTCAGTCGTAGGGTTAAGTCTCAGGGTTATGCCTTAGGGTTAAGTCTTATGTTTAAGTTAAGTCTTAGGTTTAAATCATAGGGTTAAGTCTTAGGGTTAAGTTTTAAGTTTAAGTCTTAGGGTTAAGTCTCAGGTTTAGTTTTTAAGGTTAAGTCACAAGGTTAAGTCTTAATTATAAGTGTTAGGGTTAAGTCTTAAGGTTAAGTCTAAGGGTTAAGTCTCTAAGATTAAGTATTAGGTTTAAGTCTCAGGGTTAAGTCTTAGGGATAAGTCTTAAGGTTAAGTCTTACATTCAAGTCCTAGGGTTAAGTTTTAAGGTTAAGTCTTAAGGTTAAGTCTCAGGGTTATGTCTTAGGGTTAAGTCTCAGGGTTAAGTCTTAGGGTTAACTGTTAAGGTTAAGACCTAAATTTAAGTCTTAGGGTTAAGCCTTAAGGATAAGACGTAAATTTGAGTCTTAGCGTTAAATCTTAAGGTTATGTCTTACGGTTAAGTGTTAAGGTTAAGTCTTAGATTTAAGTGTTATGGTTATGTCTTAAGGTTAAGTCTTAGTGTTAAGTCTTAGGATTAAGTCTTAAGGTTAACTCATAAATCTAAATCTTAGGGTTAAA
Organism: Falco peregrinus; assembly: GCF_023634155.1. Taxonomy (NCBI): domain Eukaryota; kingdom Metazoa; phylum Chordata; class Aves; order Falconiformes; family Falconidae; genus Falco; species Falco peregrinus. The sequence continues at coordinate 314,546 of NW_026599603.1, read as the reverse complement.
TCTTTGTGTTAAGTCTTAAGGTTAAATCTTAAGTCCTAGGGTTTGAGTCTTAGGTTTAAGTCTTAAATTTAAGTCTTTGGGATACGTCTTAGGGTTAAGTGTCAGGGTTAAGATTTATGTTTAATTCTTAAGTTTACGTCTTAGGGTTAAGTCTAAAAGTTTAGTCTTAAATTTAAGTCTTAGTGTTGTCTTCGGTTAAGTTATAGTGTTAAGTCTTAGGGTTACATCCTAAGGTTCAGTCTTATATTAAATTCTCAGGGTTAAGTCTTAGGGATAAGTCTTAAGGTTAAGCCTTAGTATTATGTCTTAAGATTCAGTCTTAAATTTAAATCTTAATAATAAGTCTTAAGGTTAAGGTTTGGGGATGAGTCTTAGGGTTAAGTCTCAGGGATAAGTCTTAGGGTTAAGTCTCAGGGATAAGTCTTAGGGTTAAGTCTTAAGGTTAAATCTTAGGGTTAAGTCTTAAGGTTAAGTCTCAGGGTTAAGTCTTAGGTTAAGTATTAGTATTAAGTCTTAGGGTTAAGTCTTGTGGTTAAGTCCTAAATTTAAGTCTTAGGGTTATGTCTTAGGGATAAGTCTTAAGGTGAAGTCTTAGGATCAAGTCTTAAGGTGAAGTCATTATGTTAATCCTTAGGGTTAAGTTTTAGGATTGTTTCTTAGGGTTAAGTCTTAATGTTAAGTGTCAGGTTAAGTCTTACAGTTAAGTCTTATGGTTACCTCTTAATGTTATGTCTTAGGGTTAAGTTATAAGGTTAAGTCTAAGGGTTAACTCCTAAGGTTAAGTGTTAAGTTTGAATATTAAAGTTAGGTCTTAAGGTTAAGACTTAGGGTTAAGTCTTATAGTTAAGTCTTTAGGGTTAAGTCTTAGGGTTAAGTTTTTGGCTTACGTCTTAGGGTAAAGTATTAAGGTTAAGTCTTAAACTTAAGTCTTAACGTCAAGTCTTAAGGTTGAGCCTTAAGGTTAAGTTTTAGGGTTAAGTCTTAGGCTTAATTTTTATGGTTAAGTCTTAAGGTTAAGTTTTAGGGTTAAGTCTTCTAGTTAAGTCTTAGGGTTAAGTCTCAGGTTTATGTCTTACGGTTAAGTCTTAAGGTTATGTTTTAAGGTTTAGTCTTGTAGTTAAGACTTAACGGTAAATCTGAAGGTTAAGTCTCATGGTTAAGTCTTAGGGATAAGTCTCAGGGTTAAGGCTCAAGGTAAGGTCTCAAGGTTAAGTCCCAGGGTTAAGTCGTAAGGTTCTGTCTTAAGGCTGAGACTTAGGGTTAAGTCTTAAGGTTAAGTCTTATGGATTGAGTCTTAGGTTTACGTCTTAGAGTTAAGTCTTGGGGATATGGCTTAGGGTTAAGTCTCAGGGTTAAGTTTCAAGGCTAAGTTTCAATGTTAAGTCTCAGGGTTATGACTTAGGGTTAAGCATTAAGGTTAAGTCTTAGGTTTCAGTCTCAGGGTTATGTCTTAGGATTAAGTCTTAGGGTTAAGTCTTAGGGTTAAGTATTAAATTTAAGTCTTAGGGTTAATTCTTAGGGTTATGTCCTAAAGATCACGTCTTAAGGTTAAATCTTAGGGTTAGGTCTTAAGGTTAAGACTTAAGATTAAGTCTTAGAGTTATGTCTTAGGGTTAAGTCTTAAGGTTAAGACTTAGAGTTAAGTATTTAAGGTTACGTCTTAGGTTTATTGTCTTAGGGTTAAGTCTTAGGGTGTTGTCTTAAGGTTAAGTATTAATATTAAGTCTTAGGGTTAAAGTCATAAGATTTAATCTCAGGGTTAACTCTTATGGCTATGTCATAAGTTTAAGTCTTAATTTTAAGTCTTGGGGATAAATCTTTGGGTTAAGTCTCACGGTTAATCTCAGGGTTAAGACTTAGGGTTAAGTCTTAAGGTTAAGTCTTAGGGTTTAGTCTTAGGGTTCAGTCGTAGGGTTAAGTCTCAGGGTTATGCCTTAGGGTTAAGTCTTATGTTTAAGTTAAGTCTTAGGTTTAAATCATAGGGTTAAGTCTTAGGGTTAAGTTTTAAGTTTAAGTCTTAGGGTTAAGTCTCAGGTTTAGTTTTTAAGGTTAAGTCACAAGGTTAAGTCTTAAGGTTAAGTCTTAATTATAAGTGTTAGGGTTAAGTCTTAAGGTTAAGTCTAAGGGTTAAGTCTCTAAGATTAAGTATTAGGTTTAAGTCTCAGGGTTAAGTCTTAGGGATAAGTCTTAAGGTTAAGTCTTAAATTCAAGTCCTAGGGTTAAGTTTTAAGGTTAAGTCTTAAGGTTAAGTCTCAGGGTTATGTCTTAGGGTTAAGTCTCAGGGTTAAGTCTTAGGGTTAACTGTTAAGGTTAAGACCTAAATTTAAGTCTTAGGGTTAAGCCTTAAGGATAAGACGTAAATTTGAGTCTTAGCGTTAAATCTTAAGGTTATGTCTTACGGTTAAGTGTTAAGGTTAAGTCTTAGATTTAAGTGTTATGGTTATGTCTTAAGGTTAAGTCTTAGTGTTAAGTCTTAGGATTAAGTCTTAAGGTTAACTCATAAATCTAAATCTTAGGGTTAAATCTTTGTGTTAAGTCTTAAGGTTAAATCTTAAGTCCTAGGGTTTGAGTCTTAGGTTTAAGTCTTAAATTTAAGTCTTTGGGATACGTCTTAGGGTTAAGTGTCAGGGTTAAGATTTATGTTTAATTCTTAAGTTTACGTCTTAGGGTTAAGTCTAAAAGTTTAGTCTTAAATTTAAGTCTTAGTGTTGTCTTCGGTTAAGTTATAGTGTTAAGTCTTAGGGTTACATCCTAAGGTTCAGTCTTATATTAAATTCTCAGGGTTAAGTCTTAGGGATAAGTCTTAAGGTTAAGCCTTAGTATTATGTCTTAAGATTCAGTCTTAAATTTAAATCTTAATAATAAGTCTTAAGGTTAAGGTTTGGGGATGAGTCTTAGGGTTAAGTCTCAGGGATAAGTCTTAGGGTTAAGTCTCAGGGATAAGTCTTAGGGTTAAGTCTTAAGGTTAAATCTTAGGGTTAAGTCTTAAGGTTAAGTCTCAGGGTTAAGTCTTAGGTTAAGTATTAGTATTAAGTCTTAGGGTTAAGTCTTGTGGTTAAGTCCTAAATTTAAGTCTTAGGGTTATGTCTTAGGGATAAGTCTTAAGGTGAAGTCTTAGGATCAAGTCTTAAGGTGAAGTCATTATGTTAATCCTTAGGGTTAAGTTTTAGGATTGTTTCTTAGGGTTAAGTCTTAATGTTAAGTGTCAGGTTAAGTCTTACAGTTAAGTCTTATGGTTACCTCTTAATGTTATGTCTTAGGGTTAAGTTATAAGGTTAAGTCTAAGGGTTAACTCCTAAGGTTAAGTGTTAAGTTTCAATATTAAAGTTAGGTCTTAAGGTTAAGACTTAGGGTTAAGTCTTATAGTTAAGTCTTTAGGGTTAAGTCTTAGGGTTAAGTTTTTGGCTTACGTCTTAGGGTAAAGTATTAAGGTTAAGTCTTAAACTTAAGTCTTAACGTCAAGTCTTAAGGTTGAGCCTTAAGGTTAAGTTTTAGGGTTAAGTCTTAGGCTTAATTTTTATGGTTAAGTCTTAAGGTTAAGTTTTAGGGTTAAGTCTTCTAGTTAAGTCTTAGGGTTAAGTCTCAGGTTTATGTCTTACGGTTAAGTCTTAAGGTTATGTTTTAAGGTTTAGTCTTGTAGTTAAGACTTAACGGTAAATCTGAAGGTTAAGTCTCATGGTTAAGTCTTAGGGATAAGTCTCAGGGTTAAGGCTCAAGGTAAGGTCTCAAGGTTAAGTCCCAGGGTTAAGTCGTAAGGTTCTGTCTTAAGGCTGAGACTTAGGGTTAAGTCTTAAGGTTAAGTCTTATGGATTGAGTCTTAGGTTTACGTCTTAGAGTTAAGTCTTGGGGATATGGCTTAGGGTTAAGTCTCAGGGTTAAGTTTCAAGGCTAAGTTTCAATGTTAAGTCTCAGGGTTATGACTTAGGGTTAAGCATTAAGGTTAAGTCTTAGGTTTCAGTCTCAGGGTTATGTCTTAGGATTAAGTCTTAGGGTTAAGTCTTAGGGTTAAGTATTAAATTTAAGTCTTAGGGTTAATTCTTAGGGTTATGTCCTAAAGATCACGTCTTAAGGTTAAATCTTAGGGTTAGGTCTTAAGGTTAAGACTTAAGATTAAGTCTTAGAGTTATGTCTTAGGGTTAAGTCTTAAGGTTAAGACTTAGAGTTAAGTATTTAAGGTTACGTCTTAGGTTTATTGTCTTAGGGTTAAGTCTTAGGGTGTTGTCTTAAGGTTAAGTATTAATATTAAGTCTTAGGGTTAAAGTCATAAGATTTAATCTCAGGGTTAACTCTTATGGCTATGTCATAAGTTTAAGTCTTAATTTTAAGTCTTGGGGATAAATCTTTGGGTTAAGTCTCACGGTTAATCTCAGGGTTAAGACTTAGGGTTAAGTCTTAAGGTTAAGTCTTAGGGTTTAGTCTTAGGGTTCAGTCGTAGGGTTAAGTCTCAGGGTTATGCCTTAGGGTTAAGTCTTATGTTTAAGTTAAGTCTTAGGTTTAAATCATAGGGTTAAGTCTTAGGGTTAAGTTTTAAGTTTAAGTCTTAGGGTTAAGTCTCAGGTTTAGTTTTTAAGGTTAAGTCACAAGGTTAAGTCTTAAGGTTAAGTCTTAATTATAAGTGTTAGGGTTAAGTCTTAAGGTTAAGTCTAAGGGTTAAGTCTCTAAGATTAAGTATTAGGTTTAAGTCTCAGGGTTAAGTCTTAGGGATAAGTCTTAAGGTTAAGTCTTAAATTCAAGTCCTAGGGTTAAGTTTTAAGGTTAAGTCTTAAGGTTAAGTCTCAGGGTTATGTCTTAGGGTTAAGTCTCAGGGTTAAGTCTTAGGGTTAACTGTTAAGGTTAAGACCTAAATTTAAGTCTTAGGGTTAAGCCTTAAGGATAAGACGTAAATTTGAGTCTTAGCGTTAAATCTTAAGGTTATGTCTTACGGTTAAGTGTTAAGGTTAAGTCTTAGATTTAAGTGTTATGGTTATGTCTTAAGGTTAAGTCTTAGTGTTAAGTCTTAGGATTAAGTCTTAAGGTTAACTCATAAATCTAAATCTTAGGGTTAAATCTTTGTGTTAAGTCTTAAGGTTAAATCTTAAGTCCTAGGGTTTGAGTCTTAGGTTTAAGTCTTAAATTTAAGTCTTTGGGATACGTCTTAGGGTTAAGTGTCAGGGTTAAGATTTATGTTTAATTCTTAAGTTTACGTCTTAGGGTTAAGTCTAAAAGTTTAGTCTTAAATTTAAGTCTTAGTGTTGTCTTCGGTTAAGTTATAGTGTTAAGTCTTAGGGTTACATCCTAAGGTTCAGTCTTATACTAAATTCTCAGGGTTAAGTCTTAGGGATAAGTCTTAAGGTTAAGCCTTAGTATTATGTCTTAAGATTCAGTCTTAAATTTAAATCTTAATAATAAGTCTTAAGGTTAAGGTTTGGGGATAAGTCTTAGGGTTAAGTCTCAGGGATAAGTCTTAGGGTTAAGTCTCAGGGATAAGTCTTAGGGTTAAGTCTTAAGGTTAAATCTTAGGGTTAAGTCTTAAGGTTAAGTCTCAGGGTTAAGTCTTAGGTTAAGTATTAGCATTAAGTCTTAGGGTTAAGTCTTGTGGTTAAGTCCTAAATTTAAGTCTTAGGGTTATGTCTTAGGGATAAGTCTTAGGGTTAAGTCTTATGGTTAAGTCGTAAATTTAAGTCTTAGGGTTATGTCTTAGGGATAAGTCTTAAGGTGAAGTCTTAGGATCAAGTCTTAAGGTGAAGTCATTATGTTAATCCTTAGGGTTAAGTTTTAGGATTGTTTCTTAGGGTTAAGTCTTAATGTTAAGTGTCAGGTTAAGTCTTACAGTTAAGTCTTATGGTTACCTCTTAATGTTATGTCTTAGGGTTAAGTTATAAGGTTAAGTCTAAGGGTTAACTCCTAAGGTTAAGTGTTAAGTTTGAATATTAAAGTTAGGTCTTAAGGTTAAGACTTAGGGTTAAGTCTTATAGTTAAGTCTTTAGGGTTAAGTCTTAGGGTTAAGTTTTTGGCTTACGTCTTAGGGTAAAGTATTAAGGTTAAGTCTTAAACTTAAGTCTTAACGTCAAGTCTTAAGGTTGAGCCTTAAGGTTAAGTTTTAGGGTTAAGTCTTAGGCTTAATTTTTATGGTTAAGTCTTAAGGTTAAGTTTTAGGGTTAAGTCTTCTAGTTAAGTCTTAGGGTTAAGTCTCAGGTTTATGTCTTACGGTTAAGTCTTAAGGTTATGTTTTAAGGTTTAGTCTTGTAGTTAAGACTTAACGGTAAATCTGAAGGTTAAGTCTCATGGTTAAGTCTTAGGGATAAGTCTCAGGGTTAAGGCTCAAGGTAAGGTCTCAAGGTTAAGTCCCAGGGTTAAGTCGTAAGGTTCTGTCTTAAGGCTGAGACTTAGGGTTAAGTCTTAAGGTTAAGTCTTATGGATTGAGTCTTAGGTTTACGTCTTAGAGTTAAGCCTTGGGGATATGGCTTAGGGTTAAGTCTCAGGGTTAAGTTTCAAGGCTAAGTTTCAATGTTAAGTCTCAGGGTTATGACTTAGGGTTAAGCATTAAGGTTAAGTCTTAGGTTTCAGTCTCAGGGTTATGTCTTAGGATTAAGTCTTAGGGTTAAGTCTTAGGGTTAAGTATTAAATTTAAGTCTTAGGGTTAATTCTTAGGGTTATGTCCTAAAGATCACGTCTTAAGGTTAAATCTTAGGGTTAGGTCTTAAGGTTAAGACTTAAGATTAAGTCTTAGAGTTATGTCTTAGGGTTAAGTCTTAAGGTTAAGACTTAGAGTTAAGTATTTAAGGTTACGTCTTAGGTTTATTGTCTTAGGGTTAAGTCTTAGGGTGTTGTCTTAAGGTTAAGTATTAATATTAAGTCTTAGGGTTAAAGTCATAAGATTTAATCTCAGGGTTAACTCTTATGGCTATGTCATAAGTTTAAGTCTTAATTTTAAGTCTTGGGGATAAATCTTCGGGTTAAGTCTCACGGTTAATCTCAGGGTTAAGACTTAGGGTTAAGTCTTAAGGTTAAGTCTTAGGGTTTAGTCTTAGGGTTCAGTCGTAGGGTTAAGTCTCAGGGTTATGCCTTAGGGTTAAGTCTTATGTTTAAGTTAAGTCTTAGGTTTAAATCATAGGGTTAAGTCTTAGGGTTAAGTTTTAAGTTTAAGTCTTAGGGTTAAGTCTCAGGTTTAGTTTTTAAGGTTAAGTCACAAGGTTAAGTCTTAAGGTTAAGTCTTAATTATAAGTGTTAGGGTTAAGTCTTAAGGTTAAGTCTAAGGGTTAAGTCTCTAAGATTAAGTATTAGGTTTAAGTCTCAGGGTTAAGTCTTAGGGATAAGTCTTAAGGTTAAGTCTTAAATTCAAGTCCTAGGGTTAAGTTTTAAGGTTAAGTCTTAAGGTTAAGTCTCAGGGTTATGTCTTAGGGTTAAGTCTCAGGGTTAAGTCTTAGGGTTAACTGTTAAGGTTAAGACCTAAATTTAAGTCTTAGGGTTAAGCCTTAAGGATAAGACGTAAATTTGAGTCTTAGCGTTAAATCTTAAGGTTATGTCTTACGGTTAAGTGTTAAGGTTAAGTCTTAGATTTAAGTGTTATGGTTATGTCTTAAGGTTAAGTCTTAGTGTTAAGTCTTAGGATTAAGTCTTAAGGTTAACTCATAAATCTAAATCTTAGGGTTAAATCTTTGTGTTAAGTCTTAAGGTTAAATCTTAAGTCCTAGGGTTTGAGTCTTAGGTTTAAGTCTTAAATTTAAGTCTTTGGGATACGTCTTAGGGTTAAGTGTCAGGGTTAAGATTTATGTTTAATTCTTAAGTTTACGTCTTAGGGTTAAGTCTAAAAGTTTAGTCTTAAATTTAAGTCTTAGTGTTGTCTTCGGTTAAGTTATAGTGTTAAGTCTTAGGGTTACATCCTAAGGTTCAGTCTTATACTAAATTCTCAGGGTTAAGTCTTAGGGATAAGTCTTAAGGTTAAGCCTTAGTATTATGTCTTAAGATTCAGTCTTAAATTTAAATCTTAATAATAAGTCTTAAGGTTAAGGTTTGGGGATAAGTCTTAGGGTTAAGTCTCAGGGATAAGTCTTAGGGTTAAGTCTCAGGGATAAGTCTTAGGGTTAAGTCTTAAGGTTAAATCTTAGGGTTAAGTCTTAAGGTTAAGTCTCAGGGTTAAGTCTTAGGTTAAGTATTAGCATTAAGTCTTAGGGTTAAGTCTTGTGGTTAAGTCCTAAATTTAAGTCTTAGGGTTATGTCTTAGGGATAAGTCTTAGGGTTAAGTCTTATGGTTAAGTCGTAAATTTAAGTCTTAGGGTTATGTCTTAGGGATAAGTCTTAAGGTGAAGTCTTAGGATCAAGTCTTAAGGTGAAGTCATTATGTTAATCCTTAGGGTTAAGTTTTAGGATTGTTTCTTAGGGTTAAGTCTTAATGTTAAGTGTCAGGTTAAGTCTTACAGTTAAGTCTTATGGTTACCTCTTAATGTTATGTCTTAGGGTTAAGTTATAAGGTTAAGTCTAAGGGTTAACTCCTAAGGTTAAGTGTTAAGTTTGAATATTAAAGTTAGGTCTTAAGGTTAAGACTTAGGGTTAAGTCTTATAGTTAAGTCTTTAGGGTTAAGTCTTAGGGTTAAGTTTTTGGCTTACGTCTTAGGGTAAAGTATTAAGGTTAAGTCTTAAACTTAAGTCTTAACGTCAAGTCTTAAGGTTGAGCCTTAAGGTTAAGTTTTAGGGTTAAGTCTTAGGCTTAATTTTTATGGTTAAGTCTTAAGGTTAAGTTTTAGGGTTAAGTCTTCTAGTTAAGTCTTAGGGTTAAGTCTCAGGTTTATGTCTTACGGTTAAGTCTTAAGGTTATGTTTTAAGGTTTAGTCTTGTAGTTAAGACTTAACGGTAAATCTGAAGGTTAAGTCTCATGGTTAAGTCTTAGGGATAAGTCTCAGGGTTAAGGCTCAAGGTAAGGTCTCAAGGTTAAGTCCCAGGGTTAAGTCGTAAGGTTCTGTCTTAAGGCTGAGACTTAGGGTTAAGTCTTAAGGTTAAGTCTTATGGATTGAGTCTTAGGTTTACGTCTTAGAGTTAAGTCTTGGGGATATGGCTTAGGGTTAAGTCTCAGGGTTAAGTTTCAAGGCTAAGTTTCAATGTTAAGTCTCAGGGTTATGACTTAGGGTTAAGCATTAAGGTTAAGTCTTAGGTTTCAGTCTCAGGGTTATGTCTTAGGATTAAGTCTTAGGGTTAAGTATTAAATTTAAGTCTTAGGGTTAATTCTTAGGGTTATGTCCTAAAGATCACGTCTTAAGGTTAAATCTTAGGGTTAGGTCTTAAGGTTAAGACTTAAGATTAAGTCTTAGAGTTATGTCTTAGGGTTAAGTCTTAAGGTTAAGACTTAGAGTTAAGTATTTAAGGTTACGTCTTAGGTTTATTGTCTTAGGGTTAAGTCTTAGGGTGTTGTCTTAAGGTTAAGTATTAATATTAAGTCTTAGGGTTAAAGTCATAAGATTTAATCTCAGGGTTAACTCTTATGGCTATGTCATAAGTTTAAGTCTTAATTTTAAGTCTTGGGGATAAATCTTTGGGTTAAGTCTCACGGTTAATCTCAGGGTTAAGACTTAGGGTTAAGTCTTAAGGTTAAGTCTTAGGGGTTAGTCTTAGGGTTCAGTCGTAGGGTTAAGTCTCAGGGTTATGCCTTAGGGTTAAGTCTTATGTTTAAGTTAAGTCTTAGGTTTAAATCATAGGGTTAAGTCTTAGGGTTAAGTTTTAAGTTTAAGTCTTAGGGTTAAGTCTCAGGTTTAGTTTTTAAGGTTAAGTCACAAGGTTAAGTCTTAAGGTTAAGTCTTAATTATAAGTGTTAGGGTTAAGTCTTAAGGTTAAGTCTAAGGGTTAAGTCTCTAAGATTAAGTATTAGGTTTAAGTCTCAGGGTTAAGTCTTAGGGATAAGTCTTAAGGTTAAGTCTTAAATTCAAGTCCTAGGGTTAAGTCTTAAGGTTAAGTCTAAGGGTTAAGTCTCTAAGATTAAGTATTAGGTTTAAGTCTCAGGGTTAAGTCTTAGGGATAAGTCTTAAGGTTAAGTCTTAAATTCAAGTCCTAGGGTTAAGTTTTAAGGTTAAGTCTTAAGGTTAAGTCTCAGGGTTATGTCTTAGGGTTAAGTCTCAGGGTTAAGTCTTAGGGTTAACTGTTAAGGTTAAGACCTAAATTTAAGTCTTAGGGTTAAGCCTTAAGGATAAGACGTAAATTTGAGTCTTAGCGTTAAATCTTAAGGTTATGTCTTACGGTTAAGTGTTAAGGTTAAGTCTTAGATTTAAGTGTTATGGTTATGTCTTAAGGTTAAGTCTTAGTGTTAAGTCTTAGGATTAAGTCTTAAGGTTAACTCATAAATCTAAATCTTAGGGTTAAATCTTTGTGTTAAGTCTTAAGGTTAAATCTTAAGTCCTAGGGTTTGAGTCTTAGGTTTAAGTCTTAAATTTAAGTCTTTGGGATACGTCTTAGGGTTAAGTGTCAGGGTTAAGATTTATGTTTAATTCTTAAGTTTACGTCTTAGGGTTAAGTCTAAAAGTTTAGTCTTAAATTTAAGTCTTAGTGTTGTCTTCGGTTAAGTTATAGTGTTAAGTCTTAGGGTTACATCCTAAGGTTCAGTCTTATATTAAATTCTCAGGGTTAAGTCTTAGGGATAAGTCTTAAGGTTAAGCCTTAGTATTATGTCTTAAGATTCAGTCTTAAATTTAAATCTTAATAATAAGTCTTAAGGTTAAGGTTTGGGGATAAGTCTTAGGGTTAAGTCTCAGGGATAAGTCTTAGGGTTAAGTCTCAGGGATAAGTCTTAGGGTTAAGTCTTAAGGTTAAATCTTAGGGTTAAGTCTTAAGGTTAAGTCTCAGGGTTAAGTCTTAGGTTAAGTATTAGTATTAAGTCTTAGGGTTAAGTCTTGTGGTTAAGTCCTAAATTTAAGTCTTAGGGTTATGTCTTAGGGATAAGTCTTAGGGTTAAGTCTTATGGTTAAGTCGTAAATTTAAGTCTTAGGGTTATGTCTTAGGGATAAGTCTTAAGGTGAAGTCTTAGGATCAAGTCTTAAGGTGAAGTCATTATGTTAATCCTTAGGGTTAAGTTTTAGGATTGTTTCTTAGGGTTAAGTCTTAATGTTAAGTGTCAGGTTAAGTCTTACAGTTAAGTCTTATGGTTACCTCTTAATGTTATGTCTTAGGGTTAAGTTATAAGGTTAAGTCTAAGGGTTAACTCCTAAGGTTAAGTGTTAAGTTTGAATATTAAAGTTAGGTCTTAAGGTTAAGACTTAGGGTTAAGTCTTATAGTTAAGTCTTTAGGGTTAAGTCTTAGGGTTAAGTTTTTGGCTTACGTCTTAGGGTAAAGTATTAAGGTTAAGTCTTAAACTTAAGTCTTAACGTCAAGTCTTAAGGTTGAGCCTTAAGGTTAAGTTTTAGGGTTAAGTCTTAGGCTTAATTTTTATGGTTAAGTCTTAAGGTTAAGTTTTAGGGTTAAGTCTTCCAGTTAAGTCTTAGGGTTAAGTCTCAGGTTTATGTCTTACGGTTAAGTCTTAAGGTTATGTTTTAAGGTTTAGTCTTGTAGTTAAGACTTAACGGTAAATCTGAAGGTTAAGTCTCATGGTTAAGTCTTAGGGATAAGTCTCAGGGTTAAGGCTCAAGGTAAGGTCTCAAGGTTAAGTCCCAGGGTTAAGTCGTAAGGTTCTGTCTTAAGGCTGAGACTTAGGGTTAAGTCTTAAGGTTAAGTCTTATGGATTGAGTCTTAGGTTTACGTCTTAGAGTTAAGTCTTGGGGATATGGCTTAGGGTTAAGTCTCAGGGTTAAGTTTCAAGGCTAAGTTTCAATGTTAAGTCTCAGGGTTATGACTTAGGGTTAAGCATTAAGGTTAAGTCTTAGGTTTCAGTCTCAGGGTTATGTCTTAGGATTAAGTCTTAGGGTTAAGTCTTAGGGTTAAGTATTAAATTTAAGTCTTAGGGTTAATTCTTAGGGTTATGTCCTAAAGATCACATCTTAAGGTTAAATCTTAGGGTTAGGTCTTAAGGTTAAGACTTAAGATTAAGTCTTAGAGTTATGTCTTAGGGTTAAGTCTTAAGGTTAAGACTTAGAGTTAAGTATTTAAGGTTACGTCTTAGGTTTACTGTCTTAGGGTTAAGTCTTAGGGTGTTGTCTTAAGGTTAAGTATTAATATTAAGTCTTAGGGTTAAAGTCATAAGATTTAATCTCAGGGTTAACTCTTATGGCTATGTCATAAGTTTAAGTCTTAATTTTAAGTCTTGGGGATAAATCTTTGGGTTAAGTCTCACGGTTAATCTCAGGGTTAAGACTTAGGGTTAAGTCTTAAGGTTAAGTCTTAGGGTTTAGTCTTAGGGTTCAGTCGTAGGGTTAAGTCTCAGGGTTATGCCTTAGGGTTAAGTCTTATGTTTAAGTTAAGTCTTAGGTTTAAATCATAGGGTTAAGTCTTAGGGTTTAGTTTTAAGTTTAAGTCTTAGGGTTAAGTCTCAGGTTTAGTTTTTAAGGTTAAGTCACAAGGTTAAGTCTTAAGGTTAAGTCTTAATTATAAGTGTTAGGGTTAAGTCTTAAGGTTAAGTCTAAGGGTTAAGTCTCTAAGATTAAGTATTAGGTTTAAGTCTCAGGGTTAAGTCTTAGGGATAAGTCTTAAGGTTAAGTCTTAAATTCAAGTCCTAGGGTTAAGTTTTAAGGTTAAGTCTTAAGGTTAAGTCTCAGGGTTATGTCTTAGGGTTAAGTCTTAGGTTTAAGTCTCAGGGTTAAGTCTTAGGGTTAACTGTTAAGGTTAAGACCTAAATTTAAGTCTTAGGGTTAAGCCTTAAGGATAAGACGTAAATTTGAGTCTTAGCGTTAAATCTTAAGGTTATGTCTTACGGTTAAGTGTTAAGGTTAAGTCTTAGATTTAAGTGTTATGGTTATGTCTTAAGGTTAAGTCTTAGTGTTAAGTCTTAGGATTAAGTCTTAAGGTTAACTCATAAATCTAAATCTTAGGGTTAAATCTTTGTGTTAAGTCTTAAGGTTAAATCTTAAGTCCTAGGGTTTGAGTCTTAGGTTTAAGTCTTAAATTTAAGTCTTTGGGATACGTCTTAGGGTTAAGTGTCAGGGTTAAGATTTATGTTTAATTCTTAAGTTTACGTCTTAGGGTTAAGTCTAAAAGTTTAGTCTTAAATTTAAGTCTTAGTGTTGTCTTCGGTTAAGTTATAGTGTTAAGTCTTAGGGTTACATCCTAAGGTTCAGTCTTATACTAAATTCTCAGGGTTAAGTCTTAGGGATAAGTCTTAAGGTTAAGCCTTAGTATTATGTCTTAAGATTCAGTCTTAAATTTAAATCTTAATAATAAGTCTTAAGGTTAAGGTTTGGGGATAAGTCTTAGGGTTAAGTCTCAGGGATAAGTCTTAGGGTTAAGTCTCAGGGATAAGTCTTAGGGTTAAGTCTTAAGGTTAAATCTTAGGGTTAAGTCTTAAGGTTAAGTCTCAGGGTTAAGTCTTAGGTTAAGTATTAGCATTAAGTCTTAGGGTTAAGTCTTGTGGTTAAGTCCTAAATTTAAGTCTTAGGGTTATGTCTTAGGGATAAGTCTTAGGGTTAAGTCTTATGGTTAAGTCGTAAATTTAAGTCTTAGGGTTATGTCTTAGGGATAAGTCTTAAGGTGAAGTCTTAGGATCAAGTCTTAAGGTGAAGTCATTATGTTAATCCTTAGGGTTAAGTTTTAGGATTGTTTCTTAGGGTTAAGTCTTAATGTTAAGTGTCAGGTTAAGTCTTACAGTTAAGTCTTATGGTTACCTCTTAATGTTATGTCTTAGGGTTAAGTTATAAGGTTAAGTCTAAGGGTTAACTCCTAAGGTTAAGTGTTAAGTTTGAATATTAAAGTTAGGTCTTAAGGTTAAGACTTAGGGTTAAGTCTTATAGTTAAGTCTTTAGGGTTAAGTCTTAGGGTTAAGTTTTTGGCTTACGTCTTAGGGTAAAGTATTAAGGTTAAGTCTTAAACTTAAGTCTTAACGTCAAGTCTTAAGGTTGAGCCTTAAGGTTAAGTTTTAGGGTTAAGTCTTAGGCTTAATTTTTATGGTTAAGTCTTAAGGTTAAGTTTTAGGGTTAAGTCTTCTAGTTAAGTCTTAGGGTTAAGTCTCAGGTTTATGTCTTACGGTTAAGTCTTAAGGTTATGTTTTAAGGTTTAGTCTTGTAGTTAAGACTTAACGGTAAATCTGAAGGTTAAGTCTCATGGTTAAGTCTTAGGGATAAGTCTCAGGGTTAAGGCTCAAGGTAAGGTCTCAAGGTTAAGTCCCAGGGTTAAGTCGTAAGGTTCTGTCTTAAGGCTGAGACTTAGGGTTAAGTCTTAAGGTTAAGTCTTATGGATTGAGTCTTAGGTTTACGTCTTAGAGTTAAGTCTTGGGGATATGGCTTAGGGTTAAGTCTCAGGGTTAAGTTTCAAGGCTAAGTTTCAATGTTAAGTCTCAGGGTTATGACTTAGGGTTAAGCATTAAGGTTAAGTCTTAGGTTTCAGTCTCAGGGTTATGTCTTAGGATTAAGTCTTAGGGTTAAGTATTAAATTTAAGTCTTAGGGTTAATTCTTAGGGTTATGTCCTAAAGATCACGTCTTAAGGTTAAATCTTAGGGTTAGGTCTTAAGGTTAAGACTTAAGATTAAGTCTTAGAGTTATGTCTTAGGGTTAAGTCTTAAGGTTAAGACTTAGAGTTAAGTATTTAAGGTTACGTCTTAGGTTTATTGTCTTAGGGTTAAGTCTTAGGGTGTTGTCTTAAGGTTAAGTATTAATATTAAGTCTTAGGGTTAAAGTCATAAGATTTAATCTCAGGGTTAACTCTTATGGCTATGTCATAAGTTTAAGTCTTAATTTTAAGTCTTGGGGATAAATCTTTGGGTTAAGTCTCACGGTTAATCTCAGGGTTAAGACTTAGGGTTAAGTCTTAAGGTTAAGTCTTAGGGTTTAGTCTTAGGGTTCAGTCGTAGGGTTAAGTCTCAGGGTTATGCCTTAGGGTTAAGTCTTATGTTTAAGTTAAGTCTTAGGTTTAAATCATAGGGTTAAGTCTTAGGGTTAAGTTTTAAGTTTAAGTCTTAGGGTTAAGTCTCAGGTTTAGTTTTTAAGGTTAAGTCACAAGGTTAAGTCTTAAGGTTAAGTCTTAATTATAAGTGTTAGGGTTAAGTCTTAAGGTTAAGTCTAAGGGTTAAGTCTCTAAGATTAAGTATTAGGTTTAAGTCTCAGGGTTAAGTCTTAGGGATAAGTCTTAAGGTTAAGTCTTAAATTCAAGTCCTAGGGTTAAGTTTTAAGGTTAAGTCTTAAGGTTAAGTCTCAGGGTTATGTCTTAGGGTTAAGTCTCAGGGTTAAGTCTTAGGGTTAACTGTTAAGGTTAAGACCTAAATTTAAGTCTTAGGGTTAAGCCTTAAGGATAAGACGTAAATTTGAGTCTTAGCGTTAAATCTTAAGGTTATGTCTTACGGTTAAGTGTTAAGGTTAAGTCTTAGATTTAAGTGTTATGGTTATGTCTTAAGGTTAAGTCTTAGTGTTAAGTCTTAGGATTAAGTCTTAAGGTTAACTCATAAATCTAAATCTTAGGGTTAAATCTTTGTGTTAAGTCTTAAGGTTAAATCTTAAGTCCTAGGGTTTGAGTCTTAGGTTTAAGTCTTAAATTTAAGTCTTTGGGATACGTCTTAGGGTTAAGTGTCAGGGTTAAGATTTATGTTTAATTCTTAAGTTTACGTCTTAGGGTTAAGTCTAAAAGTTTAGTCTTAAATTTAAGTCTTAGTGTTGTCTTCGGTTAAGTTATAGTGTTAAGTCTTAGGGTTACATCCTAAGGTTCAGTCTTATATTAAATTCTCAGGGTTAAGTCTTAGGGATAAGTCTTAAGGTTAAGCCTTAGTATTATGTCTTAAGATTCAGTCTTAAATTTAAATCTTAATAATAAGTCTTAAGGTTAAGGTTTGGGGATAAGTCTTAGGGTTAAGTCTCAGGGATAAGTCTTAGGGTTAAGTCTCAGGGATAAGTCTTAGGGTTAAGTCTTAAGGTTAAATCTTAGGGTTAAGTCTTAAGGTTAAGTCTCAGGGTTAAGTCTTAGGTTAAGTATTAGTATTAAGTCTTAGGGTTAAGTCTTGTGGTTAAAGTCCTAAATTTAAGTCTTAGGGTTATGTCTTAGGGATAAGTCTTAGGGTTAAGTCTTATGGTTAAGTCGTAAATTTAAGTCTTAGGGTTATGTCTTAGGGATAAGTCTTAAGGTGAAGTCTTAGGATCAAGTCTTAAGGTGAAGTCATTATGTTAATCCTTAGGGTTAAGTTTTAGGATTGTTTCTTAGGGTTAAGTCTTAATGTTAAGTGTCAGGTTAAGTCTTACAGTTAAGTCTTATGGTTACCTCTTAATGTTATGTCTTAGGGTTAAGTTATAAGGTTAAGTCTAAGGGTTAACTCCTAAGGTTAAGTGTTAAGTTTGAATATTAAAGTTAGGTCTTAAGGTTAAGACTTAGGGTTAAGTCTTATAGTTAAGTCTTTAGGGTTAAGTCTTAGGGTTAAGTTTTTGGCTTACGTCTTAGGGTAAAGTATTAAGGTTAAGTCTTAAACTTAAGTCTTAACGTCAAGTCTTAAGGTTGAGCCTTAAGGTTAAGTTTTAGGGTTAAGTCTTAGGCTTAATTTTTATGGTTAAGTCTTAAGGTTAAGTTTTAGGGTTAAGTCTTCCAGTTAAGTCTTAGGGTTAAGTCTCAGGTTTATGTCTTACGGTTAAGTCTTAAGGTTATGTTTTAAGGTTTAGTCTTGTAGTTAAGACTTAACGGTAAATCTGAAGGTTAAGTCTCATGGTTAAGTCTTAGGGATAAGTCTCAGGGTTAAGGCTCAAGGTAAGGTCTCAAGGTTAAGTCCCAGGGTTAAGTCGTAAGGTTCTGTCTTAAGGCTGAGACTTAGGGTTAAGTCTTAAGGTTAAGTCTTATGGATTGAGTCTTAGGTTTACGTCTTAGAGTTAAGTCTTGGGGATATGGCTTAGGGTTAAGTCTCAGGGTTAAGTTTCAAGGCTAAGTTTCAATGTTAAGTCTCAGGGTTATGACTTAGGGTTAAGCATTAAGGTTAAGTCTTAGGTTTCAGTCTCAGGGTTATGTCTTAGGATTAAGTCTTAGGGTTAAGTCTTAGGGTTAAGTATTAAATTTAAGTCTTAGGGTTAATTCTTAGGGTTATGTCCTAAAGATCACATCTTAAGGTTAAATCTTAGGGTTAGGTCTTAAGGTTAAGACTTAAGATTAAGTCTTAGAGTTATGTCTTAGGGTTAAGTCTTAAGGTTAAGACTTAGAGTTAAGTATTTAAGGTTACGTCTTAGGTTTACTGTCTTAGGGTTAAGTCTTAGGGTGTTGTCTTAAGGTTAAGTATTAATATTAAGTCTTAGGGTTAAAGTCATAAGATTTAATCTCAGGGTTAACTCTTATGGTTATGTCATAAGTTTAAGTCTTAATTTTAAGTCTTGGGGATAAATCCTTGGGTTAAGTCTCACGGTTAATCTCAGGGTTAAGACTTAGGGTTAAGTCTTAAGGTTAAGTCTTAGGGTTTAGTCTTAGGGTTCAGTCGTAGGGTTAAGTCTCAGGGTTATGCCTTAGGGTTAAGTCTTATGTTTAAGTTAAGTCTTAGGTTTAAATCATAGGGTTAAGTCTTAGGGTTTAGTTTTAAGTTTAAGTCTTAGGGTTAAGTCTCAGGTTTAGTTTTTAAGGTTAAGTCACAAGGTTAAGTCTTAAGGTTAAGTCTTAATTATAAGTGTTAGGGTTAAGTCTTAAGGTTAAGTCTAAGGGTTAAGTCTCTAAGATTAAGTATTAGGTTTAAGTCTCAGGGTTAAGTCTTAGGGATAAGTCTTAAGGTTAAGTCTTAAATTCAAGTCCTAGGGTTAAGTTTTAAGGTTAAGTCTTAAGGTTAAGTCTCAGGGTTATGTCTTAGGGTTAAGTCTTAGGTTTAAGTCTTAGGGTTAACTGTTAAGGTTAAGACCTAAATTTAAGTCTTAGGGTTAAGCCTTAAGGATAAGACGTAAATTTGAATCTTAGCGTTAAATCTTAAGGTTATGTCTTACGGTTAAGTGTTAAGGTTAAGTCTTAGATTTAAGTGTTATGGTTATGTCTTAAGGTTAAGTCTTAGTGTTAAGTCTTAGGATTAAGTCTTAAGGTTAACTCATAAATCTAAATCTTAGGGTTAAATCTTTGTGTTAAGTCTTAAGGTTAAATCTTAAGTCCTAGGGTTTGAGTCTTAGGTTTAAGTCTTAAATTTAAGTCTTTGGGATACGTCTTAGGGTTAAGTGTCAGGGTTAAGATTTATGTTTAATTCTTAAGTTTACGTCTTAGGGTTAAGTCTAAAAGTTTAGTCTTAAATTTAAGTCTTAGTGTTGTCTTCGGTTAAGTTATAGTGTTAAGTCTTAGGGTTACATCCTAAGGTTCAGTCTTATATTAAATTCTCAGGGTTAAGTCTTAGGGATAAGTCTTAAGGTTAAGCCTTAGTATTATGTCTTAAGATTCAGTCTTAAATTTAAATCTTAATAATAAGTCTTAAGGTTAAGGTTTGGGGATAAGTCTTAGGGTTAAGTCTCAGGGATAAGTCTTAGGGTTAAGTCTTAAGGTTAAATCTTAGGGTTAAGTCTTAAGGTTAAGTCTCAGGGTTAAGTCTTAGGTTAAGTATTAGCATTAAGTCTTAGGGTTAAGTCTTGTGGTTAAGTCCTAAATTTAAGTCTTAGGGTTATGTCTTAGGGATAAGTCTTAGGGTTAAGTCTTATGGTTAAGTCGTAAATTTAAGTCTTAGGGATAAGTCTTAAGGTGAAGTCTTAGGATCAGGTCTTAAGGTGAAGTCATTATGTTAATCCTTAGGGTTAAGTTTTAGGATTGTTTCTTAGGGTTAAGTCTTAATGTTAAGTGTCAGGTTAAGTCTTACAGTTAAGTCTTATGGTTACCTCTTAATGTTATGTCTTAGGGTTAAGTTATAAGGTTAAGTCTAAGGGTTAACTCCTAAGGTTAAGTGTTAAGTTTGAATATTAAAGTTAGGTCTTAAGGTTAAGACTTAGGGTTAAGTCTTATAGTTAAGTCTTTAGGGTTAAGTCTTAGGGTTAAGTTTTTGGCTTACGTCTTAGGGTAAAGTATTAAGGTTAAGTCTTCAACTTAAGTCTTAACGTCAAGTCTTAAGGTTGAGCCTTAAGGTTAAGTTTTAGGGTTAAGTCTTAGGCTTAATTTTTATGGTTAAGTCTTAAGGTTAAGTTTTAGGGTTAAGTCTTCTAGTTAAGTCTTAGGGTTAAGTCTCAGGTTTATGTCTTACGGTTAAGTCTTAAGGTTATGTTTTAAGGTTTAGTCTTGTAGTTAAGACTTAACGGTAAATCTGAAGGTTAAGTCTCATGGTTAAGTCTTAGGGATAAGTCTCAGGGTTAAGGCTCAAGGTAAGGTCTCAAGGTTAAGTCCCAGGGTTAAGTCGTAAGGTTCTGTCTTAAGGCTGAGACTTAGGGTTAAGTCTTAAGGTTAAGTCTTATGGATTGAGTCTTAGGTTTACGTCTTAGAGTTAAGTCTTGGGGATATGGCTTAGGGTTAAGTCTCAGGGTTAAGTTTCAAGGCTAAGTTTCAATGTTAAGTCTCAGGGTTATGACTTAGGGTTAAGCATTAAGGTTAAGTCTTAGGTTTCAGTCTCAGGGTTATGTCTTAGGATTAAGTCTTAGGGTTAAGTCTTAGGGTTAAGTATTAAATTTAAGTCTTAGGGTTAATTCTTAGGGTTATGTCCTAAAGATCACGTCTTAAGGTTAAATCTTAGGGTTAGGTCTTAAGGTTAAGACTTAGAGATTAAGTCTTAGAGTTATGTCTTAGGGTTAAGTCTTAAGGTTAAGACTTAGAGTTAAGTATTTAAGGTTACGTCTTAGGTTTATTGTCTTAGGGTTAAGTCTTAGGGTGTTGTCTTAAGGTTAAGTATTAATATTAAGTCTTAGGGTTAAAGTCATAAGATTTAATCTCAGGGTTAACTCTTATGGCTATGTCATAAGTTTAAGTCTTAATTTTAAGTCTTGGGGATAAATCTTTGGGTTAAGTCTCACGGTTAATCTCAGGGTTAAGACTTAGGGTTAAGTCTTAAGGTTAAGTCTTAGGGTTTAGTCTTAGGGTTCAGTCGTAGGGTTAAGTCTCAGGGTTATGCCTTAGGGTTAAGTCTTATGTTTAAGTTAAGTCTTAGGTTTAAATCATAGGGTTAAGTCTTAGGGTTAAGTTTTAAGTTTAAGTCTTAGGGTTAAGTCTCAGGTTTAGTTTTTAAGGTTAAGTCACAAGGTTAAGTCTTAATTATAAGTGTTAGGGTTAAGTCTTAAGGTTAAGTCTAAGGGTTAAGTCTCTAAGATTAAGTATTAGGTTTAAGTCTCAGGGTTAAGTCTTAGGGATAAGTCTTAAGGTTAAGTCTTACATTCAAGTCCTAGGGTTAAGTTTTAAGGTTAAGTCTTAAGGTTAAGTCTCAGGGTTATGTCTTAGGGTTAAGTCTCAGGGTTAAGTCTTAGGGTTAACTGTTAAGGTTAAGACCTAAATTTAAGTCTTAGGGTTAAGCCTTAAGGATAAGACGTAAATTTGAGTCTTAGCGTTAAATCTTAAGGTTATGTCTTACGGTTAAGTGTTAAGGTTAAGTCTTAGATTTAAGTGTTATGGTTATGTCTTAAGGTTAAGTCTTAGTGTTAAGTCTTAGGATTAAGTCTTAAGGTTAACTCATAAATCTAAATCTTAGGGTTAAATCTTTGTGTTAAGTCTTAAGGTTAAATCTTAAGTCCTAGGGTTTGAGTCTTAGGTTTAAGTCTTAAATTTAAGTCTTTGGGATACGTCTTAGGGTTAAGTGTCAGGGTTAAGATTTATGTTTAATTCTTAAGTTTACGTCTTAGGGTTAAGTCTAAAAGTTTAGTCTTAAATTTAAGTCTTAGTGTTGTCTTCGGTTAAGTTATAGTGTTAAGTCTTAGGGTTACATCCTAAGGTTCAGTCTTATATTAAATTCTCAGGGTTAAGTCTTAGGGATAAGTCTTAAGGTTAAGCCTTAGTATTATGTCTTAAGATTCAGTCTTAAATTTAAATCTTAATAATAAGTCTTAAGGTTAAGGTTTGGGGATAAGTCTTAGGATTAAGTCTCAGGGATAAGTCTTAGGGTTAAGTCTCAGGGATAAGTCTTAGGGTTAAGTCTTAAGGTTAAATCTTAGGGTTAAGTCTTAAGGTTAAGTCTCAGGGTTAAGTCTTAGGTTAAGTATTAGTATTAAGTCTTAGGGTTAAGTCTTGTGGTTAAGTCCTAAATTTAAGTCTTAGGGTTATGTCTTAGGGATAAGTCTTAGGGTTAAGTCTTATGGTTAAGTCGTAAATTTAAGTCTTAGGGTTATGTCTTAGGGATAAGTCTTAAGGTGAAGTCTTAGGATCAAGTCTTAAGGTGAAGTCATTATGTTAATCCTTAGGGTTAAGTTTTAGGATTGTTTCTTAGGGTTAAGTCTTAATGTTAAGTGTCAGGTTAAGTCTTACAGTTAAGTCTTATGGTTACCTCTTAATGTTATGTCTTAGGGTTAAGTTATAAGGTTAAGTCTAAGGGTTAACTCCTAAGGTTAAGTGTTAAGTTTGAATATTAAAGTTAGGTCTTAAGGTTAAGACTTAGGGTTAAGTCTTATAGTTAAGTCTTTAGGGTTAAGTCTTAGGGTTAAGTTTTTGGCTTACGTCTTAGGGTAAAGTATTAAGGTTAAGTCTTAAACTTAAGTCTTAACGTCAAGTCTTAAGGTTGAGCCTTAAGGTTAAGTTTTAGGGTTAAGTCTTAGGCTTAATTTTTATGGTTAAGTCTTAAGGTTAAGTTTTAGGGTTAAGTCTTCTAGTTAAGTCTTAGGGTTAAGTCTCAGGTTTATGTCTTACGGTTAAGTCTTAAGGTTATGTTTTAAGGTTTAGTCTTGTAGTTAAGACTTAACGGTAAATCTGAAGGTTAAGTCTCATGGTTAAGTCTTAGGGATAAGTCTCAGGGTTAAGGCTCAAGGTAAGGTCTCAAGGTTAAGTCCCAGGGTTAAGTCGTAAGGTTCTGTCTTAAGGCTGAGACTTAGGGTTAAGTCTTAAGGTTAAGTCTTATGGATTGAGTCTTAGGTTTACGTCTTAGAGTTAAGTCTTGGGGATATGGCTTAGGGTTAAGTCTCAGGGTTAAGTTTCAAGGCTAAGTTTCAATGTTAAGTCTCAGGGTTATGACTTAGGGTTAAGCATTAAGGTTAAGTCTTAGGTTTCAGTCTCAGGGTTATGTCTTAGGATTAAGTCTTAGGGTTAAGTCTTAGGGTTAAGTATTAAATTTAAGTCTTAGGGTTAATTCTTAGGGTTATGTCCTAAAGATCACGTCTTAAGGTTAAATCTTAGGGTTAGGTCTTAAGGTTAAGACTTAAGATTAAGTCTTAGAGTTATGTCTTAGGGTTAAGTCTTAAGGTTAAGACTTAGAGTTAAGTATTTAAGGTTACGTCTTAGGTTTATTGTCTTAGGGTTAAGTCTTAGGGTGTTGTCTTAAGGTTAAGTATTAATATTAAGTCTTAGGGTTAAAGTCATAAGATTTAATCTCAGGGTTAACTCTTATGGTTATGTCATAAGTTTAAGTCTTAATTTTAAGTCTTGGGGATAAATCTTTGGGTTAAGTCTCACGGTTAATCTCAGGGTTAAGACTTAGGGTTAAGTCTTAAGGTTAAGTCTTAGGGTTTAGTCTTAGGGTTCAGTCGTAGGGTTAAGTCTCAGGGTTATGCCTTAGGGTTAAGTCTTATGTTTAAGTTAAGTCTTAGGTTTAAATCATAGGGTTAAGTCTTAGGGTTAAGTTTTAAGTTTAAGTCTTAGGGTTAAGTCTCAGGTTTAGTTTTTAAGGTTAAGTCACAAGGTTAAGTCTTAAGGTTAAGTCTTAATTATAAGTGTTAGGGTTAAGTCTTAAGGTTAAGTCTAAGGGTTAAGTCTCTAAGATTAAGTATTAGGTTTAAGTCTCAGGGTTAAGTCTTAGGGATAAGTCTTAAGGTTAAGTCTTAAATTCAAGTCCTAGGGTTAAGTTTTAAGGTTAAGTCTTAAGGTTAAGTCTCAGGGTTATGTCTTAGGGTTAAGTCTCAGGGTTAAGTCTTAGGGTTAACTGTTAAGGTTAAGACCTAAATTTAAGTCTTAGGGTTAAGCCTTAAGGATAAGACGTAAATTTGAGTCTTAGCGTTAAATCTTAAGGTTATGTCTTACGGTTAAGTGTTAAGGTTAAGTCTTAGATTTAAGTGTTATGGTTATGTCTTAAGGTTAAGTCTTAGTGTTAAGTCTTAGGATTAAGTCTTAAGGTTAACTCATAAATCTAAATCTTAGGGTTAAATCTTTGTGTTAAGTCTTAAGGTTAAATCTTAAGTCCTAGGGTTTGAGTCTTAGGTTTAAGTCTTAAATTTAAGTCTTTGGGATACGTCTTAGGGTTAAGTGTCAGGGTTAAGATTTATGTTTAATTCTTAAGTTTACGTCTTAGGGTTAAGTCTAAAAGTTTAGTCTTAAATTTAAGTCTTAGTGTTGTCTTCGGTTAAGTTATAGTGTTAAGTCTTAGGGTTACATCCTAAGGTTCAGTCTTATATTAAATTCTCAGGGTTAAGTCTTAGGGATAAGTCTTAAGGTTAAGCCTTAGTATTATGTCTTAAGATTCAGTCTTAAATTTAAATCTTAATAATAAGTCTTAAGGTTAAGGTTTGGGGATAAGTCTTAGGGTTAAGTCTCAGGGATAAGTCTTAGGGTTAAGTCTCAGGGATAAGTCTTAGGGTTAAGTCTTAAGGTTAAATCTTAGGGTTAAGTCTTAAGGTTAAGTCTCAGGGTTAAGTCTTAGGTTAAGTATTAGTATTAAGTCTTAGGGTTAAGTCTTGTGGTTAAGTCCTAAATTTAAGTCTTAGGGTTATGTCTTAGGGATAAGTCTTAGGGTTAAGTCTTATGGTTAAGTCGTAAATTTAAGTCTTAGGGTTATGTCTTAGGGATAAGTCTTAAGGTGAAGTCTTAGGATCAAGTCTTAAGGTGAAGTCATTATGTTAATCCTTAGGGTTAAGTTTTAGGATTGTTTCTTAGGGTTAAGTCTTAATGTTAAGTGTCAGGTTAAGTCTTACAGTTAAGTCTTATGGTTACCTCTTAATGTTATGTCTTAGGGTTAAGTTATAAGGTTAAGTCTAAGGGTTAACTCCTAAGGTTAAGTGTTAAGTTTGAATATTAAAGTTAGGTCTTAAGGTTAAGACTTAGGGTTAAGTCTTATAGTTAAGTCTTTAGGGTTAAGTCTTAGGGTTAAGTTTTTGGCTTACGTCTTAGGGTAAAGTATTAAGGTTAAGTCTTCAACTTAAGTCTTAACGTCAAGTCTTAAGGTTGAGCCTTAAGGTTAAGTTTTAGGGTTAAGTCTTAGGCTTAATTTTTATGGTTAAGTCTTAAGGTTAAGTTTTAGGGTTAAGTCTTCCAGTTAAGTCTTAGGGTTAAGTCTCAGGTTTATGTCTTACGGTTAAGTCTTAAGGTTATGTTTTAAGGTTTAGTCTTGTAGTTAAGACTTAACGGTAAATCTGAAGGTTAAGTCTCATGGTTAAGTCTTAGGGATAAGTCTCAGGGTTAAGGCTCAAGGTAAGGTCTCAAGGTTAAGTCCCAGGGTTAAGTCGTAAGGTTCTGTCTTAAGGCTGAGACTTAGGGTTAAGTCTTAAGGTTAAGTCTTATGGATTGAGTCTTAGGTTTACGTCTTAGAGTTAAGTCTTGGGGATATGGCTTAGGGTTAAGTCTCAGGGTTAAGTTTCAAGGCTAAGTTTCAATGTTAAGTCTCAGGGTTATGACTTAGGGTTAAGCATTAAGGTTAAGTCTTAGGTTTCAGTCTCAGGGTTATGTCTTAGGATTAAGTCTTAGGGTTAAGTCTTAGGGTTAAGTATTAAATTTAAGTCTTAGGGTTAATTCTTAGGGTTATGTCCTAAAGATCACGTCTTAAGGTTAAATCTTAGGGTTAGGTCTTAAGGTTAAGACTTAAGATTAAGTCTTAGAGTTATGTCTTAGGGTTAAGTCTTAAGGTTAAGACTTAGAGTTAAGTATTTAAGGTTACGTCTTAGGTTTATTGTCTTAGGGTTAAGTCTTAGGGTGTTGTCTTAAGGTTAAGTATTAATATTAAGTCTTAGGGTTAAAGTCATAAGATTTAATCTCAGGGTTAACTCTTATGGTTATGTCATAAGTTTAAGTCTTAATTTTAAGTCTTGGGGATAAATCTTTGGGTTAAGTCTCACGGTTAATCTCAGGGTTAAGACTTAGGGTTAAGTCTTAAGGTTAAGTCTTAGGGTTTAGTCTTAGGGTTCAGTCGTAGGGTTAAGTCTCAGGGTTATGTCTTAGGGTTAAGTCTTATGTTTAAGTTAAGTCTTAGGTTTAAATCATAGGGTTAAGTCTTAGGGTTAAGTTTTAAGTTTAAGTCTTAGGGTTAAGTCTCAGGTTTAGTTTTTAAGGTTAAGTCACAAGGTTAAGTCTTAAGGTTAAGTCTTAATTATAAGTGTTAGGGTTAAGTCTTAAGGTTAAGTCTAAGGGTTAAGTCTCTAAGATTAAGTATTAGGTTTAAGTCTCAGGGTTAAGTCTTAGGGATAAGTCTTAAGGTTAAGTCTTAAATTCAAGTCCTAGGGTTAAGTTTTAAGGTTAAGTCTTAAGGTTAAGTCTCAGGGTTATGTCTTAGGGTTAAGTCTCAGGGTTAAGTCTTAGGGTTAACTGTTAAGGTTAAGACCTAAATTTAAGTCTTAGGGTTAAGCCTTAAGGATAAGACGTAAATTTGAGTCTTAGCGTTAAATCTTAAGGTTATGTCTTACGGTTAAGTGTTAAGGTTAAGTCTTAGATTTAAGTGTTATGGTTATGTCTTAAGGTTAAGTCTTAGTGTTAAGTCTTAGGATTAAGTCTTAAGGTTAACTCATAAATCTAAATCTTAGGGTTAAATCTTTGTGTTAAGTCTTAAGGTTAAATCTTAAGTCCTAGGGTTTGAGTCTTAGGTTTAAGTCTTAAATTTAAGTCTTTGGGATACGTCTTAGGGTTAAGTGTCAGGGTTAAGATTTATGTTTAATTCTTAAGTTTACGTCTTAGGGTTAAGTCTAAAAGTTTAGTCTTAAATTTAAGTCTTAGTGTTGTCTTCGGTTAAGTTATAGTGTTAAGTCTTAGGGTTACATCCTAAGGTTCAGTCTTATATTAAATTCTCAGGGTTAAGTCTTAGGGATAAGTCTTAAGGTTAAGCCTTAGTATTATGTCTTAAGATTCAGTCTTAAACTTAAATCTTAATAATAAGTCTTAAGGTTAAGGTTTGGGGATAAGTCTTAGGGTTAAGTCTCAGGGATAAGTCTTAGGGTTAAGTCTCAGGGATAAGTCTTAGGGTTAAGTCTTAAGGTTAAATCTTAGGGTTAAGTCTTAAGGTTAAGTCTCAGGGTTAAGTCTTAGGTTAAGTATTAGTATTAAGTCTTAGGGTTAAGTCTTGTGGTTAAGTCCTAAATTTAAGTCTTAGGGTTATGTCTTAGGGATAAGTCTTAGGGTTAAGTCTTATGGTTAAGTCGTAAATTTAAGTCTTAGGGTTATGTCTTAGGGATAAGTCTTAAGGTGAAGTCTTAGGATCAAGTCTTAAGGTGAAGTCATTATGTTAATCCTTAGGGTTAAGTTTTAGGATTGTTTCTTAGGGTTAAGTCTTAATGTTAAGTGTCAGGTTAAGTCTTACAGTTAAGTCTTATGGTTACCTCTTAATGTTATGTCTTAGGGTTAAGTTATAAGGTTAAGTCTAAGGGTTAACTCCTAAGGTTAAGTGTTAAGTTTGAATATTAAAGTTAGGTCTTAAGGTTAAGACTTAGGGTTAAGTCTTATAGTTAAGTCTTTAGGGTTAAGTCTTAGGGTTAAGTTTTTGGCTTACGTCTTAGGGTAAAGTATTAAGGTTAAGTCTTAAACTTAAGTCTTAACGTCAAGTCTTAAGGTTGAGCCTTAAGGTTAAGTTTTAGGGTTAAGTCTTAGGCTTAATTTTTATGGTTAAGTCTTAAGGTTAAGTTTTAGGGTTAAGTCTTCTAGTTAAGTCTTAGGGTTAAGTCTCAGGTTTATGTCTTACGGTTAAGTCTTAAGGTTATGTTTTAAGGTTTAGTCTTGTAGTTAAGACTTAACGGTAAATCTGAAGGTTAAGTCTCATGGTTAAGTCTTAGGGATAAGTCTCAGGGTTAAGGCTCAAGGTAAGGTCTCAAGGTTAAGTCCCAGGGTTAAGTCGTAAGGTTCTGTCTTAAGGCTGAGACTTAGGGTTAAGTCTTAAGGTTAAGTCTTATGGATTGAGTCTTAGGTTTACGTCTTAGAGTTAAGTCTTGGGGATATGGCTTAGGGTTAAGTCTCAGGGTTAAGTTTCAAGGCTAAGTTTCAATGTTAAGTCTCAGGGTTATGACTTAGGGTTAAGCATTAAGGTTAAGTCTTAGGTTTCAGTCTCAGGGTTATGTCTTAGGATTAAGTCTTAGGGTTAAGTCTTAGGGTTAAGTATTAAATTTAAGTCTTAGGGTTAATTCTTAGGGTTATGTCCTAAAGATCACGTCTTAAGGTTAAATCTTAGGGTTAGGTCTTAAGGTTAAGACTTAAGATTAAGTCTTAGAGTTATGTCTTAGGGTTAAGTCTTAAGGTTAAGACTTAGAGTCAAGTATTTAAGGTTACGTCTTAGGTTTATTGTCTTAGGGTTAAGTCTTAGGGTGTTGTCTTAAGGTTAAGTATTAATATTAAGTCTTAGGGTTAAAGTCATAAGATTTAATCTCAGGGTTAACTCTTATGGCTATGTCATAAGTTTAAGTCTTAATTTTAAGTCTTGGGGATAAATCTTTGGGTTAAGTCTCACGGTTAATCTCAGGGTTAAGACTTAGGGTTAAGTCTTAAGGTTAAGTCTTAGGGTTTAGTCTTAGGGTTCAGTCGTAGGGTTAAGTCTCAGGGTTATGCCTTAGGGTTAAGTCTTATGTTTAAGTTAAGTCTTAGGTTTAAATCATAGGGTTAAGTCTTAGGGTTAAGTTTTAAGTTTAAGTCTTAGGGTTAAGTCTCAGGTTTAGTTTTTAAGGTTAAGTCACAAGGTTAAGTCTTAATTATAAGTGTTAGGGTTAAGTCTTAAGGTTAAGTCTAAGGGTTATGTCTTAGGGTTAAGTCTCAGGGTTAAGTCTTAGGGATAAGTCTTAAGGTTAAGTCTAAAATTCAAGTCCTAGGGTTAAGTTTTAAGGTTAAGTCTTAAGGTTAAGTCTCAGGGTTATGTCTTAGGGTTAAGTCTCAGGGTTAAGTCTTAGGGTTAACTGTTAAGGTTAAGACCTAAATTTAAGTCTTAGGGTTAAGCCTTAAGGATAAGACGTAAATTTGAGTCTTAGCGTTAAATCTTAAGGTTATGTCTTACGGTTAAGTGTTAAGGTTAAGTCTTAGATTTAAGTGTTATGGTTATGTCTTAAGGTTAAGTCTTAGTGTTAAGTCTTAGGATTAAGTCTTAAGGTTAACTCATAAATCTAAATCTTAGGGTTAAATCTTTGTGTTAAGTCTTAAGGTTAAATCTTAAGTCCTAGGGTTTGAGTCTTAGGTTTAAGTCTTAAATTTAAGTCTTTGGGATACGTCTTAGGGTTAAGTGTCAGGGTTAAGATTTATGTTTAATTCTTAAGTTTACGTCTTAGGGTTAAGTCTAAAAGTTTAGTCTTAAATTTAAGTCTTAGTGTTGTCTTCGGTTAAGTTATAGTGTTAAGTCTTAGGGTTACATCCTAAGGTTCAGTCTTATACTAAATTCTCAGGGTTAAGTCTTAGGGATAAGTCTTAAGGTTAAGCCTTAGTATTATGTCTTAAGATTCAGTCTTAAATTTAAATCTTAATAATAAGTCTTAAGGTTAAGGTTTGGGGATAAGTCTTAGGGTTAAGTCTCAGGGATAAGTCTTAGGGTTAAGTCTCAGGGATAAGTCTTAGGGTTAAGTCTTAAGGTTAAATCTTAGGGTTAAGTCTTAAGGTTAAGTCTCAGGGTTAAGTCTTAGGTTAAGTATTAGTATTAAGTCTTAGGGTTAGGTCTTGTGGTTAAGTCCTAAATTTAAGTCTTAGGGTTATGTCTTAGGGATAAGTCTTAGGGTTAAGTCTTATGGTTAAGTCGTAAATTTAAGTCTTAGGGTTATGTCTTAGGGATAAGTCTTAAGGTGAAGTCTTAGGATCAAGTCTTAAGGTGAAGTCATTATGTTAATCCTTAGGGTTAAGTTTTAGGATTGTTTCTTAGGGTTAAGTCTTAATGTTAAGTGTCAGGTTAAGTCTTACAGTTAAGTCTTATGGTTACCTCTTAATGTTATGTCTTAGGGTTAAGTTATAAGGTTAAGTCTAAGGGTTAACTCCTAAGGTTAAGTGTTAAGTTTGAATATTAAAGTTAGGTCTTAAGGTTAAGACTTAGGGTTAAGTCTTATAGTTAAGTCTTTAGGGTTAAGTCTTAGGGTTAAGTTTTTGGCTTACGTCTTAGGGTAAAGTATTAAGGTTAAGTCTTAAACTTAAGTCTTAACGTCAAGTCTTAAGGTTGAGCCTTAAGGTTAAGTTTTAGGGTTAAGTCTTAGGCTTAATTTTTATGGTTAAGTCTTAAGGTTAAGTTTTAGGGTTAAGTCTTCCAGTTAAGTCTTAGGGTTAAGTCTCAGGTTTATGTCTTACGGTTAAGTCTTAAGGTTATGTTTTAAGGTTTAGTCTTGTAGTTAAGACTTAACGGTAAATCTGAAGGTTAAGTCTCATGGTTAAGTCTTAGGGATAAGTCTCAGGGTTAAGGCTCAAGGTAAGGTCTCAAGGTTAAGTCCCAGGGTTAAGTCGTAAGGTTCTGTCTTAAGGCTGAGACTTAGGGTTAAGTCTTAAGGTTAAGTCTTATGGATTGAGTCTTAGGTTTACGTCTTAGAGTTAAGTCTTGGGGATATGGCTTAGGGTTAAGTCTCAGGGTTAAGTTTCAAGGCTAAGTTTCAATGTTAAGTCTCAGGGTTATGACTTAGGGTTAAGCATTAAGGTTAAGTCTTAGGTTTCAGTCTCAGGGTTATGTCTTAGGATTAAGTCTTAGGGTTAAGTCTTAGGGTTAAGTATTAAATTTAAGTCTTAGGGTTAATTCTTAGGGTTATGTCCTAAAGATCACGTCTTAAGGTTAAATCTTAGGGTTAGGTCTTAAGGTTAAGACTTAAGATTAAGTCTTAGAGTTATGTCTTAGGGTTAAGTCTTAAGGTTAAGACTTAGAGTTAAGTATTTAAGGTTACGTCTTAGGTTTATTGTCTTAGGGTTAAGTCTTAGGGTGTTGTCTTAAGGTTAAGTATTAATATTAAGTCTTAGGGTTAAAGTCATAAGATTTAATCTCAGGGTTAACTCTTATGGCTATGTCATAAGTTTAAGTCTTAATTTTAAGTCTTGGGGATAAATCTTTGGGTTAAGTCTCACGGTTAATCTCAGGGTTAAGACTTAGGGTTAAGTCTTAAGGTTAAGTCTTAGGGTTTAGTCTTAGGGTTCAGTCGTAGGGTTAAGTCTCAGGGTTATGCCTTAGGGTTAAGTCTTATGTTTAAGTTAAGTCTTAGGTTTAAATCATAGGGTTAAGTCTTAGGGTTAAGTTTTAAGTTTAAGTCTTAGGGTTAAGTCTCAGGTTTAGTTTTTAAGGTTAAGTCACAAGGTTAAGTCTTAATTATAAGTGTTAGGGTTAAGTCTTAAGGTTAAGTCTAAGGGTTAAGTCTCTAAGATTAAGTATTAGGTTTAAGTCTCAGGGTTAAGTCTTAGGGATAAGTCTTAAGGTTAAGTCTTAAATTCAAGTCCTAGGGTTAAGTTTTAAGGTTAAGTCTTAAGGTTAAGTCTCAGGGTTATGTCTTAGGGTTAAGTCTCAGGGTTAAGTCTTAGGGTTAACTGTTAAGGTTAAGACCTAAATTTAAGTCTTAGGGTTAAGCCTTAAGGATAAGACGTAAATTTGAGTCTTAGCGTTAAATCTTAAGGTTATGTCTTACGGTTAAGTGTTAAGGTTAAGTCTTAGATTTAAGTGTTATGGTTATGTCTTAAGGTTAAGTCTTAGTGTTAAGTCTTAGGATTAAGTCTTAAGGTTAACTCATAAATCTAAATCTTAGGGTTAAATCTTTGTGTTAAGTCTTAAGGTTAAATCTTAAGTCCTAGGGTTTGAGTCTTAGGTTTAAGTCTTAAATTTAAGTCTTTGGGATACGTCTTAGGGTTAAGTGTCAGGGTTAAGATTTATGTTTAATTCTTAAGTTTACGTCTTAGGGTTAAGTCTAAAAGTTTAGTCTTAAATTTAAGTCTTAGTGTTGTCTTCGGTTAAGTTATAGTGTTAAGTCTTAGGGTTACATCCTAAGGTTCAGTCTTATATTAAATTCTCAGGGTTAAGTCTTAGGGATAAGTCTTAAGGTTAAGCCTTAGTATTATGTCTTAAGATTCAGTCTTAAATTTAAATCTTAATAATAAGTCTTAAGGTTAAGGTTTGGGGATAAGTCTTAGGGTTAAGTCTCAGGGATAAGTCTTAGGGTTAAGTCTCAGGGATAAGTCTTAGGGTTAAGTCTTAAGGTTAAATCTTAGGGTTAAGTCTTAAGGTTAAGTCTCAGGGTTAAGTCTTAGGTTAAGTATTAGTATTAAGTCTTAGGGTTAAGTCTTGTGGTTAAGTCCTAAATTTAAGTCTTAGGGTTATGTCTTAGGGATAAGTCTTAGGGTTAAGTCTTATGGTTAAGTCGTAAATTTAAGTCTTAGGGTTATGTCTTAGGGATAAGTCTTAAGGTGAAGTCTTAGGATCAAGTCTTAAGGTGAAGTCATTATGTTAATCCTTAGGGTTAAGTTTTAGGATTGTTTCTTAGGGTTAAGTCTTAATGTTAAGTGTCAGGTTAAGTCTTACAGTTAAGTCTTATGGTTACCTCTTAATGTTATGTCTTAGGGTTAAGTTATAAGGTTAAGTCTAAGGGTTAACTCCTAAGGTTAAGTGTTAAGTTTGAATATTAAAGTTAGGTCTTAAGGTTAAGACTTAGGGTTAAGTCTTATAGTTAAGTCTTTAGGGTTAAGTCTTAGGGTTAAGTTTTTGGCTTACGTCTTAGGGTAAAGTATTAAGGTTAAGTCTTAAACTTAAGTCTTAACGTCAAGTCTTAAGGTTGAGCCTTAAGGTTAAGTTTTAGGGTTAAGTCTTAGGCTTAATTTTTATGGTTAAGTCTTAAGGTTAAGTTTTAGGGTTAAGTCTTCCAGTTAAGTCTTAGGGTTAAGTCTCAGGTTTATGTCTTACGGTTAAGTCTTAAGGTTATGTTTTAAGGTTTAGTCTTGTAGTTAAGACTTAACGGTAAATCTGAAGGTTAAGTCTCATGGTTAAGTCTTAGGGATAAGTCTCAGGGTTAAGGCTCAAGGTAAGGTCTCAAGGTTAAGTCCCAGGGTTAAGTCGTAAGGTTCTGTCTTAAGGCTGAGACTTAGGGTTAAGTCTTAAGGTTAAGTCTTATGGATTGAGTCTTAGGTTTACGTCTTAGAGTTAAGTCTTGGGGATATGGCTTAGGGTTAAGTCTCAGGGTTAAGTTTCAAGGCTAAGTTTCAATGTTAAGTCTCAGGGTTATGACTTAGGGTTAAGCATTAAGGTTAAGTCTTAGGTTTCAGTCTCAGGGTTATGTCTTAGGATTAAGTCTTAGGGTTAAGTCTTAGGGTTAAGTATTAAATTTAAGTCTTAGGGTTAATTCTTAGGGTTATGTCCTAAAGATCACGTCTTAAGGTTAAATCTTAGGGTTAGGTCTTAAGGTTAAGACTTAAGATTAAGTCTTAGAGTTATGTTTTAGGGTTAAGTCTTAAGGTTAAGACTTAGAGTTAAGTATTTAAGGTTACGTCTTAGGTTTATTGTCTTAGGGTTAAGTCTTAAGGTTAAGTCTTAGGGTTTAGTCTTAGGGTTCAGTCGTAGGGTTAAGTCTCAGGGTTATGCCTTAGGGTTAAGTCTTATGTTTAAGTTAAGTCTTAGGTTTAAATCATAGGGTTAAGTCTTAGGGTTAAGTTTTAAGTTTAAGTCTTAGGGTTAAGTCTCAGGTTTAGTTTTTAAGGTTAAGTCACAAGGTTAAGTCTTAAGGTTAAGTCTTAATTATAAGTGTTAGGGTTAAGTCTTAAGGTTAAGTCTAAGGGTTAAGTCTCTAAGATTAAGTATTAGGTTTAAGTCTCAGGGTTAAGTCTTAGGGATAAGTCTTAAGGTTAAGTCTTAAATTCAAGTCCTAGGGTTAAGTTTTAAGGTTAAGTCTTAAGGTTAAGTCTCAGGGTTATGTCTTAGGGTTAAGTCTTAGGTTTAAGTCTCAGGGTTAAGTCTTAGGGTTAACTGTTAAGGTTAAGACCTAAATTTAAGTCTTAGGGTTAAGCCTTAAGGATAAGACGTAAATTTGAGTCTTAGCGTTAAATCTTAAGGTTATGTCTTACGGTTAAGTGTTAAGGTTAAGTCTTAGATTTAAGTGTTATGGTTATGTCTTAAGGTTAAGTCTTAGTGTTAAGTCTTAGGATTAAGTCTTAAGGTTAACTCATAAATCTAAATCTTAGGGTTAAATCTTTGTGTTAAGTCTTAAGGTTAAATCTTAAGTCCTAGGGTTTGAGTCTTAGGTTTAAGTCTTAAATTTAAGTCTTTGGGATACGTCTTAGGGTTAAGTGTCAGGGTTAAGATTTATGTTTAATTCTTAAGTTTACGTCTTAGGGTTAAGTCTAAAAGTTTAGTCTTAAATTTAAGTCTTAGTGTTGTCTTCGGTTAAGTTATAGTGTTAAGTCTTAGGGTTACATCCTAAGGTTCAGTCTTATACTAAATTCTCAGGGTTAAGTCTTAGGGATAAGTCTTAAGGTTAAGCCTTAGTATTATGTCTTAAGATTCAGTCTTAAATTTAAATCTTAATAATAAGTCTTAAGGTTAAGGTTTGGGGATAAGTCTTAGGGTTAAGTCTCAGGGATAAGTCTTAGGGTTAAGTCTCAGGGATAAGTCTTAGGGTTAAGTCTTAAGGTTAAATCTTAGGGTTAAGTCTTAAGGTTAAGTCTCAGGGTTAAGTCTTAGGTTAAGTATTAGTATTAAGTCTTAGGGTTAAGTCTTGTGGTTAAGTCCTAAATTTAAGTCTTAGGGTTATGTCTTAGGGATAAGTCTTAGGGTTAAGTCTTATGGTTAAGTCGTAAATTTAAGTCTTAGGGTTATGTCTTAGGGATAAGTCTTAAGGTGAAGTCTTAGGATCAAGTCTTAAGGTGAAGTCATTATGTTAATCCTTAGGGTTAAGTTTTAGGATTGTTTCTTAGGGTTAAGTCTTAATGTTAAGTGTCAGGTTAAGTCTTACAGTTAAGTCTTATGGTTACCTCTTAATGTTATGTCTTAGGGTTAAGTTATAAGGTTAAGTCTAAGGGTTAACTCCTAAGGTTAAGTGTTAAGTTTGAATATTAAAGTTAGGTCTTAAGGTTAAGACTTAGGGTTAAGTCTTATAGTTAAGTCTTTAGGGTTAAGTCTTAGGGTTAAGTTTTTGGCTTACGTCTTAGGGTAAAGTATTAAGGTTAAGTCTTAAACTTAAGTCTTAACGTCAAGTCTTAAGGTTGAGCCTTAAGGTTAAGTTTTAGGGTTAAGTCTTAGGCTTAATTTTTATGGTTAAGTCTTAAGGTTAAGTTTTAGGGTTAAGTCTTCCAGTTAAGTCTTAGGGTTAAGTCTCAGGTTTATGTCTTACGGTTAAGTCTTAAGGTTATGTTTTAAGGTTTAGTCTTGTAGTTAAGACTTAACGGTAAATCTGAAGGTTAAGTCTCATGGTTAAGTCTTAGGGATAAGTCTCAGGGTTAAGGCTCAAGGTAAGGTCTCAAGGTTAAGTCCCAGGGTTAAGTCGTAAGGTTCTGTCTTAAGGCTGAGACTTAGGGTTAAGTCTTAAGGTTAAGTCTTATGGATTGAGTCTTAGGTTTACGTCTTAGAGTTAAGTCTTGGGGATATGGCTTAGGGTTAAGTCTCAGGGTTAAGTTTCAAGGCTAAGTTTCAATGTTAAGTCTCAGGGTTATGACTTAGGGTTAAGCATTAAGGTTAAGTCTTAGGTTTCAGTCTCAGGGTTATGTCTTAGGATTAAGTCTTAGGGTTAAGTCTTAGGGTTAAGTATTAAATTTAAGTCTTAGGGTTAATTCTTAGGGTTATGTCCTAAAGATCACGTCTTAAGGTTAAATCTTAGGGTTAGGTCTTAAGGTTAAGACTTAAGATTAAGTCTTAGAGTTATGTCTTAGGGTTAAGTCTTAAGGTTAAGACTTAGAGTTAAGTATTTAAGGTTACGTCTTAGGTTTATTGTCTTAGGGTTAAGTCTTAAGGTTAAGTCTTAGGGTTTAGTCTTAGGGTTCAGTCGTAGGGTTAAGTCTCAGGGTTATGCCTTAGGGTTAAGTCTTATGTTTAAGTTAAGTCTTAGGTTTAAATCATAGGGTTAAGTCTTAGGGTTAAGTTTTAAGTTTAAGTCTTAGGGTTAAGTCTCAGGTTTAGTTTTTAAGGTTAAGTCACAAGGTTAAGTCTTAAGGTTAAGTCTTAATTATAAGTGTTAGGGTTAAGTCTTAAGGTTAAGTCTAAGGGTTAAGTCTCTAAGATTAAGTATTAGGTTTAAGTCTCAGGGTTAAGTCTTAGGGATAAGTCTTAAGGTTAAGTCTTAAATTCAAGTCCTAGGGTTAAGTTTTAAGGTTAAGTCTTAAGGTTAAGTCTCAGGGTTATGTCTTAGGGTTAAGTCTTAGGTTTAAGTCTCAGGGTTAAGTCTTAGGGTTAACTGTTAAGGTTAAGACCTAAATTTAAGTCTTAGGGTTAAGCCTTAAGGATAAGACGTAAATTTGAGTCTTAGCGTTAAATCTTAAGGTTATGTCTTACGGTTAAGTGTTAAGGTTAAGTCTTAGATTTAAGTGTTATGGTTATGTCTTAAGGTTAAGTCTTAGTGTTAAGTCTTAGGATTAAGTCTTAAGGTTAACTCATAAATCTAAATCTTAGGGTTAAATCTTTGTGTTAAGTCTTAAGGTTAAATCTTAAGTCCTAGGGTTTGAGTCTTAGGTTTAAGTCTTAAATTTAAGTCTTTGGGATACGTCTTAGGGTTAAGTGTCAGGGTTAAGATTTATGTTTAATTCTTAAGTTTACGTCTTAGGGTTAAGTCTAAAAGTTTAGTCTTAAATTTAAGTCTTAGTGTTGTCTTCGGTTAAGTTATAGTGTTAAGTCTTAGGGTTACATCCTAAGGTTCAGTCTTATATTAAATTCTCAGGGTTAAGTCTTAGGGATAAGTCTTAAGGTTAAGCCTTAGTATTATGTCTTAAGATTCAGTCTTAAATTTAAATCTTAATAATAAGTCTTAAGGTTAAGGTTTGGGGATAAGTCTTAGGGTTAAGTCTCAGGGATAAGTCTTAGGGTTAAGTCTCAGGGATAAGTCTTAGGGTTAAGTCTTAAGGTTAAATCTTAGGGTTAAGTCTTAAGGTTAAGTCTCAGGGTTAAGTCTTAGGTTAAGTATTAGTATTAAGTCTTAGGGTTAAGTCTTGTGGTTAAGTCCTAAATTTAAGTCTTAGGGTTATGTCTTAGGGATAAGTCTTAGGGTTAAGTCTTATGGTTAAGTCGTAAATTTAAGTCTTAGGGTTATGTCTTAGGGATAAGTCTTAAGGTGAAGTCTTAGGATCAAGTCTTAAGGTGAAGTCATTATGTTAATCCTTAGGGTTAAGTTTTAGGATTGTTTCTTAGGGTTAAGTCTTAATGTTAAGTGTCAGGTTAAGTCTTACAGTTAAGTCTTATGGTTACCTCTTAATGTTATGTCTTAGGGTTAAGTTATAAGGTTAAGTCTAAGGGTTAACTCCTAAGGTTAAGTGTTAAGTTTGAATATTAAAGTTAGGTCTTAAGGTTAAGACTTAGGGTTAAGTCTTATAGTTAAGTCTTTAGGGTTAAGTCTTAGGGTTAA
This sequence comes from Falco peregrinus, assembly GCF_023634155.1. Taxonomy (NCBI): domain Eukaryota; kingdom Metazoa; phylum Chordata; class Aves; order Falconiformes; family Falconidae; genus Falco; species Falco peregrinus. The sequence goes on along the minus strand of NW_026599603.1, from coordinate 277,828 downwards.
GTTTTTGGCTTACGTCTTAGGGTAAAGTATTAAGGTTAAGTCTTAAACTTAAGTCTTAACGTCAAGTCTTAAGGTTGAGCCTTAAGGTTAAGTTTTAGGGTTAAGTCTTAGGCTTAATTTTTATGGTTAAGTCTTAAGGTTAAGTTTTAGGGTTAAGTCTTCCAGTTAAGTCTTAGGGTTAAGTCTCAGGTTTATGTCTTACGGTTAAGTCTTAAGGTTATGTTTTAAGGTTTAGTCTTGTAGTTAAGACTTAACGGTAAATCTGAAGGTTAAGTCTCATGGTTAAGTCTTAGGGATAAGTCTCAGGGTTAAGGCTCAAGGTAAGGTCTCAAGGTTAAGTCCCAGGGTTAAGTCGTAAGGTTCTGTCTTAAGGCTGAGACTTAGGGTTAAGTCTTAAGGTTAAGTCTTATGGATTGAGTCTTAGGTTTACGTCTTAGAGTTAAGTCTTGGGGATATGGCTTAGGGTTAAGTCTCAGGGTTAAGTTTCAAGGCTAAGTTTCAATGTTAAGTCTCAGGGTTATGACTTAGGGTTAAGCATTAAGGTTAAGTCTTAGGTTTCAGTCTCAGGGTTATGTCTTAGGATTAAGTCTTAGGGTTAAGTATTAAATTTAAGTCTTAGGGTTAATTCTTAGGGTTATGTCCTAAAGATCACGTCTTAAGGTTAAATCTTAGGGTTAGGTCTTAAGGTTAAGACTTAAGATTAAGTCTTAGAGTTATGTCTTAGGGTTAAGTCTTAAGGTTAAGACTTAGAGTTAAGTATTTAAGGTTACGTCTTAGGTTTATTGTCTTAGGGTTAAGTCTTAGGGTGTTGTCTTAAGGTTAAGTATTAATATTAAGTCTTAGGGTTAAAGTCATAAGATTTAATCTCAGGGTTAACTCTTATGGCTATGTCATAAGTTTAAGTCTTAATTTTAAGTCTTGGGGATAAATCTTTGGGTTAAGTCTCACGGTTAATCTCAGGGTTAAGACTTAGGGTTAAGTCTTAAGGTTAAGTCTTAGGGTTTAGTCTTAGGGTTCAGTCGTAGGGTTAAGTCTCAGGGTTATGCCTTAGGGTTAAGTCTTATGTTTAAGTTAAGTCTTAGGTTTAAATCATAGGGTTAAGTCTTAGGGTTAAGTTTTAAGTTTAAGTCTTAGGGTTAAGTCTCAGGTTTAGTTTTTAAGGTTAAGTCACAAGGTTAAGTCTTAAGGTTAAGCCTTAATTATAAGTGTTAGGGTTAAGTCTTAAGGTTAAGTCTAAGGGTTAAGTCTCTAAGATTAAGTATTAGGTTTAAGTCTCAGGGTTAAGTCTTAGGGATAAGTCTTAAGGTTAAGTCTTAAATTCAAGTCCTAGGGTTAAGTTTTAAGGTTAAGTCTTAAGGTTAAGTCTCAGGGTTATGTCTTAGGGTTAAGTCTCAGGGTTAAGTCTTAGGGTTAACTGTTAAGGTTAAGACCTAAATTTAAGTCTTAGGGTTAAGCCTTAAGGATAAGACGTAAATTTGAGTCTTAGCGTTAAATCTTAAGGTTATGTCTTACGGTTAAGTGTTAAGGTTAAGTCTTAGATTTAAGTGTTATGGTTATGTCTTAAGGTTAAGTCTTAGTGTTAAGTCTTAGGATTAAGTCTTAAGGTTAACTCATAAATCTAAATCTTAGGGTTAAATCTTTGTGTTAAGTCTTAAGGTTAAATCTTAAGTCCTAGGGTTTGAGTCTTAGGTTTAAGTCTTAAATTTAAGTCTTTGGGATACGTCTTAGGGTTAAGTGTCAGGGTTAAGATTTATGTTTAATTCTTAAGTTTACGTCTTAGGGTTAAGTCTAAAAGTTTAGTCTTAAATTTAAGTCTTAGTGTTGTCTTCGGTTAAGTTATAGTGTTAAGTCTTAGGGTTACATCCTAAGGTTCAGTCTTATACTAAATTCTCAGGGTTAAGTCTTAGGGATAAGTCTTAAGGTTAAGCCTTAGTATTATGTCTTAAGATTCAGTCTTAAATTTAAATCTTAATAATAAGTCTTAAGGTTAAGGTTTGGGGATAAGTCTTAGGGTTAAGTCTCAGGGATAAGTCTTAGGGTTAAGTCTCAGGGATAAGTCTTAGGGTTAAGTCTTAAGGTTAAATCTTAGGGTTAAGTCTTAAGGTTAAGTCTCAGGGTTAAGTCTTAGGTTAAGTATTAGTATTAAGTCTTAGGGTTAAGTCTTGTGGTTAAGTCCTAAATTTAAGTCTTAGGGTTATGTCTTAGGGATAAGTCTTAGGGTTAAGTCTTATGGTTAAGTCGTAAATTTAAGTCTTAGGGTTATGTCTTAGGGATAAGTCTTAAGGTGAAGTCTTAGGATCAAGTCTTAAGGTGAAGTCATTATGTTAATCCTTAGGGTTAAGTTTTAGGATTGTTTCTTAGGGTTAAGTCTTAATGTTAAGTGTCAGGTTAAGTCTTACAGTTAAGTCTTATGGTTACCTCTTAATGTTATGTCTTAGGGTTAAGTTATAAGGTTAAGTCTAAGGGTTAACTCCTAAGGTTAAGTGTTAAGTTTGAATATTAAAGTTAGGTCTTAAGGTTAAGACTTAGGGTTAAGTCTTATAGTTAAGTCTTTAGGGTTAAGTCTTAGGGTTAAGTTTTTGGCTTACGTCTTAGGGTAAAGTATTAAGGTTAAGTCTTAAACTTAAGTCTTAACGTCAAGTCTTAAGGTTGAGCCTTAAGGTTAAGTTTTAGGGTTAAGTCTTAGGCTTAATTTTTATGGTTAAGTCTTAAGGTTAAGTTTTAGGGTTAAGTCTTCCAGTTAAGTCTTAGGGTTAAGTCTCAGGTTTATGTCTTACGGTTAAGTCTTAAGGTTATGTTTTAAGGTTTAGTCTTGTAGTTAAGACTTAACGGTAAATCTGAAGGTTAAGTCTCATGGTTAAGTCTTAGGGATAAGTCTCAGGGTTAAGGCTCAAGGTAAGGTCTCAAGGTTAAGTCCCAGGGTTAAGTCGTAAGGTTCTGTCTTAAGGCTGAGACTTAGGGTTAAGTCTTAAGGTTAAGTCTTATGGATTGAGTCTTAGGTTTACGTCTTAGAGTTAAGTCTTGGGGATATGGCTTAGGGTTAAGTCTCAGGGTTAAGTTTCAAGGCTAAGTTTCAATGTTAAGTCTCAGGGTTATGACTTAGGGTTAAGCATTAAGGTTAAGTCTTAGGTTTCAGTCTCAGGGTTATGTCTTAGGATTAAGTCTTAGGGTTAAGTATTAAATTTAAGTCTTAGGGTTAATTCTTAGGGTTATGTCCTAAAGATCACGTCTTAAGGTTAAATCTTAGGGTTAGGTCTTAAGGTTAAGACTTAAGATTAAGTCTTAGAGTTATGTTTTAGGGTTAAGTCTTAAGGTTAAGACTTAGAGTTAAGTATTTAAGGTTACGTCTTAGGTTTATTGTCTTAGGGTTAAGTCTTAGGGTGTTGTCTTAAGGTTAAGTATTAATATTAAGTCTTAGGGTTAAAGTCATAAGATTTAATCTCAGGGTTAACTCTTATGGTTATGTCATAAGTTTAAGTCTTAATTTTAAGTCTTGGGGATAAATCTTTGGGTTAAGTCTCACGGTTAATCTCAGGGTTAAGACTTAGGGTTAAGTCTTAAGGTTAAGTCTTAGGGTTTAGTCTTAGGGTTCAGTCGTAGGGTTAAGTCTCAGGGTTATGCCTTAGGGTTAAGTCTTATGTTTAAGTTAAGTCTTAGGTTTAAATCATAGGGTTAAGTCTTAGGGTTAAGTTTTAAGTTTAAGTCTTAGGGTTAAGTCTCAGGTTTAGTTTTTAAGGTTAAGTCACAAGGTTAAGTCTTAAGGTTAAGTCTTAATTATAAGTGTTAGGGTTAAGTCTTAAGGTTAAGTCTAAGGGTTAAGTCTCTAAGATTAAGTATTAGGTTTAAGTCTCAGGGTTAAGTCTTAGGGATAAGTCTTAAGGTTAAGTCTTAAATTCAAGTCCTAGGGTTAAGTTTTAAGGTTAAGTCTTAAGGTTAAGTCTCAGGGTTATGTCTTAGGGTTAAGTCTTAGGTTTAAGTCTCAGGGTTAAGTCTTAGGGTTAACTGTTAAGGTTAAGACCTAAATTTAAGTCTTAGGGTTAAGCCTTAAGGATAAGACGTAAATTTGAGTCTTAGCGTTAAATCTTAAGGTTATGTCTTACGGTTAAGTGTTAAGGTTAAGTCTTAGATTTAAGTGTTATGGTTATGTCTTAAGGTTAAGTCTTAGTGTTAAGTCTTAGGATTAAGTCTTAAGGTTAACTCATAAATCTAAATCTTAGGGTTAAATCTTTGTGTTAAGTCTTAAGGTTAAATCTTAAGTCCTAGGGTTTGAGTCTTAGGTTTAAGTCTTAAATTTAAGTCTTTGGGATACGTCTTAGGGTTAAGTGTCAGGGTTAAGATTTATGTTTAATTCTTAAGTTTACGTCTTAGGGTTAAGTCTAAAAGTTTAGTCTTAAATTTAAGTCTTAGTGTTGTCTTCGGTTAAGTTATAGTGTTAAGTCTTAGGGTTACATCCTAAGGTTCAGTCTTATACTAAATTCTCAGGGTTAAGTCTTAGGGATAAGTCTTAAGGTTAAGCCTTAGTATTATGTCTTAAGATTCAGTCTTAAATTTAAATCTTAATAATAAGTCTTAAGGTTAAGGTTTGGGGATAAGTCTTAGGGTTAAGTCTCAGGGATAAGTCTTAGGGTTAAGTCTCAGGGATAAGTCTTAGGGTTAAGTCTTAAGGTTAAATCTTAGGGTTAAGTCTTAAGGTTAAGTCTCAGGGTTAAGTCTTAGGTTAAGTATTAGTATTAAGTCTTAGGGTTAAGTCTTGTGGTTAAGTCCTAAATTTAAGTCTTAGGGTTATGTCTTAGGGATAAGTCTTAGGGTTAAGTCTTATGGTTAAGTCGTAAATTTAAGTCTTAGGGTTATGTCTTAGGGATAAGTCTTAAGGTGAAGTCTTAGGATCAAGTCTTAAGGTGAAGTCATTATGTTAATCCTTAGGGTTAAGTTTTAGGATTGTTTCTTAGGGTTAAGTCTTAATGTTAAGTGTCAGGTTAAGTCTTACAGTTAAGTCTTATGGTTACCTCTTAATGGTATGTCTTAGGGTTAAGTTATAAGGTTAAGTCTAAGGGTTAACTCCTAAGGTTAAGTGTTAAGTTTGAATATTAAAGTTAGGTCTTAAGGTTAAGACTTAGGGTTAAGTCTTATAGTTAAGTCTTTAGGGTTAAGTCTTAGGGTTAAGTTTTTGGCTTACGTCTTAGGGTAAAGTATTAAGGTTAAGTCTTAAACTTAAGTCTTAACGTCAAGTCTTAAGGTTGAGCCTTAAGGTTAAGTTTTAGGGTTAAGTCTTAGGCTTAATTTTTATGGTTAAGTCTTAAGGTTAAGTTTTAGGGTTAAGTCTTCCAGTTAAGTCTTAGGGTTAAGTCTCAGGTTTATGTCTTACGGTTAAGTCTTAAGGTTATGTTTTAAGGTTTAGTCTTGTAGTTAAGACTTAACGGTAAATCTGAAGGTTAAGTCTCATGGTTAAGTCTTAGGGATAAGTCTCAGGGTTAAGGCTCAAGGTAAGGTCTCAAGGTTAAGTCCCAGGGTTAAGTCGTAAGGTTCTGTCTTAAGGCTGAGACTTAGGGTTAAGTCTTAAGGTTAAGTCTTATGGATTGAGTCTTAGGTTTACGTCTTAGAGTTAAGTCTTGGGGATATGGCTTAGGGTTAAGTCTCAGGGTTAAGTTTCAAGGCTAAGTTTCAATGTTAAGTCTCAGGGTTATGACTTAGGGTTAAGCATTAAGGTTAAGTCTTAGGTTTCAGTCTCAGGGTTATGTCTTAGGATTAAGTCTTAGGGTTAAGTCTTAGGGTTAAGTATTAAATTTAAGTCTTAGGGTTAATTCTTAGGGTTATGTCCTAAAGATCACGTCTTAAGGTTAAATCTTAGGGTTAGGTCTTAAGGTTAAGACTTAAGATTAAGTCTTAGAGTTATGTCTTAGGGTTAAGTCTTAAGGTTAAGACTTAGAGTTAAGTATTTAAGGTTACGTCTTAGGTTTATTGTCTTAGGGTTAAGTCTTAAGGTTAAGTCTTAGGGTTTAGTCTTAGGGTTCAGTCGTAGGGTTAAGTCTCAGGGTTATGCCTTAGGGTTAAGTCTTATGTTTAAGTTAAGTCTTAGGTTTAAATCATAGGGTTAAGTCTTAGGGTTAAGTTTTAAGTTTAAGTCTTAGGGTTAAGTCTCAGGTTTAGTTTTTAAGGTTAAGTCACAAGGTTAAGTCTTAAGGTTAAGTCTTAATTATAAGTGTTAGGGTTAAGTCTTAAGGTTAAGTCTAAGGGTTAAGTCTCTAAGATTAAGTATTAGGTTTAAGTCTCAGGGTTAAGTCTTAGGGATAAGTCTTAAGGTTAAGTCTTAAATTCAAGTCCTAGGGTTAAGTTTTAAGGTTAAGTCTTAAGGTTAAGTCTCAGGGTTATGTCTTAGGGTTAAGTCTTAGGTTTAAGTCTCAGGGTTAAGTCTTAGGGTTAACTGTTAAGGTTAAGACCTAAATTTAAGTCTTAGGGTTAAGCCTTAAGGATAAGACGTAAATTTGAGTCTTAGCGTTAAATCTTAAGGTTATGTCTTACGGTTAAGTGTTAAGGTTAAGTCTTAGATTTAAGTGTTATGGTTATGTCTTAAGGTTAAGTCTTAGTGTTAAGTCTTAGGATTAAGTCTTAAGGTTAACTCATAAATCTAAATCTTAGGGTTAAATCTTTGTGTTAAGTCTTAAGGTTAAATCTTAAGTCCTAGGGTTTGAGTCTTAGGTTTAAGTCTTAAATTTAAGTCTTTGGGATACGTCTTAGGGTTAAGTGTCAGGGTTAAGATTTATGTTTAATTCTTAAGTTTACGTCTTAGGGTTAAGTCTAAAAGTTTAGTCTTAAATTTAAGTCTTAGTGTTGTCTTCGGTTAAGTTATAGTGTTAAGTCTTAGGGTTACATCCTAAGGTTCAGTCTTATATTAAATTCTCAGGGTTAAGTCTTAGGGATAAGTCTTAAGGTTAAGCCTTAGTATTATGTCTTAAGATTCAGTCTTAAATTTAAATCTTAATAATAAGTCTTAAGGTTAAGGTTTGGGGATAAGTCTTAGGGTTAAGTCTCAGGGATAAGTCTTAGGGTTAAGTCTCAGGGATAAGTCTTAGGGTTAAGTCTTAAGGTTAAATCTTAGGGTTAAGTCTTAAGGTTAAGTCTCAGGGTTAAGTCTTAGGTTAAGTATTAGTATTAAGTCTTAGGGTTAAGTCTTGTGGTTAAGTCCTAAATTTAAGTCTTAGGGTTATGTCTTAGGGATAAGTCTTAGGGTTAAGTCTTATGGTTAAGTCGTAAATTTAAGTCTTAGGGTTATGTCTTAGGGATAAGTCTTAAGGTGAAGTCTTAGGATCAAGTCTTAAGGTGAAGTCATTATGTTAATCCTTAGGGTTAAGTTTTAGGATTGTTTCTTAGGGTTAAGTCTTAATGTTAAGTGTCAGGTTAAGTCTTACAGTTAAGTCTTATGGTTACCTCTTAATGTTATGTCTTAGGGTTAAGTTATAAGGTTAAGTCTAAGGGTTAACTCCTAAGGTTAAGTGTTAAGTTTGAATATTAAAGTTAGGTCTTAAGGTTAAGACTTAGGGTTAAGTCTTATAGTTAAGTCTTTAGGGTTAAGTCTTAGGGTTAAGTTTTTGGCTTACGTCTTAGGGTAAAGTATTAAGGTTAAGTCTTAAACTTAAGTCTTAACGTCAAGTCTTAAGGTTGAGCCTTAAGGTTAAGTTTTAGGGTTAAGTCTTAGGCTTAATTTTTATGGTTAAGTCTTAAGGTTAAGTTTTAGGGTTAAGTCTTCCAGTTAAGTCTTAGGGTTAAGTCTCAGGTTTATGTCTTACGGTTAAGTCTTAAGGTTATGTTTTAAGGTTTAGTCTTGTAGTTAAGACTTAACGGTAAATCTGAAGGTTAAGTCTCATGGTTAAGTCTTAGGGATAAGTCTCAGGGTTAAGGCTCAAGGTAAGGTCTCAAGGTTAAGTCCCAGGGTTAAGTCGTAAGGTTCTGTCTTAAGGCTGAGACTTAGGGTTAAGTCTTAAGGTTAAGTCTTATGGATTGAGTCTTAGGTTTACGTCTTAGAGTTAAGTCTTGGGGATATGGCTTAGGGTTAAGTCTCAGGGTTAAGTTTCAAGGCTAAGTTTCAATGTTAAGTCTCAGGGTTATGACTTAGGGTTAAGCATTAAGGTTAAGTCTTAGGTTTCAGTCTCAGGGTTATGTCTTAGGATTAAGTCTTAGGGTTAAGTATTAAATTTAAGTCTTAGGGTTAATTCTTAGGGTTATGTCCTAAAGATCACGTCTTAAGGTTAAATCTTAGGGTTAGGTCTTAAGGTTAAGACTTAAGATTAAGTCTTAGAGTTATGTCTTAGGGTTAAGTCTTAAGGTTAAGACTTAGAGTTAAGTATTTAAGGTTACGTCTTAGGTTTATTGTCTTAGGGTTAAGTCTTAGGGTGTTGTCTTAAGGTTAAGTATTAATATTAAGTCTTAGGGTTAAAGTCATAAGATTTAATCTCAGGGTTAACTCTTATGGTTATGTCATAAGTTTAAGTCTTAATTTTAAGTCTTGGGGATAAATCTTTGGGTTAAGTCTCACGGTTAATCTCAGGGTTAAGACTTAGGGTTAAGTCTTAAGGTTAAGTCTTAGGGTTTAGTCTTAGGGTTCAGTCGTAGGGTTAAGTCTCAGGGTTATGCCTTAGGGTTAAGTCTTATGTTTAAGTTAAGTCTTAGGTTTAAATCATAGGGTTAAGTCTTAGGGTTAAGTTTTAAGTTTAAGTCTTAGGGTTAAGTCTCAGGTTTAGTTTTTAAGGTTAAGTCACAAGGTTAAGTCTTAAGGTTAAGTCTTAATTATAAGTGTTAGGGTTAAGTCTTAAGGTTAAGTCTAAGGGTTAAGTCTCTAAGATTAAGTATTAGGTTTAAGTCTCAGGGTTAAGTCTTAGGGATAAGTCTTAAGGTTAAGTCTTAAATTCAAGTCCTAGGGTTAAGTTTTAAGGTTAAGTCTTAAGGTTAAGTCTCAGGGTTATGTCTTAGGGTTAAGTCTTAGGTTTAAGTCTCAGGGTTAAGTCTTAGGGTTAACTGTTAAGGTTAAGACCTAAATTTAAGTCTTAGGGTTAAGCCTTAAGGATAAGACGTAAATTTGAGTCTTAGCGTTAAATCTTAAGGTTATGTCTTACGGTTAAGTGTTAAGGTTAAGTCTTAGATTTAAGTGTTATGGTTATGTCTTAAGGTTAAGTCTTAGTGTTAAGTCTTAGGATTAAGTCTTAAGGTTAACTCATAAATCTAAATCTTAGGGTTAAATCTTTGTGTTAAGTCTTAAGGTTAAATCTTAAGTCCTAGGGTTTGAGTCTTAGGTTTAAGTCTTAAATTTAAGTCTTTGGGATACGTCTTAGGGTTAAGTGTCAGGGTTAAGATTTATGTTTAATTCTTAAGTTTACGTCTTAGGGTTAAGTCTAAAAGTTTAGTCTTAAATTTAAGTCTTAGTGTTGTCTTCGGTTAAGTTATAGTGTTAAGTCTTAGGGTTACATCCTAAGGTTCAGTCTTATACTAAATTCTCAGGGTTAAGTCTTAGGGATAAGTCTTAAGGTTAAGCCTTAGTATTATGTCTTAAGATTCAGTCTTAAATTTAAATCTTAATAATAAGTCTTAAGGTTAAGGTTTGGGGATAAGTCTTAGGGTTAAGTCTCAGGGATAAGTCTTAGGGTTAAGTCTCAGGGATAAGTCTTAGGGTTAAGTCTTAAGGTTAAATCTTAGGGTTAAGTCTTAAGGTTAAGTCTCAGGGTTAAGTCTTAGGTTAAGTATTAGTATTAAGTCTTAGGGTTAAGTCTTGTGGTTAAGTCCTAAATTTAAGTCTTAGGGTTATGTCTTAGGGATAAGTCTTAGGGTTAAGTCTTATGGTTAAGTCGTAAATTTAAGTCTTAGGGTTATGTCTTAGGGATAAGTCTTAAGGTGAAGTCTTAGGATCAAGTCTTAAGGTGAAGTCATTATGTTAATCCTTAGGGTTAAGTTTTAGGATTGTTTCTTAGGGTTAAGTCTTAATGTTAAGTGTCAGGTTAAGTCTTACAGTTAAGTCTTATGGTTACCTCTTAATGTTATGTCTTAGGGTTAAGTTATAAGGTTAAGTCTAAGGGTTAACTCCTAAGGTTAAGTGTTAAGTTTGAATATTAAAGTTAGGTCTTAAGGTTAAGACTTAGGGTTAAGTCTTATAGTTAAGTCTTTAGGGTTAAGTCTTAGGGTTAAGTTTTTGGCTTACGTCTTAGGGTAAAGTATTAAGGTTAAGTCTTAAACTTAAGTCTTAACGTCAAGTCTTAAGGTTGAGCCTTAAGGTTAAGTTTTAGGGTTAAGTCTTAGGCTTAATTTTTATGGTTAAGTCTTAAGGTTAAGTTTTAGGGTTAAGTCTTCCAGTTAAGTCTTAGGGTTAAGTCTCAGGTTTATGTCTTACGGTTAAGTCTTAAGGTTATGTTTTAAGGTTTAGTCTTGTAGTTAAGACTTAACGGTAAATCTGAAGGTTAAGTCTCATGGTTAAGTCTTAGGGATAAGTCTCAGGGTTAAGGCTCAAGGTAAGGTCTCAAGGTTAAGTCCCAGGGTTAAGTCGTAAGGTTCTGTCTTAAGGCTGAGACTTAGGGTTAAGTCTTAAGGTTAAGTCTTATGGATTGAGTCTTAGGTTTACGTCTTAGAGTTAAGTCTTGGGGATATGGCTTAGGGTTAAGTCTCAGGGTTAAGTTTCAAGGCTAAGTTTCAATGTTAAGTCTCAGGGTTATGACTTAGGGTTAAGCATTAAGGTTAAGTCTTAGGTTTCAGTCTCAGGGTTATGTCTTAGGATTAAGTCTTAGGGTTAAGTATTAAATTTAAGTCTTAGGGTTAATTCTTAGGGTTATGTCCTAAAGATCACGTCTTAAGGTTAAATCTTAGGGTTAGGTCTTAAGGTTAAGACTTAAGATTAAGTCTTAGAGTTATGTCTTAGGGTTAAGTCTTAAGGTTAAGACTTAGAGTTAAGTATTTAAGGTTACGTCTTAGGTTTATTGTCTTAGGGTTAAGTCTTAGGGTGTTGTCTTAAGGTTAAGTATTAATATTAAGTCTTAGGGTTAAAGTCATAAGATTTAATCTCAGGGTTAACTCTTATGGCTATGTCATAAGTTTAAGTCTTAATTTTAAGTCTTGGGGATAAATCTTTGGGTTAAGTCTCACGGTTAATCTCAGGGTTAAGACTTAGGGTTAAGTCTTAAGGTTAAGTCTTAGGGTTTAGTCTTAGGGTTCAGTCGTAGGGTTAAGTCTCAGGGTTATGCCTTAGGGTTAAGTCTTATGTTTAAGTTAAGTCTTAGGTTTAAATCATAGGGTTAAGTCTTAGGGTTAAGTTTTAAGTTTAAGTCTTAGGGTTAAGTCTCAGGTTTAGTTTTTAAGGTTAAGTCACAAGGTTAAGTCTTAAGGTTAAGTCTTAATTATAAGTGTTAGGGTTAAGTCTTAAGGTTAAGTCTAAGGGTTAAGTCTCTAAGATTAAGTATTAGGTTTAAGTCTCAGGGTTAAGTCTTAGGGATAAGTCTTAAGGTTAAGTCTTAAATTCAAGTCCTAGGGTTAAGTTTTAAGGTTAAGTCTTAAGGTTAAGTCTCAGGGTTATGTCTTAGGGTTAAGTCTCAGGGTTAAGTCTTAGGGTTAACTGTTAAGGTTAAGACCTAAATTTAAGTCTTAGGGTTAAGCCTTAAGGATAAGACGTAAATTTGAGTCTTAGCGTTAAATCTTAAGGTTATGTCTTACGGTTAAGTGTTAAGGTTAAGTCTTAGATTTAAGTGTTATGGTTATGTCTTAAGGTTAAGTCTTAGTGTTAAGTCTTAGGATTAAGTCTTAAGGTTAACTCATAAATCTAAATCTTAGGGTTAAATCTTTGTGTTAAGTCTTAAGGTTAAATCTTAAGTCCTAGGGTTTGAGTCTTAGGTTTAAGTCTTAAATTTAAGTCTTTGGGATACGTCTTAGGGTTAAGTGTCAGGGTTAAGATTTATGTTTAATTCTTAAGTTTACGTCTTAGGGTTAAGTCTAAAAGTTTAGTCTTAAATTTAAGTCTTAGTGTTGTCTTCGGTTAAGTTATAGTGTTAAGTCTTAGGGTTACATCCTAAGGTTCAGTCTTATACTAAATTCTCAGGGTTAAGTCTTAGGGATAAGTCTTAAGGTTAAGCCTTAGTATTATGTCTTAAGATTCAGTCTTAAATTTAAATCTTAATAATAAGTCTTAAGGTTAAGGTTTGGGGATAAGTCTTAGGGTTAAGTCTCAGGGATAAGTCTTAGGGTTAAGTCTCAGGGATAAGTCTTAGGGTTAAGTCTTAAGGTTAAATCTTAGGGTTAAGTCTTAAGGTTAAGTCTCAGGGTTAAGTCTTAGGTTAAGTATTAGTATTAAGTCTTAGGGTTAAGTCTTGTGGTTAAGTCCTAAATTTAAGTCTTAGGGTTATGTCTTACGGATAAGTCTTAGGGTTAAGTCTTATGGTTAAGTCGTAAATTTAAGTCTTAGGGTTATGTCTTAGGGATAAGTCTTAAGGTGAAGTCTTAGGATCAAGTCTTAAGGTGAAGTCATTATGTTAATCCTTAGGGTTAAGTTTTAGGATTGTTTCTTAGGGTTAAGTCTTAATGTTAAGTGTCAGGTTAAGTCTTACAGTTAAGTCTTATGGTTACCTCTTAATGTTATGTCTTAGGGTTAAGTTATAAGGTTAAGTCTAAGGGTTAACTCCTAAGGTTAAGTGTTAAGTTTGAATATTAAAGTTAGGTCTTAAGGTTAAGACTTAGGGTTAAGTCTTATAGTTAAGTCTTTAGGGTTAAGTCTTAGGGTTAAGTTTTTGGCTTACGTCTTAGGGTAAAGTATTAAGGTTAAGTCTTAAACTTAAGTCTTAACGTCAAGTCTTAAGGTTGAGCCTTAAGGTTAAGTTTTAGGGTTAAGTCTTAGGCTTAATTTTTATGGTTAAGTCTTAAGGTTAAGTTTTAGGGTTAAGTCTTCTAGTTAAGTCTTAGGGTTAAGTCTCAGGTTTATGTCTTACGGTTAAGTCTTAAGGTTATGTTTTAAGGTTTAGTCTTGTAGTTAAGACTTAACGGTAAATCTGAAGGTTAAGTCTCATGGTTAAGTCTTAGGGATAAGTCTCAGGGTTAAGGCTCAAGGTAAGGTCTCAAGGTTAAGTCCCAGGGTTAAGTCGTAAGGTTCTGTCTTAAGGCTGAGACTTAGGGTTAAGTCTTAAGGTTAAGTCTTATGGATTGAGTCTTAGGTTTACGTCTTAGAGTTAAGTCTTGGGGATATGGCTTAGGGTTAAGTCTCAGGGTTAAGTTTCAAGGCTAAGTTTCAATGTTAAGTCTCAGGGTTATGACTTAGGGTTAAGCATTAAGGTTAAGTCTTAGGTTTCAGTCTCAGGGTTATGTCTTAGGATTAAGTCTTAGGGTTAAGTATTAAATTTAAGTCTTAGGGTTAATTCTTAGGGTTATGTCCTAAAGATCACGTCTTAAGGTTAAATCTTAGGGTTAGGTCTTAAGGTTAAGACTTAAGATTAAGTCTTAGAGTTATGTTTTAGGGTTAAGTCTTAAGGTTAAGACTTAGAGTTAAGTATTTAAGGTTACGTCTTAGGTTTATTGTCTTAGGGTTAAGTCTTAGGGTGTTGTCTTAAGGTTAAGTATTAATATTAAGTCTTAGGGTTAAAGTCATAAGATTTAATCTCAGGGTTAACTCTTATGGTTATGTCATAAGTTTAAGTCTTAATTTTAAGTCTTGGGGATAAATCTTTGGGTTAAGTCTCACGGTTAATCTCAGGGTTAAGACTTAGGGTTAAGTCTTAAGGTTAAGTCTTAGGGTTTAGTCTTAGGGTTCAGTCGTAGGGTTAAGTCTCAGGGTTATGCCTTAGGGTTAAGTCTTATGTTTAAGTTAAGTCTTAGGTTTAAATCATAGGGTTAAGTCTTAGGGTTAAGTTTTAAGTTTAAGTCTTAGGGTTAAGTCTCAGGTTTAGTTTTTAAGGTTAAGTCACAAGGTTAAGTCTTAAGGTTAAGTCTTAATTATAAGTGTTAGGGTTAAGTCTTAAGGTTAAGTCTAAGGGTTAAGTCTCTAAGATTAAGTATTAGGTTTAAGTCTCAGGGTTAAGTCTTAGGGATAAGTCTTAAGGTTAAGTCTTAAATTCAAGTCCTAGGGTTAAGTTTTAAGGTTAAGTCTTAAGGTTAAGTCTCAGGGTTATGTCTTAGGGTTAAGTCTTAGGTTTAAGTCTCAGGGTTAAGTCTTAGGGTTAACTGTTAAGGTTAAGACCTAAATTTAAGTCTTAGGGTTAAGCCTTAAGGATAAGACGTAAATTTGAGTCTTAGCGTTAAATCTTAAGGTTATGTCTTACGGTTAAGTGTTAAGGTTAAGTCTTAGATTTAAGTGTTATGGTTATGTCTTAAGGTTAAGTCTTAGTGTTAAGTCTTAGGATTAAGTCTTAAGGTTAACTCATAAATCTAAATCTTAGGGTTAAATCTTTGTGTTAAGTCTTAAGGTTAAATCTTAAGTCCTAGGGTTTGAGTCTTAGGTTTAAGTCTTAAATTTAAGTCTTTGGGATACGTCTTAGGGTTAAGTGTCAGGGTTAAGATTTATGTTTAATTCTTAAGTTTACGTCTTAGGGTTAAGTCTAAAAGTTTAGTCTTAAATTTAAGTCTTAGTGTTGTCTTCGGTTAAGTTATAGTGTTAAGTCTTAGGGTTACATCCTAAGGTTCAGTCTTATACTAAATTCTCAGGGTTAAGTCTTAGGGATAAGTCTTAAGGTTAAGCCTTAGTATTATGTCTTAAGATTCAGTCTTAAATTTAAATCTTAATAATAAGTCTTAAGGTTAAGGTTTGGGGATAAGTCTTAGGGTTAAGTCTCAGGGATAAGTCTTAGGGTTAAGTCTCAGGGATAAGTCTTAGGGTTAAGTCTTAAGGTTAAATCTTAGGGTTAAGTCTTAAGGTTAAGTCTCAGGGTTAAGTCTTAGGTTAAGTATTAGTATTAAGTCTTAGGGTTAAGTCTTGTGGTTAAGTCCTAAATTTAAGTCTTAGGGTTATGTCTTAGGGATAAGTCTTAGGGTTAAGTCTTATGGTTAAGTCGTAAATTTAAGTCTTAGGGTTATGTCTTAGGGATAAGTCTTAAGGTGAAGTCTTAGGATCAAGTCTTAAGGTGAAGTCATTATGTTAATCCTTAGGGTTAAGTTTTAGGATTGTTTCTTAGGGTTAAGTCTTAATGTTAAGTGTCAGGTTAAGTCTTACAGTTAAGTCTTATGGTTACCTCTTAATGTTATGTCTTAGGGTTAAGTTATAAGGTTAAGTCTAAGGGTTAACTCCTAAGGTTAAGTGTTAAGTTTGAATATTAAAGTTAGGTCTTAAGGTTAAGACTTAGGGTTAAGTCTTATAGTTAAGTCTTTAGGGTTAAGTCTTAGGGTTAAGTTTTTGGCTTACGTCTTAGGGTAAAGTATTAAGGTTAAGTCTTAAACTTAAGTCTTAACGTCAAGTCTTAAGGTTGAGCCTTAAGGTTAAGTTTTAGGGTTAAGTCTTAGGCTTAATTTTTATGGTTAAGTCTTAAGGTTAAGTTTTAGGGTTAAGTCTTCCAGTTAAGTCTTAGGGTTAAGTCTCAGGTTTATGTCTTACGGTTAAGTCTTAAGGTTATGTTTTAAGGTTTAGTCTTGTAGTTAAGACTTAACGGTAAATCTGAAGGTTAAGTCTCATGGTTAAGTCTTAGGGATAAGTCTCAGGGTTAAGGCTCAAGGTAAGGTCTCAAGGTTAAGTCCCAGGGTTAAGTCGTAAGGTTCTGTCTTAAGGCTGAGACTTAGGGTTAAGTCTTAAGGTTAAGTCTTATGGATTGAGTCTTAGGTTTACGTCTTAGAGTTAAGTCTTGGGGATATGGCTTAGGGTTAAGTCTCAGGGTTAAGTTTCAAGGCTAAGTTTCAATGTTAAGTCTCAGGGTTATGACTTAGGGTTAAGCATTAAGGTTAAGTCTTAGGTTTCAGTCTCAGGGTTATGTCTTAGGATTAAGTCTTAGGGTTAAGTATTAAATTTAAGTCTTAGGGTTAATTCTTAGGGTTATGTCCTAAAGATCACGTCTTAAGGTTAAATCTTAGGGTTAGGTCTTAAGGTTAAGACTTAAGATTAAGTCTTAGAGTTATGTCTTAGGGTTAAGTCTTAAGGTTAAGACTTAGAGTTAAGTATTTAAGGTTACGTCTTAGGTTTATTGTCTTAGGGTTAAGTCTTAGGGTGTTGTCTTAAGGTTAAGTATTAATATTAAGTCTTAGGGTTAAAGT
The DNA here is from genome assembly GCF_023634155.1 of Falco peregrinus. Classification (NCBI taxonomy): domain Eukaryota; kingdom Metazoa; phylum Chordata; class Aves; order Falconiformes; family Falconidae; genus Falco; species Falco peregrinus. The sequence continues at coordinate 261,643 of NW_026599603.1, read as the reverse complement.
CATAAGATTTAATCTCAGGGTTAACTCTTATGGCTATGTCATAAGTTTAAGTCTTAATTTTAAGTCTTGGGGATAAATCTTTGGGTTAAGTCTCACGGTTAATCTCAGGGTTAAGACTTAGGGTTAAGTCTTAAGGTTAAGTCTTAGGGTTTAGTCTTAGGGTTCAGTCGTAGGGTTAAGTCTCAGGGTTATGCCTTAGGGTTAAGTCTTATGTTTAAGTTAAGTCTTAGGTTTAAATCATAGGGTTAAGTCTTAGGGTTAAGTTTTAAGTTTAAGTCTTAGGGTTAAGTCTCAGGTTTAGTTTTTAAGGTTAAGTCACAAGGTTAAGTCTTAAGGTTAAGTCTTAATTATAAGTGTTAGGGTTAAGTCTTAAGGTTAAGTCTAAGGGTTAAGTCTCTAAGATTAAGTATTAGGTTTAAGTCTCAGGGTTAAGTCTTAGGGATAAGTCTTAAGGTTAAGTCTTAAATTCAAGTCCTAGGGTTAAGTTTTAAGGTTAAGTCTTAAGGTTAAGTCTCAGGGTTATGTCTTAGGGTTAAGTCTCAGGGTTAAGTCTTAGGGTTAACTGTTAAGGTTAAGACCTAAATTTAAGTCTTAGGGTTAAGCCTTAAGGATAAGACGTAAATTTGAGTCTTAGCGTTAAATCTTAAGGTTATGTCTTACGGTTAAGTGTTAAGGTTAAGTCTTAGATTTAAGTGTTATGGTTATGTCTTAAGGTTAAGTCTTAGTGTTAAGTCTTAGGATTAAGTCTTAAGGTTAACTCATAAATCTAAATCTTAGGGTTAAATCTTTGTGTTAAGTCTTAAGGTTAAATCTTAAGTCCTAGGGTTTGAGTCTTAGGTTTAAGTCTTAAATTTAAGTCTTTGGGATACGTCTTAGGGTTAAGTGTCAGGGTTAAGATTTATGTTTAATTCTTAAGTTTACGTCTTAGGGTTAAGTCTAAAAGTTTAGTCTTAAATTTAAGTCTTAGTGTTGTCTTCGGTTAAGTTATAGTGTTAAGTCTTAGGGTTACATCCTAAGGTTCAGTCTTATACTAAATTCTCAGGGTTAAGTCTTAGGGATAAGTCTTAAGGTTAAGCCTTAGTATTATGTCTTAAGATTCAGTCTTAAATTTAAATCTTAATAATAAGTCTTAAGGTTAAGGTTTGGGGATAAGTCTTAGGGTTAAGTCTCAGGGATAAGTCTTAGGGTTAAGTCTCAGGGATAAGTCTTAGGGTTAAGTCTTAAGGTTAAATCTTAGGGTTAAGTCTTAAGGTTAAGTCTCAGGGTTAAGTCTTAGGTTAAGTATTAGTATTAAGTCTTAGGGTTAAGTCTTGTGGTTAAGTCCTAAATTTAAGTCTTAGGGTTATGTCTTACGGATAAGTCTTAGGGTTAAGTCTTATGGTTAAGTCGTAAATTTAAGTCTTAGGGTTATGTCTTAGGGATAAGTCTTAAGGTGAAGTCTTAGGATCAAGTCTTAAGGTGAAGTCATTATGTTAATCCTTAGGGTTAAGTTTTAGGATTGTTTCTTAGGGTTAAGTCTTAATGTTAAGTGTCAGGTTAAGTCTTACAGTTAAGTCTTATGGTTACCTCTTAATGTTATGTCTTAGGGTTAAGTTATAAGGTTAAGTCTAAGGGTTAACTCCTAAGGTTAAGTGTTAAGTTTGAATATTAAAGTTAGGTCTTAAGGTTAAGACTTAGGGTTAAGTCTTATAGTTAAGTCTTTAGGGTTAAGTCTTAGGGTTAAGTTTTTGGCTTACGTCTTAGGGTAAAGTATTAAGGTTAAGTCTTAAACTTAAGTCTTAACGTCAAGTCTTAAGGTTGAGCCTTAAGGTTAAGTTTTAGGGTTAAGTCTTAGGCTTAATTTTTATGGTTAAGTCTTAAGGTTAAGTTTTAGGGTTAAGTCTTCTAGTTAAGTCTTAGGGTTAAGTCTCAGGTTTATGTCTTACGGTTAAGTCTTAAGGTTATGTTTTAAGGTTTAGTCTTGTAGTTAAGACTTAACGGTAAATCTGAAGGTTAAGTCTCATGGTTAAGTCTTAGGGATAAGTCTCAGGGTTAAGGCTCAAGGTAAGGTCTCAAGGTTAAGTCCCAGGGTTAAGTCGTAAGGTTCTGTCTTAAGGCTGAGACTTAGGGTTAAGTCTTAAGGTTAAGTCTTATGGATTGAGTCTTAGGTTTACGTCTTAGAGGTAAGTCTTGGGGATATGGCTTAGGGTTAAGTCTCAGGGTTAAGTTTCAAGGCTAAGTTTCAATGTTAAGTCTCAGGGTTATGACTTAGGGTTAAGCATTAAGGTTAAGTCTTAGGTTTCAGTCTCAGGGTTATGTCTTAGGATTAAGTCTTAGGGTTAAGTATTAAATTTAAGTCTTAGGGTTAATTCTTAGGGTTATGTCCTAAAGATCACGTCTTAAGGTTAAATCTTAGGGTTAGGTCTTAAGGTTAAGACTTAAGATTAAGTCTTAGAGTTATGTTTTAGGGTTAAGTCTTAAGGTTAAGACTTAGAGTTAAGTATTTAAGGTTACGTCTTAGGTTTATTGTCTTAGGGTTAAGTCTTAGGGTGTTGTCTTAAGGTTAAGTATTAATATTAAGTCTTAGGGTTAAAGTCATAAGATTTAATCTCAGGGTTAACTCTTATGGTTATGTCATAAGTTTAAGTCTTAATTTTAAGTCTTGGGGATAAATCTTTGGGTTAAGTCTCACGGTTAATCTCAGGGTTAAGACTTAGGGTTAAGTCTTAAGGTTAAGTCTTAGGGTTTAGTCTTAGGGTTCAGTCGTAGGGTTAAGTCTCAGGGTTATGCCTTAGGGTTAAGTCTTATGTTTAAGTTAAGTCTTAGGTTTAAATCATAGGGTTAAGTCTTAGGGTTAAGTTTTAAGTTTAAGTCTTAGGGTTAAGTCTCAGGTTTAGTTTTTAAGGTTAAGTCACAAGGTTAAGTCACAAGGTTAAGTCTTAATTATAAGTGTTAGGGTTAAGTCTTAAGGTTAAGTCTAAGGGTTAAGTCTCTAAGATTAAGTATTAGGTTTAAGTCTCAGGGTTAAGTCTTAGGGATAAGTCTTAAGGTTAAGTCTTAAATTCAAGTCCTAGGGTTAAGTTTTAAGGTTAAGTCTTAAGGTTAAGTCTCAGGGTTATGTCTTAGGGTTAAGTCTTAGGTTTAAGTCTCAGGGTTAAGTCTTAGGGTTAACTGTTAAGGTTAAGACCTAAATTTAAGTCTTAGGGTTAAGCCTTAAGGATAAGACGTAAATTTGAGTCTTAGCGTTAAATCTTAAGGTTATGTCTTACGGTTAAGTGTTAAGGTTAAGTCTTAGATTTAAGTGTTATGGTTATGTCTTAAGGTTAAGTCTTAGTGTTAAGTCTTAGGATTAAGTCTTAAGGTTAACTCATAAATCTAAATCTTAGGGTTAAATCTTTGTGTTAAGTCTTAAGGTTAAATCTTAAGTCCTAGGGTTTGAGTCTTAGGTTTAAGTCTTAAATTTAAGTCTTTGGGATACGTCTTAGGGTTAAGTGTCAGGGTTAAGATTTATGTTTAATTCTTAAGTTTACGTCTTAGGGTTAAGTCTAAAAGTTTAGTCTTAAATTTAAGTCTTAGTGTTGTCTTCGGTTAAGTTATAGTGTTAAGTCTTAGGGTTACATCCTAAGGTTCAGTCTTATATTAAATTCTCAGGGTTAAGTCTTAGGGATAAGTCTTAAGGTTAAGCCTTAGTATTATGTCTTAAGATTCAGTCTTAAATTTAAATCTTAATAATAAGTCTTAAGGTTAAGGTTTGGGGATAAGTCTTAGGGTTAAGTCTCAGGGATAAGTCTTAGGGTTAAGTCTCAGGGATAAGTCTTAGGGTTAAGTCTTAAGGTTAAATCTTAGGGTTAAGTCTTAAGGTTAAGTCTCAGGGTTAAGTCTTAGGTTAAGTATTAGTATTAAGTCTTAGGGTTAAGTCTTGTGGTTAAGTCCTAAATTTAAGTCTTAGGGTTATGTCTTAGGGATAAGTCTTAGGGTTAAGTCTTATGGTTAAGTCGTAAATTTAAGTCTTAGGGTTATGTCTTAGGGATAAGTCTTAAGGTGAAGTCTTAGGATCAAGTCTTAAGGTGAAGTCATTATGTTAATCCTTAGGGTTAAGTTTTAGGATTGTTTCTTAGGGTTAAGTCTTAATGTTAAGTGTCAGGTTAAGTCTTACAGTTAAGTCTTATGGTTACCTCTTAATGGTATGTCTTAGGGTTAAGTTATAAGGTTAAGTCTAAGGGTTAACTCCTAAGGTTAAGTGTTAAGTTTGAATATTAAAGTTAGGTCTTAAGGTTAAGACTTAGGGTTAAGTCTTATAGTTAAGTCTTTAGGGTTAAGTCTTAGGGTTAAGTTTTTGGCTTACGTCTTAGGGTAAAGTATTAAGGTTAAGTCTTAAACTTAAGTCTTAACGTCAAGTCTTAAGGTTGAGCCTTAAGGTTAAGTTTTAGGGTTAAGTCTTAGGCTTAATTTTTATGGTTAAGTCTTAAGGTTAAGTTTTAGGGTTAAGTCTTCTAGTTAAGTCTTAGGGTTAAGTCTCAGGTTTATGTCTTACGGTTAAGTCTTAAGGTTATGTTTTAAGGTTTAGTCTTGTAGTTAAGACTTAACGGTAAATCTGAAGGTTAAGTCTCATGGTTAAGTCTTAGGGATAAGTCTCAGGGTTAAGGCTCAAGGTAAGGTCTCAAGGTTAAGTCCCAGGGTTAAGTCGTAAGGTTCTGTCTTAAGGCTGAGACTTAGGGTTAAGTCTTAAGGTTAAGTCTTATGGATTGAGTCTTAGGTTTACGTCTTAGAGTTAAGTCTTGGGGATATGGCTTAGGGTTAAGTCTCAGGGTTAAGTTTCAAGGCTAAGTTTCAATGTTAAGTCTCAGGGTTATGACTTAGGGTTAAGCATTAAGGTTAAGTCTTAGGTTTCAGTCTCAGGGTTATGTCTTAGGATTAAGTCTTAGGGTTAAGTCTTAGGGTTAAGTATTAAATTTAAGTCTTAGGGTTAATTCTTAGGGTTATGTCCTAAAGATCACGTCTTAAGGTTAAATCTTAGGGTTAGGTCTTAAGGTTAAGACTTAAGATTAAGTCTTAGAGTTATGTCTTAGGGTTAAGTCTTAAGGTTAAGACTTAGAGTTAAGTATTTAAGGTTACGTCTTAGGTTTATTGTCTTAGGGTTAAGTCTTAGGGTGTTGTCTTAAGGTTAAGTATTAATATTAAGTCTTAGGGTTAAAGTCATAAGATTTAATCTCAGGGTTAACTCTTATGGTTATGTCATAAGTTTAAGTCTTAATTTTAAGTCTTGGGGATAAATCTTTGGGTTAAGTCTCACGGTTAATCTCAGGGTTAAGACTTAGGGTTAAGTCTTAAGGTTAAGTCTTAGGGTTTAGTCTTAGGGTTCAGTCGTAGGGTTAAGTCTCAGGGTTATGCCTTAGGGTTAAGTCTTATGTTTAAGTTAAGTCTTAGGTTTAAATCATAGGGTTAAGTCTTAGGGTTAAGTTTTAAGTTTAAGTCTTAGGGTTAAGTCTCAGGTTTAGTTTTTAAGGTTAAGTCACAAGGTTAAGTCACAAGGTTAAGTCTTAATTATAAGTGTTAGGGTTAAGTCTTAAGGTTAAGTCTAAGGGTTAAGTCTCTAAGATTAAGTATTAGGTTTAAGTCTCAGGGTTAAGTCTTAGGGATAAGTCTTAAGGTTAAGTCTTAAATTCAAGTCCTAGGGTTAAGTTTTAAGGTTAAGTCTTAAGGTTAAGTCTCAGGGTTATGTCTTAGGGTTAAGTCTCAGGGTTAAGTCTTAGGGTTAACTGTTAAGGTTAAGACCTAAATTTAAGTCTTAGGGTTAAGCCTTAAGGATAAGACGTAAATTTGAGTCTTAGCGTTAAATCTTAAGGTTATGTCTTACGGTTAAGTGTTAAGGTTAAGTCTTAGATTTAAGTGTTATGGTTATGTCTTAAGGTTAAGTCTTAGTGTTAAGTCTTAGGATTAAGTCTTAAGGTTAACTCATAAATCTAAATCTTAGGGTTAAATCTTTGTGTTAAGTCTTAAGGTTAAATCTTAAGTCCTAGGGTTTGAGTCTTAGGTTTAAGTCTTAAATTTAAGTCTTTGGGATACGTCTTAGGGTTAAGTGTCAGGGTTAAGATTTATGTTTAATTCTTAAGTTTACGTCTTAGGGTTAAGTCTAAAAGTTTAGTCTTAAATTTAAGTCTTAGTGTTGTCTTCGGTTAAGTTATAGTGTTAAGTCTTAGGGTTACATCCTAAGGTTCAGTCTTATACTAAATTCTCAGGGTTAAGTCTTAGGGATAAGTCTTAAGGTTAAGCCTTAGTATTATGTCTTAAGATTCAGTCTTAAATTTAAATCTTAATAATAAGTCTTAAGGTTAAGGTTTGGGGATAAGTCTTAGGGTTAAGTCTCAGGGATAAGTCTTAGGGTTAAGTCTCAGGGATAAGTCTTAGGGTTAAGTCTTAAGGTTAAATCTTAGGGTTAAGTCTTAAGGTTAAGTCTCAGGGTTAAGTCTTAGGTTAAGTATTAGTATTAAGTCTTAGGGTTAAGTCTTGTGGTTAAGTCCTAAATTTAAGTCTTAGGGTTATGTCTTAGGGATAAGTCTTAGGGTTAAGTCTTATGGTTAAGTCGTAAATTTAAGTCTTAGGGTTATGTCTTAGGGATAAGTCTTAAGGTGAAGTCTTAGGATCAAGTCTTAAGGTGAAGTCATTATGTTAATCCTTAGGGTTAAGTTTTAGGATTGTTTCTTAGGGTTAAGTCTTAATGTTAAGTGTCAGGTTAAGTCTTACAGTTAAGTCTTATGGTTACCTCTTAATGTTATGTCTTAGGGTTAAGTTATAAGGTTAAGTCTAAGGGTTAACTCCTAAGGTTAAGTGTTAAGTTTGAATATTAAAGTTAGGTCTTAAGGTTAAGACTTAGGGTTAAGTCTTATAGTTAAGTCTTTAGGGTTAAGTCTTAGGGTTAAGTTTTTGGCTTACGTCTTAGGGTAAAGTATTAAGGTTAAGTCTTAAACTTAAGTCTTAACGTCAAGTCTTAAGGTTGAGCCTTAAGGTTAAGTTTTAGGGTTAAGTCTTAGGCTTAATTTTTATGGTTAAGTCTTAAGGTTAAGTTTTAGGGTTAAGTCTTCTAGTTAAGTCTTAGGGTTAAGTCTCAGGTTTATGTCTTACGGTTAAGTCTTAAGGTTATGTTTTAAGGTTTAGTCTTGTAGTTAAGACTTAACGGTAAATCTGAAGGTTAAGTCTCATGGTTAAGTCTTAGGGATAAGTCTCAGGGTTAAGGCTCAAGGTAAGGTCTCAAGGTTAAGTCCCAGGGTTAAGTCGTAAGGTTCTGTCTTAAGGCTGAGACTTAGGGTTAAGTCTTAAGGTTAAGTCTTATGGATTGAGTCTTAGGTTTACGTCTTAGAGTTAAGTCTTGGGGATATGGCTTAGGGTTAAGTCTCAGGGTTAAGTTTCAAGGCTAAGTTTCAATGTTAAGTCTCAGGGTTATGACTTAGGGTTAAGCATTAAGGTTAAGTCTTAGGTTTCAGTCTCAGGGTTATGTCTTAGGATTAAGTCTTAGGGTTAAGTATTAAATTTAAGTCTTAGGGTTAATTCTTAGGGTTATGTCCTAAAGATCACGTCTTAAGGTTAAATCTTAGGGTTAGGTCTTAAGGTTAAGACTTAATCTTAAGTCTTAGAGTTATGTTTTAGGGTTAAGTCTTAAGGTTAAGACTTAGAGTTAAGTATTTAAGGTTACGTCTTAGGTTTATTGTCTTAGGGTTAAGTCTTAGGGTGTTGTCTTAAGGTTAAGTATTAATATTAAGTCTTAGGGTTAAAGTCATAAGATTTAATCTCAGGGTTAACTCTTATGGTTATGTCATAAGTTTAAGTCTTAATTTTAAGTCTTGGGGATAAATCTTTGGGTTAAGTCTCACGGTTAATCTCAGGGTTAAGACTTAGGGTTAAGTCTTAAGGTTAAGTCTTAGGGTTTAGTCTTAGGGTTCAGTCGTAGGGTTAAGTCTCAGGGTTATGCCTTAGGGTTAAGTCTTATGTTTAAGTTAAGTCTTAGGTTTAAATCATAGGGTTAAGTCTTAGGGTTAAGTTTTAAGTTTAAGTCTTAGGGTTAAGTCTCAGGTTTAGTTTTTAAGGTTAAGTCACAAGGTTAAGTCTTAAGGTTAAGTCTTAATTATAAGTGTTAGGGTTAAGTCTTAAGGTTAAGTCTAAGGGTTAAGTCTCTAAGATTAAGTATTAGGTTTAAGTCTCAGGGTTAAGTCTTAGGGATAAGTCTTAAGGTTAAGTCTTAAATTCAAGTCCTAGGGTTAAGTTTTAAGGTTAAGTCTTAAGGTTAAGTCTCAGGGTTATGTCTTAGGGTTAAGTCTTAGGTTTAAGTCTCAGGGTTAAGTCTTAGGGTTAACTGTTAAGGTTAAGACCTAAATTTAAGTCTTAGGGTTAAGCCTTAAGGATAAGACGTAAATTTGAGTCTTAGCGTTAAATCTTAAGGTTATGTCTTACGGTTAAGTGTTAAGGTTAAGTCTTAGATTTAAGTGTTATGGTTATGTCTTAAGGTTAAGTCTTAGTGTTAAGTCTTAGGATTAAGTCTTAAGGTTAACTCATAAATCTAAATCTTAGGGTTAAATCTTTGTGTTAAGTCTTAAGGTTAAATCTTAAGTCCTAGGGTTTGAGTCTTAGGTTTAAGTCTTAAATTTAAGTCTTTGGGATACGTCTTAGGGTTAAGTGTCAGGGTTAAGATTTATGTTTAATTCTTAAGTTTACGTCTTAGGGTTAAGTCTAAAAGTTTAGTCTTAAATTTAAGTCTTAGTGTTGTCTTCGGTTAAGTTATAGTGTTAAGTCTTAGGGTTACATCCTAAGGTTCAGTCTTATATTAAATTCTCAGGGTTAAGTCTTAGGGATAAGTCTTAAGGTTAAGCCTTAGTATTATGTCTTAAGATTCAGTCTTAAATTTAAATCTTAATAATAAGTCTTAAGGTTAAGGTTTGGGGATAAGTCTTAGGGTTAAGTCTCAGGGATAAGTCTTAGGGTTAAGTCTCAGGGATAAGTCTTAGGGTTAAGTCTTAAGGTTAAATCTTAGGGTTAAGTCTTAAGGTTAAGCCTCAGGGTTAAGTCTTAGGTTAAGTATTAGTATTAAGTCTTAGGGTTAAGTCTTGTGGTTAAGTCCTAAATTTAAGTCTTAGGGTTATGTCTTAGGGATAAGTCTTAGGGTTAAGTCTTATGGTTAAGTCGTAAATTTAAGTCTTAGGGTTATGTCTTAGGGATAAGTCTTAAGGTGAAGTCTTAGGATCAAGTCTTAAGGTGAAGTCATTATGTTAATCCTTAGGGTTAAGTTTTAGGATTGTTTCTTAGGGTTAAGTCTTAATGTTAAGTGTCAGGTTAAGTCTTACAGTTAAGTCTTATGGTTACCTCTTAATGTTATGTCTTAGGGTTAAGTTATAAGGTTAAGTCTAAGGGTTAACTCCTAAGGTTAAGTGTTAAGTTTGAATATTAAAGTTAGGTCTTAAGGTTAAGACTTAGGGTTAAGTCTTATAGTTAAGTCTTTAGGGTTAAGTCTTAGGGTTAAGTTTTTGGCTTACGTCTTAGGGTAAAGTATTAAGGTTAAGTCTTAAACTTAAGTCTTAACGTCAAGTCTTAAGGTTGAGCCTTAAGGTTAAGTTTTAGGGTTAAGTCTTAGGCTTAATTTTTATGGTTAAGTCTTAAGGTTAAGTTTTAGGGTTAAGTCTTCTAGTTAAGTCTTAGGGTTAAGTCTCAGGTTTATGTCTTACGGTTAAGTCTTAAGGTTATGTTTTAAGGTTTAGTCTTGTAGTTAAGACTTAACGGTAAATCTGAAGGTTAAGTCTCATGGTTAAGTCTTAGGGATAAGTCTCAGGGTTAAGGCTCAAGGTAAGGTCTCAAGGTTAAGTCCCAGGGTTAAGTCGTAAGGTTCTGTCTTAAGGCTGAGACTTAGGGTTAAGTCTTAAGGTTAAGTCTTATGGATTGAGTCTTAGGTTTACGTCTTAGAGTTAAGTCTTGGGGATATGGCTTAGGGTTAAGTCTCAGGGTTAAGTTTCAAGGCTAAGTTTCAATGTTAAGTCTCAGGGTTATGACTTAGGGTTAAGCATTAAGGTTAAGTCTTAGGTTTCAGTCTCAGGGTTATGTCTTAGGATTAAGTCTTAGGGTTAAGTCTTAGGGTTAAGTATTAAATTTAAGTCTTAGGGTTAATTCTTAGGGTTATGTCCTAAAGATCACGTCTTAAGGTTAAATCTTAGGGTTAGGTCTTAAGGTTAAGACTTAAGATTAAGTCTTAGAGTTATGTCTTAGGGTTAAGTCTTAAGGTTAAGACTTAGAGTTAAGTATTTAAGGTTACGTCTTAGGTTTATTGTCTTAGGGTTAAGTCTTAGGGTGTTGTCTTAAGGTTAAGTATTAATATTAAGTCTTAGGGTTAAAGTCATAAGATTTAATCTCAGGGTTAACTCTTATGGCTATGTCATAAGTTTAAGTCTTAATTTTAAGTCTTGGGGATAAATCTTTGGGTTAAGTCTCACGGTTAATCTCAGGGTTAAGACTTAGGGTTAAGTCTTAAGGTTAAGTCTTAGGGTTTAGTCTTAGGGTTCAGTCGTAGGGTTAAGTCTCAGGGTTATGCCTTAGGGTTAAGTCTTATGTTTAAGTTAAGTCTTAGGTTTAAATCATAGGGTTAAGTCTTAGGGTTAAGTTTTAAGTTTAAGTCTTAGGGTTAAGTCTCAGGTTTAGTTTTTAAGGTTAAGTCACAAGGTTAAGTCACAAGGTTAAGTCTTAATTATAAGTGTTAGGGTTAAGTCTTAAGGTTAAGTCTAAGGGTTAAGTCTCTAAGATTAAGTATTAGGTTTAAGTCTCAGGGTTAAGTCTTAGGGATAAGTCTTAAGGTTAAGTCTTAAATTCAAGTCCTAGGGTTAAGTTTTAAGGTTAAGTCTTAAGGTTAAGTCTCAGGGTTATGTCTTAGGGTTAAGTCTCAGGGTTAAGTCTTAGGGTTAACTGTTAAGGTTAAGACCTAAATTTAAGTCTTAGGGTTAAGCCTTAAGGATAAGACGTAAATTTGAGTCTTAGCGTTAAATCTTAAGGTTATGTCTTACGGTTAAGTGTTAAGGTTAAGTCTTAGATTTAAGTGTTATGGTTATGTCTTAAGGTTAAGTCTTAGTGTTAAGTCTTAGGATTAAGTCTTAAGGTTAACTCATAAATCTAAATCTTAGGGTTAAATCTTTGTGTTAAGTCTTAAGGTTAAATCTTAAGTCCTAGGGTTTGAGTCTTAGGTTTAAGTCTTAAATTTAAGTCTTTGGGATACGTCTTAGGGTTAAGTGTCAGGGTTAAGATTTATGTTTAATTCTTAAGTTTACGTCTTAGGGTTAAGTCTAAAAGTTTAGTCTTAAATTTAAGTCTTAGTGTTGTCTTCGGTTAAGTTATAGTGTTAAGTCTTAGGGTTACATCCTAAGGTTCAGTCTTATATTAAATTCTCAGGGTTAAGTCTTAGGGATAAGTCTTAAGGTTAAGCCTTAGTATTATGTCTTAAGATTCAGTCTTAAATTTAAATCTTAATAATAAGTCTTAAGGTTAAGGTTTGGGGATAAGTCTTAGGGTTAAGTCTCAGGGATAAGTCTTAGGGTTAAGTCTCAGGGATAAGTCTTAGGGTTAAGTCTTAAGGTTAAATCTTAGGGTTAAGTCTTAAGGTTAAGTCTCAGGGTTAAGTCTTAGGTTAAGTATTAGTATTAAGTCTTAGGGTTAAGTCTTGTGGTTAAGTCCTAAATTTAAGTCTTAGGGTTATGTCTTAGGGATAAGTCTTAGGGTTAAGTCTTATGGTTAAGTCGTAAATTTAAGTCTTAGGGTTATGTCTTAGGGATAAGTCTTAAGGTGAAGTCTTAGGATCAAGTCTTAAGGTGAAGTCATTATGTTAATCCTTAGGGTTAAGTTTTAGGATTGTTTCTTAGGGTTAAGTCTTAATGTTAAGTGTCAGGTTAAGTCTTACAGTTAAGTCTTATGGTTACCTCTTAATGTTATGTCTTAGGGTTAAGTTATAAGGTTAAGTCTAAGGGTTAACTCCTAAGGTTAAGTGTTAAGTTTGAATATTAAAGTTAGGTCTTAAGGTTAAGACTTAGGGTTAAGTCTTATAGTTAAGTCTTTAGGGTTAAGTCTTAGGGTTAAGTTTTTGGCTTACGTCTTAGGGTAAAGTATTAAGGTTAAGTCTTAAACTTAAGTCTTAACGTCAAGTCTTAAGGTTGAGCCTTAAGGTTAAGTTTTAGGGTTAAGTCTTAGGCTTAATTTTTATGGTTAAGTCTTAAGGTTAAGTTTTAGGGTTAAGTCTTCTAGTTAAGTCTTAGGGTTAAGTCTCAGGTTTATGTCTTACGGTTAAGTCTTAAGGTTATGTTTTAAGGTTTAGTCTTGTAGTTAAGACTTAACGGTAAATCTGAAGGTTAAGTCTCATGGTTAAGTCTTAGGGATAAGTCTCAGGGTTAAGGCTCAAGGTAAGGTCTCAAGGTTAAGTCCCAGGGTTAAGTCGTAAGGTTCTGTCTTAAGGCTGAGACTTAGGGTTAAGTCTTAAGGTTAAGTCTTATGGATTGAGTCTTAGGTTTACGTCTTAGAGTTAAGTCTTGGGGATATGGCTTAGGGTTAAGTCTCAGGGTTAAGTTTCAAGGCTAAGTTTCAATGTTAAGTCTCAGGGTTATGACTTAGGGTTAAGCATTAAGGTTAAGTCTTAGGTTTCAGTCTCAGGGTTATGTCTTAGGATTAAGTCTTAGGGTTAAGTCTTAGGGTTAAGTATTAAATTTAAGTCTTAGGGTTAATTCTTAGGGTTATGTCCTAAAGATCACGTCTTAAGGTTAAATCTTAGGGTTAGGTCTTAAGGTTAAGACTTAAGATTAAGTCTTAGAGTTATGTCTTAGGGTTAAGTCTTAAGGTTAAGACTTAGAGTTAAGTATTTAAGGTTACGTCTTAGGTTTATTGTCTTAGGGTTAAGTCTTAGGGTGTTGTCTTAAGGTTAAGTATTAATATTAAGTCTTAGGGTTAAAGCCATAAGATTTAATCTCAGGGTTAACTCTTATGGTTATGTCATAAGTTTAAGTCTTAATTTTAAGTCTTGGGGATAAATCTTTGGGTTAAGTCTCACGGTTAATCTCAGGGTTAAGACTTAGGGTTAAGTCTTAAGGTTAAGTCTTAGGGTTTAGTCTTAGGGTTCAGTCGTAGGGTTAAGTCTCAGGGTTATGCCTTAGGGTTAAGTCTTATGTTTAAGTTAAGTCTTAGGTTTAAATCATAGGGTTAAGTCTTAGGGTTAAGTTTTAAGTTTAAGTCTTAGGGTTAAGTCTCAGGTTTAGTTTTTAAGGTTAAGTCACAAGGTTAAGTCACAAGGTTAAGTCTTAATTATAAGTGTTAGGGTTAAGTCTTAAGGTTAAGTCTAAGGGTTAAGTCTCTAAGATTAAGTATTAGGTTTAAGTCTCAGGGTTAAGTCTTAGGGATAAGTCTTAAGGTTAAGTCTTAAATTCAAGTCCTAGGGTTAAGTTTTAAGGTTAAGTCTTAAGGTTAAGTCTCAGGGTTATGTCTTAGGGTTAAGTCTTAGGTTTAAGTCTCAGGGTTAAGTCTTAGGGTTAACTGTTAAGGTTAAGACCTAAATTTAAGTCTTAGGGTTAAGCCTTAAGGATAAGACGTAAATTTGAGTCTTAGCGTTAAATCTTAAGGTTATGTCTTACGGTTAAGTGTTAAGGTTAAGTCTTAGATTTAAGTGTTATGGTTATGTCTTAAGGTTAAGTCTTAGTGTTAAGTCTTAGGATTAAGTCTTAAGGTTAACTCATAAATCTAAATCTTAGGGTTAAATCTTTGTGTTAAGTCTTAAGGTTAAATCTTAAGTCCTAGGGTTTGAGTCTTAGGTTTAAGTCTTAAATTTAAGTCTTTGGGATACGTCTTAGGGTTAAGTGTCAGGGTTAAGATTTATGTTTAATTCTTAAGTTTACGTCTTAGGGTTAAGTCTAAAAGTTTAGTCTTAAATTTAAGTCTTAGTGTTGTCTTCGGTTAAGTTATAGTGTTAAGTCTTAGGGTTACATCCTAAGGTTCAGTCTTATATTAAATTCTCAGGGTTAAGTCTTAGGGATAAGTCTTAAGGTTAAGCCTTAGTATTATGTCTTAAGATTCAGTCTTAAATTTAAATCTTAATAATAAGTCTTAAGGTTAAGGTTTGGGGATAAGTCTTAGGGTTAAGTCTCAGGGATAAGTCTTAGGGTTAAGTCTCAGGGATAAGTCTTAGGGTTAAGTCTTAAGGTTAAATCTTAGGGTTAAGTCTTAAGGTTAAGTCTCAGGGTTAAGTCTTAGGTTAAGTATTAGTATTAAGTCTTAGGGTTAAGTCTTGTGGTTAAGTCCTAAATTTAAGTCTTAGGGTTATGTCTTAGGGATAAGTCTTAGGGTTAAGTCTTATGGTTAAGTCGTAAATTTAAGTCTTAGGGTTATGTCTTAGGGATAAGTCTTAAGCTGAAGTCTTAGGATCAAGTCTTAAGGTGAAGTCATTATGTTAATCCTTAGGGTTAAGTTTTAGGATTGTTTCTTAGGGTTAAGTCTTAATGTTAAGTGTCAGGTTAAGTCTTACAGTTAAGTCTTATGGTTACCTCTTAATGTTATGTCTTAGGGTTAAGTTATAAGGTTAAGTCTAAGGGTTAACTCCTAAGGTTAAGTGTTAAGTTTGAATATTAAAGTTAGGTCTTAAGGTTAAGACTTAGGGTTAAGTCTTATAGTTAAGTCTTTAGGGTTAAGTCTTAGGGTTAAGTTTTTGGCTTACGTCTTAGGGTAAAGTATTAAGGTTAAGTCTTAAACTTAAGTCTTAACGTCAGGTCTTAAGGTTGAGCCTTAAGGTTAAGTTTTAGGGTTAAGTCTTAGGCTTAATTTTTATGGTTAAGTCTTAAGGTTAAGTTTTAGGGTTAAGTCTTCTAGTTAAGTCTTAGGGTTAAGTCTCAGGTTTATGTCTTACGGTTAAGTCTTAAGGTTATGTTTTAAGGTTTAGTCTTGTAGTTAAGACTTAACGGTAAATCTGAAGGTTAAGTCTCATGGTTAAGTCTTAGGGATAAGTCTCAGGGTTAAGGCTCAAGGTAAGGTCTCAAGGTTAAGTCCCAGGGTTAAGTCATAAGGTTCTGTCTTAAGGCTGAGACTTAGGGTTAAGTCTTAAGGTTAAGTCTTATGGATTGAGTCTTAGGTTTACGTCTTAGAGTTAAATCTTGGGGATATGGCTTAGGGTTAAGTCTCAGGGTTAAGTTTCAAGGCTAAGTTTCAATGTTAAGTCTCAGGGTTATGACTTAGGGTTAAGCATTAAGGTTAAGTCTTAGGTTTCAGTCTCAGGGTTATGTCTTAGGATTAAGTCTTAGGGTTAAGTCTTAGGGTTAAGTCTTAGGGTTAATTCTTAGGGTTATGTCCTAAAGATCACGTCTTAAGGTTAAATCTTAGGGTTAGGTCTTAAGGTTAAGACTTAAGATTAAGTCTTAGAGTTATGTCTTAGGGTTAAGTCTTAAGGTTAAGACTTAGAGTTAAGTATTTAAGGTTACGTCTTAGGTTTATTGTCTTAGGGTTAAGTCTTAGGGTGTTGTCTTAAGGTTAAGTATTAATATTAAGTCTTAGGGTTAAAGTCATAAGATTTAATCTCAGGGTTAACTCTTATGGTTATGTCATAAGTTTAAGTCTTAATTTTAAGTCTTGGGGATAAATCTTTGGGTTAAGTCTCACGGTTAATCTCAGGGTTAAGACTTAGGGTTAAGTCTTAAGGTTAAGTCTTAGGGTTTAGTCTTAGGGTTCAGTCGTAGGGTTAAGTCTCAGGGTTATGCCTTAGGGTTAAGTCTTATGTTTAAGTTAAGTCTTAGGTTTAAATCATAGGGTTAAGTCTTAGGGTTAAGTTTTAAGTTTAAGTCTTAGGGTTAAGTCTCAGGTTTAGTTTTTAAGGTTAAGTCACAAGGTTAAGTCTTAAGGTTAAGTCTTAATTATAAGTGTTAGGGTTAAGTCTTAAGGTTAAGTCTAAGGGTTAAGTCTCTAAGATTAAGTATTAGGTTTAAGTCTCAGGGTTAAGTCTTAGGGATAAGTCTTAAGGTTAAGTCTTAAATTCAAGTCCTAGGGTTAAGTTTTAAGGTTAAGTCTTAAGGTTAAGTCTCAGGGTTATGTCTTAGGGTTAAGTCTCAGGGTTAAGTCTTAGGGTTAACTGTTAAGGTTAAGACCTAAATTTAAGTCTTAGGGTTAAGCCTTAAGGATAAGACGTAAATTTGAGTCTTAGCGTTAAATCTTAAGGTTATGTCTTACGGTTAAGTGTTAAGGTTAAGTCTTAGATTTAAGTGTTATGGTTATGTCTTAAGGTTAAGTCTTAGTGTTAAGTCTTAGGATTAAGTCTTAAGGTTAACTCATAAATCTAAATCTTAGGGTTAAATCTTTGTGTTAAGTCTTAAGGTTAAATCTTAAGTCCTAGGGTTTGAGTCTTAGGTTTAAGTCTTAAATTTAAGTCTTTGGGATACGTCTTAGGGTTAAGTGTCAGGGTTAAGATTTATGTTTAATTCTTAAGTTTACGTCTTAGGGTTAAGTCTAAAAGTTTAGTCTTAAATTTAAGTCTTAGTGTTGTCTTCGGTTAAGTTATAGTGTTAAGTCTTAGGGTTACATCCTAAGGTTCAGTCTTATATTAAATTCTCAGGGTTAAGTCTTAGGGATAAGTCTTAAGGTTAAGCCTTAGTATTATGTCTTAAGATTCAGTCTTAAATTTAAATCTTAATAATAAGTCTTAAGGTTAAGGTTTGGGGATAAGTCTTAGGGTTAAGTCTCAGGGTTAAGTCTCAGGGATAAGTCTTAGGGTTAAGTCTTAAGGTTAAATCTTAGGGTTAAGTCTTAAGGTTAAGTCTCAGGGTTAAGTCTTAGGTTAAGTATTAGTATTAAGTCTTAGGGTTAAGTCTTGTGGTTAAGTCCTAAATTTAAGTCTTAGGGTTATGTCTTAGGGATAAGTCTTAGGGTTAAGTCTTATGGTTAAGTCGTAAATTTAAGTCTTAGGGTTATGTCTTAGGGATAAGTCTTAAGGTGAAGTCTTAGGATCAAGTCTTAAGGTGAAGTCATTATGTTAATCCTTAGGGTTAAGTTTTAGGATTGTTTCTTAGGGTTAAGTCTTAATGTTAAGTGTCAGGTTAAGTCTTACAGTTAAGTCTTATGGTTACCTCTTAATGTTATGTCTTAGGGTTAAGTTATAAGGTTAAGTCTAAGGGTTAACTCCTAAGGTTAAGTGTTAAGTTTGAATATTAAAGTTAGGTCTTAAGGTTAAGACTTAGGGTTAAGTCTTATAGTTAAGTCTTTAGGGTTAAGTCTTAGGGTTAAGTTTTTGGCTTACGTCTTAGGGTAAAGTATTAAGGTTAAGTCTTAAACTTAAGTCTTAACGTCAGGTCTTAAGGTTGAGCCTTAAGGTTAAGTTTTAGGGTTAAGTCTTAGGCTTAATTTTTATGGTTAAGTCTTAAGGTTAAGTTTTAGGGTTAAGTCTTCTAGTTAAGTCTTAGGGTTAAGTCTCAGGTTTATGTCTTACGGTTAAGTCTTAAGGTTATGTTTTAAGGTTTAGTCTTGTAGTTAAGACTTAACGGTAAATCTGAAGGTTAAGTCTCATGGTTAAGTCTTAGGGATAAGTCTCAGGGTTAAGGCTCAAGGTAAGGTCTCAAGGTTAAGTCCCAGGGTTAAGTCATAAGGTTCTGTCTTAAGGCTGAGACTTAGGGTTAAGTCTTAAGGTTAAGTCTTATGGATTGAGTCTTAGGTTTACGTCTTAGAGTTAAGTCTTGGGGATATGGCTTAGGGTTAAGTCTCAGGGTTAAGTTTCAAGGCTAAGTTTCAATGTTAAGTCTCAGGGTTATGACTTAGGGTTAAGCATTAAGGTTAAGTCTTAGGTTTCAGTCTCAGGGTTATGTCTTAGGATTAAGTCTTAGGGTTAAGTCTTAGGGTTAAGTATTAAATTTAAGTCTTAGGGTTAATTCTTAGGGTTATGTCCTAAAGATCACGTCTTAAGGTTAAATCTTAGGGTTAGGTCTTAAGGTTAAGACTTAAGATTCAGTCTTAGAGTTATGTCTTAGGGTTAAGTCTTAAGGTTAAGACTTAGAGTTAAGTATTTAAGGTTACGTCTTAGGTTTATTGTCTTAGGGTTAAGTCTTAGGGTGTTGTCTTAAGGTTAAGTATTAATATTAAGTCTTAGGGTTAAAGTCATAAGATTTAATCTCAGGGTTAACTCTTATGGTTATGTCATAAGTTTAAGTCTTAATTTTAAGTCTTGGGGATAAATCTTTGGGTTAAGTCTCACGGTTAATCTCAGGGTTAAGACTTAGGGTTAAGTCTTAAGGTTAAGTCTTAGGGTTTAGTCTTAGGGTTCAGTCGTAGGGTTAAGTCTCAGGGTTATGCCTTAGGGTTAAGTCTTATGTTTAAGTTAAGTCTTAGGTTTAAATCATAGGGTTAAGTCTTAGGGTTAAGTTTTAAGTTTAAGTCTTAGGGTTAAGTCTCAGGTTTAGTTTTTAAGGTTAAGTCACAAGGTTAAGTCTTAAGGTTAAGTCTTAATTATAAGTGTTAGGGTTAAGTCTTAAGGTTAAGTCTAAGGGTTAAGTCTCTAAGATTAAGTATTAGGTTTAAGTCTCAGGGTTAAGTCTTAGGGATAAGTCTTAAGGTTAAGTCTTAAATTCAAGTCCTAGGGTTAAGTTTTAAGGTTAAGTCTTAAGGTTAAGTCTCAGGGTTATGTCTTAGGGTTAAGTCTTAGGTTTAAGTCTCAGGGTTAAGTCTTAGGGTTAACTGTTAAGGTTAAGACCTAAATTTAAGTCTTAGGGTTAAGCCTTAAGGATAAGACGTAAATTTGAGTCTTAGCGTTAAATCTTAAGGTTATGTCTTACGGTTAAGTGTTAAGGTTAAGTCTTAGATTTAAGTGTTATGGTTATGTCTTAAGGTTAAGTCTTAGTGTTAAGTCTTAGGATTAAGTCTTAAGGTTAACTCATAAATCTAAATCTTAGGGTTAAATCTTTGTGTTAAGTCTTAAGGTTAAATCTTAAGTCCTAGGGTTTGAGTCTTAGGTTTAAGTCTTAAATTTAAGTCTTTGGGATACGTCTTAGGGTTAAGTGTCAGGGTTAAGATTTATGTTTAATTCTTAAGTTTACGTCTTAGGGTTAAGTCTAAAAGTTTAGTCTTAAATTTAAGTCTTAGTGTTGTCTTCGGTTAAGTTATAGTGTTAAGTCTTAGGGTTACATCCTAAGGTTCAGTCTTATATTAAATTCTCAGGGTTAAGTCTTAGGGATAAGTCTTAAGGTTAAGCCTTAGTATTATGTCTTAAGATTCAGTCTTAAATTTAAATCTTAATAATAAGTCTTAAGGTTAAGGTTTGGGGATAAGTCTTAGGGTTAAGTCTCAGGGATAAGTCTTAGGGTTAAGTCTCAGGGATAAGTCTTAGGGTTAAGTCTTAAGGTTAAATCTTAGGGTTAAGTCTTAAGGTTAAGTCTCAGGGTTAAGTCTTAGGTTAAGTATTAGTATTAAGTCTTAGGGTTAAGTCTTGTGGTTAAGTCCTAAATTTAAGTCTTAGGGTTATGTCTTAGCGATAAGTCTTAGGGTTAAGTCTTATGGTTAAGTCGTAAATTTAAGTCTTAGGGTTATGTCTTAGGGATAAGTCTTAAGGTGAAGTCTTAGGATCAAGTCTTAAGGTGAAGTCATTATGTTAATCCTTAGGGTTAAGTTTTAGGATTGTTTCTTAGGGTTAAGTCTTAATGTTAAGTGTCAGGTTAAGTCTTACAGTTAAGTCTTATGGTTACCTCTTAATGGTATGTCTTAGGGTTAAGTTATAAGGTTAAGTCTAAGGGTTAACTCCTAAGGTTAAGTGTTAAGTTTGAATATTAAAGTTAGGTCTTAAGGTTAAGACTTAGGGTTAAGTCTTATAGTTAAGTCTTTAGGGTTAAGTCTTAGGGTTAAGTTTTTGGCTTACGTCTTAGGGTAAAGTATTAAGGTTAAGTCTTAAACTTAAGTCTTAACGTCAAGTCTTAAGGTTGAGCCTTAAGGTTAAGTTTTAGGGTTAAGTCTTAGGCTTAATTTTTATGGTTAAGTCTTAAGGTTAAGTTTTAGGGTTAAGTCTTCTAGTTAAGTCTTAGGGTTAAGTCTCAGGTTTATGTCTTACGGTTAAGTCTTAAGGTTATGTTTTAAGGTTTAGTCTTGTAGTTAAGACTTAACGGTAAATCTGAAGGTTAAGTCTCATGGTTAAGTCTTAGGGATAAGTCTCAGGGTTAAGGCTCAAGGTAAGGTCTCAAGGTTAAGTCCCAGGGTTAAGTCGTAAGGTTCTGTCTTAAGGCTGAGACTTAGGGTTAAGTCTTAAGGTTAAGTCTTATGGATTGAGTCTTAGGTTTACGTCTTAGAGTTAAGTCTTGGGGATATGGCTTAGGGTTAAGTCTCAGGGTTAAGTTTCAAGGCTAAGTTTCAATGTTAAGTCTCAGGGTTATGACTTAGGGTTAAGCATTAAGGTTAAGTCTTAGGTTTCAGTCTCAGGGTTATGTCTTAGGATTAAGTCTTAGGGTTAAGTCTTAGGGTTAAGTATTAAATTTAAGTCTTAGGGTTAATTCTTAGGGTTATGTCCTAAAGATCACGTCTTAAGGTTAAATCTTAGGGTTAGGTCTTAAGGTTAAGACTTAAGATTCAGTCTTAGAGTTATGTCTTAGGGTTAAGTCTTAAGGTTAAGACTTAGAGTTAAGTATTTAAGGTTACGTCTTAGGTTTATTGTCTTAGGGTTAAGTCTTAGGGTGTTGTCTTAAGGTTAAGTATTAATATTAAGTCTTAGGGTTAAAGTCATAAGATTTAATCTCAGGGTTAACTCTTATGGTTATGTCATAAGTTTAAGTCTTAATTTTAAGTCTTGGGGATAAATCTTTGGGTTAAGTCTCACGGTTAATCTCAGGGTTAAGACTTAGGGTTAAGTCTTAAGGTTAAGTCTTAGGGTTTAGTCTTAGGGTTCAGTCGTAGGGTTAAGTCTCAGGGTTATGCCTTAGGGTTAAGTCTTATGTTTAAGTTAAGTCTTAGGTTTAAATCATAGGGTTAAGTCTTAGGGTTAAGTTTTAAGTTTAAGTCTTAGGGTTAAGTCTCAGGTTTAGTTTTTAAGGTTAAGTCACAAGGTTAAGTCTTAAGGTTAAGTCTTAATTATAAGTGTTAGGGTTAAGTCTTAAGGTTAAGTCTAAGGGTTAAGTCTCTAAGATTAAGTATTAGGTTTAAGTCTCAGGGTTAAGTCTTAGGGATAAGTCTTAAGGTTAAGTCTTAAATTCAAGTCCTAGGGTTAAGTTTTAAGGTTAAGTCTTAAGGTTAAGTCTCAGGGTTATGTCTTAGGGTTAAGTCTTAGGTTTAAGTCTCAGGGTTAAGTCTTAGGGTTAACTGTTAAGGTTAAGACCTAAATTTAAGTCTTAGGGTTAAGCCTTAAGGATAAGACGTAAATTTGAGTCTTAGCGTTAAATCTTAAGGTTATGTCTTACGGTTAAGTGTTAAGGTTAAGTCTTAGATTTAAGTGTTATGGTTATGTCTTAAGGTTAAGTCTTAGTGTTAAGTCTTAGGATTAAGTCTTAAGGTTAACTCATAAATCTAAATCTTAGGGTTAAATCTTTGTGTTAAGTCTTAAGGTTAAATCTTAAGTCCTAGGGTTTGAGTCTTAGGTTTAAGTCTTAAATTTAAGTCTTTGGGATACGTCTTAGGGTTAAGTGTCAGGGTTAAGATTTATGTTTAATTCTTAAGTTTACGTCTTAGGGTTAAGTCTAAAAGTTTAGTCTTAAATTTAAGTCTTAGTGTTGTCTTCGGTTAAGTTATAGTGTTAAGTCTTAGGGTTACATCCTAAGGTTCAGTCTTATACTAAATTCTCAGGGTTAAGTCTTAGGGATAAGTCTTAAGGTTAAGCCTTAGTATTATGTCTTAAGATTCAGTCTTAAATTTAAATCTTAATAATAAGTCTTAAGGTTAAGGTTTGGGGATAAGTCTTAGGGTTAAGTCTCAGGGATAAGTCTTAGGGTTAAGTCTCAGGGATAAGTCT
Source organism: Falco peregrinus (assembly GCF_023634155.1). Classification (NCBI taxonomy): domain Eukaryota; kingdom Metazoa; phylum Chordata; class Aves; order Falconiformes; family Falconidae; genus Falco; species Falco peregrinus. The sequence goes on along the minus strand of NW_026599603.1, from coordinate 239,718 downwards.
TAGGGTTAAGTCTTAAGGTTAAATCTTAGGGTTAAGTCTTAAGGTTAAGTCTCAGGGTTAAGTCTTAGGTTAAGTATTAGTATTAAGTCTTAGGGTTAAGTCTTGTGGTTAAGTCCTAAATTTAAGTCTTAGGGTTATGTCTTAGGGATAAGTCTTAGGGTTAAGTCTTATGGTTAAGTCGTAAATTTAAGTCTTAGGGTTATGTCTTAGGGATAAGTCTTAAGGTGAAGTCTTAGGATCAAGTCTTAAGGTGAAGTCATTATGTTAATCCTTAGGGTTAAGTTTTAGGATTGTTTCTTAGGGTTAAGTCTTAATGTTAAGTGTCAGGTTAAGTCTTACAGTTAAGTCTTATGGTTACCTCTTAATGTTATGTCTTAGGGTTAAGTTATAAGGTTAAGTCTAAGGGTTAACTCCTAAGGTTAAGTGTTAAGTTTGAATATTAAAGTTAGGTCTTAAGGTTAAGACTTAGGGTTAAGTCTTATAGTTAAGTCTTTAGGGTTAAGTCTTAGGGTTAAGTTTTTGGCTTACGTCTTAGGGTAAAGTATTAAGGTTAAGTCTTAAACTTAAGTCTTAACGTCAAGTCTTAAGGTTGAGCCTTAAGGTTAAGTTTTAGGGTTAAGTCTTAGGCTTAATTTTTATGGTTAAGTCTTAAGGTTAAGTTTTAGGGTTAAGTCTTCTAGTTAAGTCTTAGGGTTAAGTCTCAGGTTTATGTCTTACGGTTAAGTCTTAAGGTTATGTTTTAAGGTTTAGTCTTGTAGTTAAGACTTAACGGTAAATCTGAAGGTTAAGTCTCATGGTTAAGTCTTAGGGATAAGTCTCAGGGTTAAGGCTCAAGGTAAGGTCTCAAGGTTAAGTCCCAGGGTTAAGTCGTAAGGTTCTGTCTTAAGGCTGAGACTTAGGGTTAAGTCTTAAGGTTAAGTCTTATGGATTGAGTCTTAGGTTTACGTCTTAGAGTTAAGTCTTGGGGATATGGCTTAGGGTTAAGTCTCAGGGTTAAGTTTCAAGGCTAAGTTTCAATGTTAAGTCTCAGGGTTATGACTTAGGGTTAAGCATTAAGGTTAAGTCTTAGGTTTCAGTCTCAGGGTTATGTCTTAGGGTTAAGTCTTAGGGTTAAGTATTAAATTTAAGTCTTAGGGTTAATTCTTAGGGTTATGTCCTAAAGATCACGTCTTAAGGTTAAATCTTAGGGTTAGGTCTTAAGGTTAAGACTTAAGATTCAGTCTTAGAGTTATGTCTTAGGGTTAAGTCTTAAGGTTAAGACTTAGAGTTAAGTATTTAAGGTTACGTCTTAGGTTTATTGTCTTAGGGTTAAGTCTTAGGGTGTTGTCTTAAGGTTAAGTATTAATATTAAGTCTTAGGGTTAAAGTCATAAGATTTAATCTCAGGGTTAACTCTTATGGCTATGTCATAAGTTTAAGTCTTAATTTTAAGTCTTGGGGATAAATCTTTGGGTTAAGTCTCACGGTTAATCTCAGGGTTAAGACTTAGGGTTAAGTCTTAAGGTTAAGTCTTAGGGTTTAGTCTTAGGGTTCAGTCGTAGGGTTAAGTCTCAGGGTTATGCCTTAGGGTTAAGTCTTATGTTTAAGTTAAGTCTTAGGTTTAAATCATAGGGTTAAGTCTTAGGGTTAAGTTTTAAGTTTAAGTCTTAGGGTTAAGTCTCAGGTTTAGTTTTTAAGGTTAAGTCACAAGGTTAAGTCTTAATTATAAGTGTTAGGGTTAAGTCTTAAGGTTAAGTCTAAGGGTTAAGTCTCTAAGATTAAGTATTAGGTTTAAGTCTCAGGGTTAAGTCTTAGGGATAAGTCTTAAGGTTAAGTCTTAAATTCAAGTCCTAGGGTTAAGTTTTAAGGTTAAGTCTTAAGGTTAAGTCTCAGGGTTATGTCTTAGGGTTAAGTCTTAGGTTTAAGTCTCAGGGTTAAGTCTTAGGGTTAACTGTTAAGGTTAAGACCTAAATTTAAGTCTTAGGGTTAAGCCTTAAGGATAAGACGTAAATTTGAGTCTTAGCGTTAAATCTTAAGGTTATGTCTTACGGTTAAGTGTTAAGGTTAAGTCTTAGATTTAAGTGTTATGGTTATGTCTTAAGGTTAAGTCTTAGTGTTAAGTCTTAGGATTAAGTCTTAAGGTTAACTCATAAATCTAAATCTTAGGGTTAAATCTTTGTGTTAAGTCTTAAGGTTAAATCTTAAGTCCTAGGGTTTGAGTCTTAGGTTTAAGTCTTAAATTTAAGTCTTTGGGATACGTCTTAGGGTTAAGTGTCAGGGTTAAGATTTATGTTTAATTCTTAAGTTTACGTCTTAGGGTTAAGTCTAAAAGTTTAGTCTTAAATTTAAGTCTTAGTGTTGTCTTCGGTTAAGTTATAGTGTTAAGTCTTAGGGTTACATCCTAAGGTTCAGTCTTATATTAAATTCTCAGGGTTAAGTCTTAGGGATAAGTCTTAAGGTTAAGCCTTAGTATTATGTCTTAAGATTCAGTCTTAAATTTAAATCTTAATAATAAGTCTTAAGGTTAAGGTTTGGGGATAAGTCTTAGGGTTAAGTCTCAGGGATAAGTCTTAGGGTTAAGTCTCAGGGATAAGTCTTAGGGTTAAGTCTTAAGGTTAAATCTTAGGGTTAAGTCTTAAGGTTAAGTCTCAGGGTTAAGTCTTAGGTTAAGTATTAGTATTAAGTCTTAGGGTTAAGTCTTGTGGTTAAGTCCTAAATTTAAGTCTTAGGGTTATGTCTTAGGGATAAGTCTTAGGGTTAAGTCTTATGGTTAAGTCGTAAATTTAAGTCTTAGGGTTATGTCTTAGGGATAAGTCTTAAGGTGAAGTCTTAGGATCAAGTCTTAAGGTGAAGTCATTATGTTAATCCTTAGGGTTAAGTTTTAGGATTGTTTCTTAGGGTTAAGTCTTAATGTTAAGTGTCAGGTTAAGTCTTACAGTTAAGTCTTATGGTTACCTCTTAATGTTATGTCTTAGGGTTAAGTTATAAGGTTAAGTCTAAGGGTTAACTCCTAAGGTTAAGTGTTAAGTTTGAATATTAAAGTTAGGTCTTAAGGTTAAGACTTAGGGTTAAGTCTTATAGTTAAGTCTTTAGGGTTAAGTCTTAGGGTTAAGTTTTTGGCTTACGTCTTAGGGTAAAGTATTAAGGTTAAGTCTTAAACTTAAGTCTTAACGTCAAGTCTTAAGGTTGAGCCTTAAGGTTAAGTTTTAGGGTTAAGTCTTAGGCTTAATTTTTATGGTTAAGTCTTAAGGTTAAGTTTTAGGGTTAAGTCTTCTAGTTAAGTCTTAGGGTTAAGTCTCAGGTTTATGTCTTACGGTTAAGTCTTAAGGTTATGTTTTAAGGTTTAGTCTTGTAGTTAAGACTTAACGGTAAATCTGAAGGTTAAGTCTCATGGTTAAGTCTTAGGGATAAGTCTCAGGGTTAAGGCTCAAGGTAAGGTCTCAAGGTTAAGTCCCAGGGTTAAGTCGTAAGGTTCTGTCTTAAGGCTGAGACTTAGGGTTAAGTCTTAAGGTTAAGTCTTATGGATTGAGTCTTAGGTTTACGTCTTAGAGTTAAGTCTTGGGGATATGGCTTAGGGTTAAGTCTCAGGGTTAAGTTTCAAGGCTAAGTTTCAATGTTAAGTCTCAGGGTTATGACTTAGGGTTAAGCATTAAGGTTAAGTCTTAGGTTTCAGTCTCAGGGTTATGTCTTAGGATTAAGTCTTAGGGTTAAGTATTAAATTTAAGTCTTAGGGTTAATTCTTAGGGTTATGTCCTAAAGATCACGTCTTAAGGTTAAATCTTAGGGTTAGGTCTTAAGGTTAAGACTTAAGATTCAGTCTTAGAGTTATGTCTTAGGGTTAAGTCTTAAGGTTAAGACTTAGAGTTAAGTATTTAAGGTTACGTCTTAGGTTTATTGTCTTAGGGTTAAGTCTTAGGGTGTTGTCTTAAGGTTAAGTATTAATATTAAGTCTTAGGGTTAAAGTCATAAGATTTAATCTCAGGGTTAACTCTTATGGTTATGTCATAAGTTTAAGTCTTAATTTTAAGTCTTGGGGATAAATCTTTGGGTTAAGTCTCACGGTTAATCTCAGGGTTAAGACTTAGGGTTAAGTCTTAAGGTTAAGTCTTAGGGTTTAGTCTTAGGGTTCAGTCGTAGGGTTAAGTCTCAGGGTTATGCCTTAGGGTTAAGTCTTATGTTTAAGTTAAGTCTTAGGTTTAAATCATAGGGTTAAGTCTTAGGGTTAAGTTTTAAGTTTAAGTCTTAGGGTTAAGTCTCAGGTTTAGTTTTTAAGGTTAAGTCACAAGGTTAAGTCTTAAGGTTAAGTCTTAATTATAAGTGTTAGGGTTAAGTCTTAAGGTTAAGTCTAAGGGTTAAGTCTCTAAGATTAAGTATTAGGTTTAAGTCTCAGGGTTAAGTCTTAGGGATAAGTCTTAAGGTTAAGTCTTAAATTCAAGTCCTAGGGTTAAGTTTTAAGGTTAAGTCTTAAGGTTAAGTCTCAGGGTTATGTCTTAGGGTTAAGTCTTAGGTTTAAGTCTCAGGGTTAAGTCTTAGGGTTAACTGTTAAGGTTAAGACCTAAATTTAAGTCTTAGGGTTAAGCCTTAAGGATAAGACGTAAATTTGAGTCTTAGCGTTAAATCTTAAGGTTATGTCTTACGGTTAAGTGTTAAGGTTAAGTCTTAGATTTAAGTGTTATGGTTATGTCTTAAGGTTAAGTCTTAGTGTTAAGTCTTAGGATTAAGTCTTAAGGTTAACTCATAAATCTAAATCTTAGGGTTAAATCTTTGTGTTAAGTCTTAAGGTTAAATCTTAAGTCCTAGGGTTTGAGTCTTAGGTTTAAGTCTTAAATTTAAGTCTTTGGGATACGTCTTAGGGTTAAGTGTCAGGGTTAAGATTTATGTTTAATTCTTAAGTTTACGTCTTAGGGTTAAGTCTAAAAGTTTAGTCTTAAATTTAAGTCTTAGTGTTGTCTTCGGTTAAGTTATAGTGTTAAGTCTTAGGGTTACATCCTAAGGTTCAGTCTTATACTAAATTCTCAGGGTTAAGTCTTAGGGATAAGTCTTAAGGTTAAGCCTTAGTATTATGTCTTAAGATTCAGTCTTAAATTTAAATCTTAATAATAAGTCTTAAGGTTAAGGTTTGGGGATAAGTCTTAGGGTTAAGTCTCAGGGATAAGTCTTAGGGTTAAGTCTTAAGGTTAAATCTTAGGGTTAAGTCTTAAGGTTAAGTCTCAGGGTTAAGTCTTAGGTTAAGTATTAGTATTAAGTCTTAGGGTTAAGTCTTGTGGTTAAGTCCTAAATTTAAGTCTTAGGGTTATGTCTTAGGGATAAGTCTTAGGGTTAAGTCTTATGGTTAAGTCGTAAATTTAAGTCTTAGGGTTATGTCTTAGGGATAAGTCTTAAGGTGAAGTCTTAGGATCAAGTCTTAAGGTGAAGTCATTATGTTAATCCTTAGGGTTAAGTTTTAGGATTGTTTCTTAGGGTTAAGTCTTAATGTTAAGTGTCAGGTTAAGTCTTACAGTTAAGTCTTATGGTTACCTCTTAATGTTATGTCTTAGGGTTAAGTTATAAGGTTAAGTCTAAGGGTTAACTCCTAAGGTTAAGTGTTAAGTTTGAATATTAAAGTTAGGTCTTAAGGTTAAGACTTAGGGTTAAGTCTTATAGTTAAGTCTTTAGGGTTAAGTCTTAGGGTTAAGTTTTTGGCTTACGTCTTAGGGTAAAGTATTAAGGTTAAGTCTTAAACTTAAGTCTTAACGTCAAGTCTTAAGGTTGAGCCTTAAGGTTAAGTTTTAGGGTTAAGTCTTAGGCTTAATTTTTATGGTTAAGTCTTAAGGTTAAGTTTTAGGGTTAAGTCTTCTAGTTAAGTCTTAGGGTTAAGTCTCAGGTTTATGTCTTACGGTTAAGTCTTAAGGTTATGTTTTAAGGTTTAGTCTTGTAGTTAAGACTTAACGGTAAATCTGAAGGTTAAGTCTCATGGTTAAGTCTTAGGGATAAGTCTCAGGGTTAAGGCTCAAGGTAAGGTCTCAAGGTTAAGTCCCAGGGTTAAGTCGTAAGGTTCTGTCTTAAGGCTGAGACTTAGGGTTAAGTCTTAAGGTTAAGTCTTATGGATTGAGTCTTAGGTTTACGTCTTAGAGTTAAGTCTTGGGGATATGGCTTAGGGTTAAGTCTCAGGGTTAAGTTTCAAGGCTAAGTTTCAATGTTAAGTCTCAGGGTTATGACTTAGGGTTAAGCATTAAGGTTAAGTCTTAGGTTTCAGTCTCAGGGTTATGTCTTAGGATTAAGTCTTAGGGTTAAGTATTAAATTTAAGTCTTAGGGTTAATTCTTAGGGTTATGTCCTAAAGATCACGTCTTAAGGTTAAATCTTAGGGTTAGGTCTTAAGGTTAAGACTTAAGATTCAGTCTTAGAGTTATGTCTTAGGGTTAAGTCTTAAGGTTAAGACTTAGAGTTAAGTATTTAAGGTTACGTCTTAGGTTTATTGTCTTAGGGTTAAGTCTTAGGGTGTTGTCTTAAGGTTAAGTATTAATATTAAGTCTTAGGGTTAAAGTCATAAGATTTAATCTCAGGGTTAACTCTTATGGTTATGTCATAAGTTTAAGTCTTAATTTTAAGTCTTGGGGATAAATCTTTGGGTTAAGTCTCACGGTTAATCTCAGGGTTAAGACTTAGGGTTAAGTCTTAAGGTTAAGTCTTAGGGTTTAGTCTTAGGGTTCAGTCGTAGGGTTAAGTCTCAGGGTTATGCCTTAGGGTTAAGTCTTATGTTTAAGTTAAGTCTTAGGTTTAAATCATAGGGTTAAATCTTAGGGTTAAGTTTTAAGTTTAAGTCTTAGGGTTAAGTCTCAGGTTTAGTTTTTAAGGTTAAGTCACAAGGTTAAGTCTTAAGGTTAAGTCTTAATTATAAGTGTTAGGGTTAAGTCTTAAGGTTAAGTCTAAGGGTTAAGTCTCTAAGATTAAGTATTAGGTTTAAGTCTCAGGGTTAAGTCTTAGGGATAAGTCTTAAGGTTAAGTCTTAAATTCAAGTCCTAGGGTTAAGTTTTAAGGTTAAGTCTTAAGGTTAAGTCTCAGGGTTATGTCTTAGGGTTAAGTCTTAGGTTTAAGTCTCAGGGTTAAGTCTTAGGGTTAACTGTTAAGGTTAAGACCTAAATTTAAGTCTTAGGGTTAAGCCTTAAGGATAAGACGTAAATTTGAGTCTTAGCGTTAAATCTTAAGGTTATGTCTTACGGTTAAGTGTTAAGGTTAAGTCTTAGATTTAAGTGTTATGGTTATGTCTTAAGGTTAAGTCTTAGTGTTAAGTCTTAGGATTAAGTCTTAAGGTTAACTCATAAATCTAAATCTTAGGGTTAAATCTTTGTGTTAAGTCTTAAGGTTAAATCTTAAGTCCTAGGGTTTGAGTCTTAGGTTTAAGTCTTAAATTTAAGTCTTTGGGATACGTCTTAGGGTTAAGTGTCAGGGTTAAGATTTATGTTTAATTCTTAACTTTACGTCTTAGGGTTAAGTCTAAAAGTTTAGTCTTAAATTTAAGTCTTAGTGTTGTCTTCGGTTAAGTTATAGTGTTAAGTCTTAGGGTTACATCCTAAGGTTCAGTCTTATACTAAATTCTCAGGGTTAAGTCTTAGGGATAAGTCTTAAGGTTAAGCCTTAGTATTATGTCTTAAGATTCAGTCTTAAATTTAAATCTTAATAATAAGTCTTAAGGTTAAGGTTTGGGGATAAGTCTTAGGGTTAAGTCTCAGGGATAAGTCTTAGGGTTAAGTCTCAGGGATAAGTCTTAGGGTTAAGTCTTAAGGTTAAATCTTAGGGTTAAGTCTTAAGGTTAAGTCTCAGGGTTAAGTCTTAGGTTAAGTATTAGTATTAAGTCTTAGGGTTAAGTCTTGTGGTTAAGTCCTAAATTTAAGTCTTAGGGTTATGTCTTAGGGATAAGTCTTAGGGTTAAGTCTTATGGTTAAGTCGTAAATTTAAGTCTTAGGGTTATGTCTTAGGGATAAGTCTTAAGGTGAAGTCTTAGGATCAAGTCTTAAGGTGAAGTCATTATGTTAATCCTTAGGGTTAAGTTTTAGGATTGTTTCTTAGGGTTAAGTCTTAATGTTAAGTGTCAGGTTAAGTCTTACAGTTAAGTCTTATGGTTACCTCTTAATGTTATGTCTTAGGGTTAAGTTATAAGGTTAAGTCTAAGGGTTAACTCCTAAGGTTAAGTGTTAAGTTTGAATATTAAAGTTAGGTCTTAAGGTTAAGACTTAGGGTTAAGTCTTATAGTTAAGTCTTTAGGGTTAAGTCTTAGGGTTAAGTTTTTGGCTTACGTCTTAGGGTAAAGTATTAAGGTTAAGTCTTAAACTTAAGTCTTAACGTCAAGTCTTAAGGTTGAGCCTTAAGGTTAAGTTTTAGGGTTAAGTCTTAGGCTTAATTTTTATGGTTAAGTCTTAAGGTTAAGTTTTAGGGTTAAGTCTTCTAGTTAAGTCTTAGGGTTAAGTCTCAGGTTTATGTCTTACGGTTAAGTCTTAAGGTTATGTTTTAAGGTTTAGTCTTGTAGTTAAGACTTAACGGTAAATCTGAAGGTTAAGTCTCATGGTTAAGTCTTAGGGATAAGTCTCAGGGTTAAGGCTCAAGGTAAGGTCTCAAGGTTAAGTCCCAGGGTTAAGTCGTAAGGTTCTGTCTTAAGGCTGAGACTTAGGGTTAAGTCTTAAGGTTAAGTCTTATGGATTGAGTCTTAGGTTTACGTCTTAGAGTTAAGTCTTGGGGATATGGCTTAGGGTTAAGTCTCAGGGTTAAGTTTCAAGGCTAAGTTTCAATGTTAAGTCTCAGGGTTATGACTTAGGGTTAAGCATTAAGGTTAAGTCTTAGGTTTCAGTCTCAGGGTTATGTCTTAGGATTAAGTCTTAGGGTTAAGTCTTAGGGTTAAGTATTAAATTTAAGTCTTAGGGTTAATTCTTAGGGTTATGTCCTAAAGATCACGTCTTAAGGTTAAATCTTAGGGTTAGGTCTTAAGGTTAAGACTTAAGATTCAGTCTTAGAGTTATGTTTTAGGGTTAAGTCTTAAGGTTAAGACTTAGAGTTAAGTATTTAAGGTTACGTCTTAGGTTTATTGTCTTAGGGTTAAGTCTTAGGGTGTTGTCTTAAGGTTAAGTATTAATATTAAGTCTTAGGGTTAAAGTCATAAGATTTAATCTCAGGGTTAACTCTTATGGCTATGTCATAAGTTTAAGTCTTAATTTTAAGTCTTGGGGATAAATCTTTGGGTTAAGTCTCACGGTTAATCTCAGGGTTAAGACTTAGGGTTAAGTCTTAAGGTTAAGTCTTAGGGTTTAGTCTTAGGGTTCAGTCGTAGGGTTAAGTCTCAGGGTTATGCCTTAGGGTTAAGTCTTATGTTTAAGTTAAGTCTTAGGTTTAAATCATAGGGTTAAGTCTTAGGGTTAAGTTTTAAGTTTAAGTCTTAGGGTTAAGTCTCAGGTTTAGTTTTTAAGGTTAAGTCACAAGGTTAAGTCTTAAGGTTAAGTCTTAATTATAAGTGTTAGGGTTAAGTCTTAAGGTTAAGTCTAAGGGTTAAGTCTCTAAGATTAAGTATTAGGTTTAAGTCTCAGGGTTAAGTCTTAGGGATAAGTCTTAAGGTTAAGTCTTAAATTCAAGTCCTAGGGTTAAGTTTTAAGGTTAAGTCTTAAGGTTAAGTCTCAGGGTTATGTCTTAGGGTTAAGTCTTAGGTTTAAGTCTCAGGGTTAAGTCTTAGGGTTAACTGTTAAGGTTAAGACCTAAATTTAAGTCTTAGGGTTAAGCCTTAAGGATAAGACGTAAATTTGAGTCTTAGCGTTAAATCTTAAGGTTATGTCTTACGGTTAAGTGTTAAGGTTAAGTCTTAGATTTAAGTGTTATGGTTATGTCTTTAAGGTTAAGTCTTAGTGTTAAGTCTTAGGATTAAGTCTTAAGGTTAACTCATAAATCTAAATCTTAGGGTTAAATCTTTGTGTTAAGTCTTAAGGTTAAATCTTAAGTCCTAGGGTTTGAGTCTTAGGTTTAAGTCTTAAATTTAAGTCTTTGGGATACGTCTTAGGGTTAAGTGTCAGGGTTAAGATTTATGTTTAATTCTTAAGTTTACGTCTTAGGGTTAAGTCTAAAAGTTTAGTCTTAAATTTAAGTCTTAGTGTTGTCTTCGGTTAAGTTATAGTGTTAAGTCTTAGGGTTACATCCTAAGGTTCAGTCTTATATTAAATTCTCAGGGTTAAGTCTTAGGGATAAGTCTTAAGGTTAAGCCTTAGTATTATGTCTTAAGATTCAGTCTTAAATTTAAATCTTAATAATAAGTCTTAAGGTTAAGGTTTGGGGATAAGTCTTAGGGTTAAGTCTCAGGGATAAGTCTTAGGGTTAAGTCTCAGGGATAAGTCTTAGGGTTAAGTCTTAAGGTTAAATCTTAGGGTTAAGTCTTAAGGTTAAGTCTCAGGGTTAAGTCTTAGGTTAAGTATTAGTATTAAGTCTTAGGGTTAAGTCTTGTGGTTAAGTCCTAAATTTAAGTCTTAGGGTTATGTCTTAGGGATAAGTCTTAGGGTTAAGTCTTATGGTTAAGTCGTAAATTTAAGTCTTAGGGTTATGTCTTAGGGATAAGTCTTAAGGTGAAGTCTTAGGATCAAGTCTTAAGGTGAAGTCATTATGTTAATCCTTAGGGTTAAGTTTTAGGATTGTTTCTTAGGGTTAAGTCTTAATGTTAAGTGTCAGGTTAAGTCTTACAGTTAAGTCTTATGGTTACCTCTTAATGTTATGTCTTAGGGTTAAGTTATAAGGTTAAGTCTAAGGGTTAACTCCTAAGGTTAAGTGTTAAGTTTGAATATTAAAGTTAGGTCTTAAGGTTAAGACTTAGGGTTAAGTCTTATAGTTAAGTCTTTAGGGTTAAGTCTTAGGGTTAAGTTTTTGGCTTACGTCTTAGGGTAAAGTATTAAGGTTAAGTCTTAAACTTAAGTCTTAACGTCAAGTCTTAAGGTTGAGCCTTAAGGTTAAGTTTTAGGGTTAAGTCTTAGGCTTAATTTTTATGGTTAAGTCTTAAGGTTAAGTTTTAGGGTTAAGTCTTAGGCTTAATTTTTATGGTTAAGTCTTAAGGTTAAGTTTTAGGGTTAAGTCTTCTAGTTAAGTCTTAGGGTTAAGTCTCAGGTTTATGTCTTACGGTTAAGTCTTAAGGTTATGTTTTAAGGTTTAGTCTTGTAGTTAAGACTTAACGGTAAATCTGAAGGTTAAGTCTCATGGTTAAGTCTTAGGGATAAGTCTCAGGGTTAAGGCTCAAGGTAAGGTCTCAAGGTTAAGTCCCAGGGTTAAGTCGTAAGGTTCTGTCTTAAGGCTGAGACTTAGGGTTAAGTCTTAAGGTTAAGTCTTATGGATTGAGTCTTAGGTTTACGTCTTAGAGTTAAGTCTTGGGGATATGGCTTAGGGTTAAGTCTCAGGGTTAAGTTTCAAGGCTAAGTTTCAATGTTAAGTCTCAGGGTTATGACTTAGGGTTAAGCATTAAGGTTAAGTCTTAGGTTTCAGTCTCAGGGTTATGTCTTAGGATTAAGTCTTAGGGTTAAGTCTTAGGGTTAAGTATTAAATTTAAGTCTTAGGGTTAATTCTTAGGGTTATGTCCTAAAGATCACGTCTTAAGGTTAAATCTTAGGGTTAGGTCTTAAGGTTAAGACTTAAGATTAAGTCTTAGAGTTATGTTTTAGGGTTAAGTCTTAAGGTTAAGACTTAGAGTTAAGTATTTAAGGTTACGTCTTAGGTTTATTGTCTTAGGGTTAAGTCTTAGGGTGTTGTCTTAAGGTTAAGTATTAATATTAAGTCTTAGGGTTAAAGTCATAAGATTTAATCTCAGGGTTAACTCTTATGGCTATGTCATAAGTTTAAGTCTTAATTTTAAGTCTTGGGGATAAATCTTTGGGTTAAGTCTCACGGTTAATCTCAGGGTTAAGACTTAGGGTTAAGTCTTAAGGTTAAGTCTTAGGGTTTAGTCTTAGGGTTCAGTCGTAGGGTTAAGTCTCAGGGTTATGCCTTAGGGTTAAGTCTTATGTTTAAGTTAAGTCTTAGGTTTAAATCATAGGGTTAAGTCTTAGGGTTAAGTTTTAAGTTTAAGTCTTAGGGTTAAGTCTCAGGTTTAGTTTTTAAGGTTAAGTCACAAGGTTAAGTCTTAAGGTTAAGTCTTAATTATAAGTGTTAGGGTTAAGTCTTAAGGTTAAGTCTAAGGGTTAAGTCTCTAAGATTAAGTATTAGGTTTAAGTCTCAGGGTTAAGTCTTAGGGATAAGTCTTAAGGTTAAGTCTTAAATTCAAGTCCTAGGGTTAAGTTTTAAGGTTAAGTCTTAAGGTTAAGTCTCAGGGTTATGTCTTAGGGTTAAGTCTCAGGGTTAAGTCTTAGGGTTAACTGTTAAGGTTAAGACCTAAATTTAAGTCTTAGGGTTAAGCCTTAAGGATAAGACGTAAATTTGAGTCTTAGCGTTAAATCTTAAGGTTATGTCTTACGGTTAAGTGTTAAGGTTAAGTCTTAGATTTAAGTGTTATGGTTATGTCTTAAGGTTAAGTCTTAGTGTTAAGTCTTAGGATTAAGTCTTAAGGTTAACTCATAAATCTAAATCTTAGGGTTAAATCTTTGTGTTAAGTCTTAAGGTTAAATCTTAAGTCCTAGGGTTTGAGTCTTAGGTTTAAGTCTTAAATTTAAGTCTTTGGGATACGTCTTAGGGTTAAGTGTCAGGGTTAAGATTTATGTTTAATTCTTAAGTTTACGTCTTAGGGTTAAGTCTAAAAGTTTAGTCTTAAATTTAAGTCTTAGTGTTGTCTTCGGTTAAGTTATAGTGTTAAGTCTTAGGGTTACATCCTAAGGTTCAGTCTTATATTAAATTCTCAGGGTTAAGTCTTAGGGATAAGTCTTAAGGTTAAGCCTTAGTATTATGTCTTAAGATTCAGTCTTAAATTTAAATCTTAATAATAAGTCTTAAGGTTAAGGTTTGGGGATAAGTCTTAGGGTTAAGTCTCAGGGATAAGTCTTAGGGTTAAGTCTTAAGGTTAAATCTTAGGGTTAAGTCTTAAGGTTAAGTCTCAGGGTTAAGTCTTAGGTTAAGTATTAGTATTAAGTCTTAGGGTTAAGTCTTGTGGTTAAGTCCTAAATTTAAGTCTTAGGGTTATGTCTTAGGGATAAGTCTTAGGGTTAAGTCTTATGGTTAAGTCGTAAATTTAAGTCTTAGGGTTATGTCTTAGGGATAAGTCTTAAGGTGAAGTCTTAGGATCAAGTCTTAAGGTGAAGTCATTATGTTAATCCTTAGGGTTAAGTTTTAGGATTGTTTCTTAGGGTTAAGTCTTAATGTTAAGTGTCAGGTTAAGTCTTACAGTTAAGTCTTATGGTTACCTCTTAATGTTATGTCTTAGGGTTAAGTTATAAGGTTAAGTCTAAGGGTTAACTCCTAAGGTTAAGTGTTAAGTTTGAATATTAAAGTTAGGTCTTAAGGTTAAGACTTAGGGTTAAGTCTTATAGTTAAGTCTTTAGGGTTAAGTCTTAGGGTTAAGTTTTTGGCTTACATCTTAGGGTAAAGTATTAAGGTTAAGTCTTAAACTTAAGTCTTAACGTCAAGTCTTAAGGTTGAGCCTTAAGGTTAAGTTTTAGGGTTAAGTCTTAGGCTTAATTTTTATGGTTAAGTCTTAAGGTTAAGTTTTAGGGTTAAGTCTTCTAGTTAAGTCTTAGGGTTAAGTCTCAGGTTTATGTCTTACGGTTAAGTCTTAAGGTTATGTTTTAAGGTTTAGTCTTGTAGTTAAGACTTAACGGTAAATCTGAAGGTTAAGTCTCATGGTTAAGTCTTAGGGATAAGTCTCAGGGTTAAGGCTCAAGGTAAGGTCTCAAGGTTAAGTCCCAGGGTTAAGTCGTAAGGTTCTGTCTTAAGGCTGAGACTTAGGGTTAAGTCTTAAGGTTAAGTCTTATGGATTGAGTCTTAGGTTTACGTCTTAGAGTTAAGTCTTGGGGATATGGCTTAGGGTTAAGTCTCAGGGTTAAGTTTCAAGGCTAAGTTTCAATGTTAAGTCTCAGGGTTATGACTTAGGGTTAAGCATTAAGGTTAAGTCTTAGGTTTCAGTCTCAGGGTTATGTCTTAGGATTAAGTCTTAGGGTTAAGTCTTAGGGTTAAGTATTAAATTTAAGTCTTAGGGTTAATTCTTAGGGTTATGTCCTAAAGATCACGTCTTAAGGTTAAATCTTAGGGTTAGGTCTTAAGGTTAAGACTTAAGATTCAGTCTTAGAGTTATGTCTTAGGGTTAAGTCTTAAGGTTAAGACTTAGAGTTAAGTATTTAAGGTTACGTCTTAGGTTTATTGTCTTAGGGTTAAGTCTTAGGGTGTTGTCTTAAGGTTAAGTATTAATATTAAGTCTTAGGGTTAAAGTCATAAGATTTAATCTCAGGGTTAACTCTTATGGTTATGTCATAAGTTTAAGTCTTAATTTTAAGTCTTGGGGATAAATCTTTGGGTTAAGTCTCACGGTTAATCTCAGGGTTAAGACTTAGGGTTAAGTCTTAAGGTTAAGTCTTAGGGTTTAGTCTTAGGGTTCAGTCGTAGGGTTAAGTCTCAGGGTTATGCCTTAGGGTTAAGTCTTATGTTTAAGTTAAGTCTTAGGTTTAAATCATAGGGTTAAGTCTTAGGGTTAAGTTTTAAGTTTAAGTCTTAGGGTTAAGTCTCAGGTTTAGTTTTTAAGGTTAAGTCACAAGGTTAAGTCTTAAGGTTAAGTCTTAATTATAAGTGTTAGGGTTAAGTCTTAAGGTTAAGTCTAAGGGTTAAGTCTCTAAGATTAAGTATTAGGTTTAAGTCTCAGGGTTAAGTCTTAGGGATAAGTCTTAAGGTTAAGTCTTAAATTCAAGTCCTAGGGTTAAGTTTTAAGGTTAAGTCTTAAGGTTAAGTCTCAGGGTTATGTCTTAGGGTTAAGTCTCAGGGTTAAGTCTTAGGGTTAACTGTTAAGGTTAAGACCTAAATTTAAGTCTTAGGGTTAAGCCTTAAGGATAAGACGTAAATTTGAGTCTTAGCGTTAAATCTTAAGGTTATGTCTTACGGTTAAGTGTTAAGGTTAAGTCTTAGATTTAAGTGTTATGGTTATGTCTTAAGGTTAAGTCTTAGTGTTAAGTCTTAGGATTAAGTCTTAAGGTTAACTCATAAATCTAAATCTTAGGGTTAAATCTTTGTGTTAAGTCTTAAGGTTAAATCTTAAGTCCTAGGGTTTGAGTCTTAGGTTTAAGTCTTAAATTTAAGTCTTTGGGATACGTCTTAGGGTTAAGTGTCAGGGTTAAGATTTATGTTTAATTCTTAAGTTTACGTCTTAGGGTTAAGTCTAAAAGTTTAGTCTTAAATTTAAGTCTTAGTGTTGTCTTCGGTTAAGTTATAGTGTTAAGTCTTAGGGTTACATCCTAAGGTTCAGTCTTATACTAAATTCTCAGGGTTAAGTCTTAGGGATAAGTCTTAAGGTTAAGCCTTAGTATTATGTCTTAAGATTCAGTCTTAAATTTAAATCTTAATAATAAGTCTTAAGGTTAAGGTTTGGGGATAAGTCTTAGGGTTAAGTCTCAGGGATAAGTCTTAGGGTTAAGTCTTAAGGTTAAATCTTAGGGTTAAGTCTTAAGGTTAAGTCTCAGGGTTAAGTCTTAGGTTAAGTATTAGTATTAAGTCTTAGGGTTAAGTCTTGTGGTTAAGTCCTAAATTTAAGTCTTAGGGTTATGTCTTAGGGATAAGTCTTAGGGTTAAGTCTTATGGTTAAGTCGTAAATTTAAGTCTTAGGGTTATGTCTTAGGGATAAGTCTTAAGGTGAAGTCTTAGGATCAAGTCTTAAGGTGAAGTCATTATGTTAATCCTTAGGGTTAAGTTTTAGGATTGTTTCTTAGGGTTAAGTCTTAATGTTAAGTGTCAGGTTAAGTCTTACAGTTAAGTCTTATGGTTACCTCTTAATGTTATGTCTTAGGGTTAAGTTATAAGGTTAAGTCTAAGGGTTAACTCCTAAGGTTAAGTGTTAAGTTTGAATATTAAAGTTAGGTCTTAAGGTTAAGACTTAGGGTTAAGTCTTATAGTTAAGTCTTTAGGGTTAAGTCTTAGGGTTAAGTTTTTGGCTTACGTCTTAGGGTAAAGTATTAAGGTTAAGTCTTAAACTTAAGTCTTAACGTCAAGTCTTAAGGTTGAGCCTTAAGGTTAAGTTTTAGGGTTAAGTCTTAGGCTTAATTTTTATGGTTAAGTCTTAAGGTTAAGTTTTAGGGTTAAGTCTTCTAGTTAAGTCTTAGGGTTAAGTCTCAGGTTTATGTCTTACGGTTAAGTCTTAAGGTTATGTTTTAAGGTTTAGTCTTGTAGTTAAGACTTAACGGTAAATCTGAAGGTTAAGTCTCATGGTTAAGTCTTAGGGATAAGTCTCAGGGTTAAGGCTCAAGGTAAGGTCTCAAGGTTAAGTCCCAGGGTTAAGTCGTAAGGTTCTGTCTTAAGGCTGAGACTTAGGGTTAAGTCTTAAGGTTAAGTCTTATGGATTGAGTCTTAGGTTTACGTCTTAGAGTTAAGTCTTGGGGATATGGCTTAGGGTTAAGTCTCAGGGTTAAGTTTCAAGGCTAAGTTTCAATGTTAAGTCTCAGGGTTATGACTTAGGGTTAAGCATTAAGGTTAAGTCTTAGGTTTCAGTCTCAGGGTTATGTCTTAGGATTAAGTCTTAGGGTTAAGTCTTAGGGTTAAGTATTAAATTTAAGTCTTAGGGTTAATTCTTAGGGTTATGTCCTAAAGATCACGTCTTAAGGTTAAATCTTAGGGTTAGGTCTTAAGGTTAAGACTTAAGATTAAGTCTTAGAGTTATGTCTTAGGGTTAAGTCTTAAGGTTAAGACTTAGAGTTAAGTATTTAAGGTTACGTCTTAGGTTTATTGTCTTAGGGTTAAGTCTTAGGGTGTTGTCTTAAGGTTAAGTATTAATATTAAGTCTTAGGGTTAAAGTCATAAGATTTAATCTCAGGGTTAACTCTTATGGTTATGTCATAAGTTTAAGTCTTAATTTTAAGTCTTGGGGATAAATCCTTGGGTTAAGTCTCACGGTTAATCTCAGGGTTAAGACTTAGGGTTAAGTCTTAAGGTTAAGTCTTAGGGTTTAGTCTTAGGGTTCAGTCGTAGGGTTAAGTCTCAGGGTTATGCCTTAGGGTTAAGTCTTATGTTTAAGTTAAGTCTTAGGTTTAAATCATAGGGTTAAGTCTTAGGGTTAAGTTTTAAGTTTAAGTCTTAGGGTTAAGTCTCAGGTTTAGTTTTTAAGGTTAAGTCACAAGGTTAAGTCTTAAGGTTAAGTCTTAATTAAAAGTGTTAGGGTTAAGCCTTAAGGTTAAGTCTAAGGGTTAAGTCTCTAAGATTAAGTATTAGGTTTAAGTCTCAGGGTTAAGTCTTAGGGATAAGTCTTAAGGTTAAGTCTTAAATTCAAGTCCTAGGGTTAAGTTTTAAGGTTAAGTCTTAAGGTTAAGTCTCAGGGTTATGTCTTAGGGTTAAGTCTCAGGGTTAAGTCTTAGGGTTAACTGTTAAGGTTAAGACCTAAATTTAAGTCTTAGGGTTAAGCCTTAAGGATAAGACGTAAATTTGAGTCTTAGCGTTAAATCTTAAGGTTATGTCTTACGGTTAAGTGTTAAGGTTAAGTCTTAGATTTAAGTGTTATGGTTATGTCTTAAGGTTAAGTCTTAGTGTTAAGTCTTAGGATTAAGTCTTAAGGTTAACTCATAAATCTAAATCTTAGGGTTAAATCTTTGTGTTAAGTCTTAAGGTTAAATCTTAAGTCCTAGGGTTTGAGTCTTAGGTTTAAGTCTTAAATTTAAGTCTTTGGGATACGTCTTAGGGTTAAGTGTCAGGGTTAAGATTTATGTTTAATTCTTAAGTTTACGTCTTAGGGTTAAGTCTAAAAGTTTAGTCTTAAATTTAAGTCTTAGTGTTGTCTTCGGTTAAGTTATAGTGTTAAGTCTTAGGGTTACATCCTAAGGTTCAGTCTTATATTAAATTCTCAGGGTTAAGTCTTAGGGATAAGTCTTAAGGTTAAGCCTTAGTATTATGTCTTAAGATTCAGTCTTAAATTTAAATCTTAATAATAAGTCTTAAGGTTAAGGTTTGGGGATAAGTCTTAGGGTTAAGTCTCAGGGATAAGTCTTAGGGTTAAGTCTTAAGGTTAAATCTTAGGGTTAAGTCTTAAGGTTAAGTCTCAGGGTTAAGTCTTAGGTTAAGTATTAGTATTAAGTCTTAGGGTTAAGTCTTGTGGTTAAGTCCTAAATTTAAGTCTTAGGGTTATGTCTTAGGGATAAGTCTTAGGGTTAAGGCTTATGGTTAAGTCGTAAATTTAAGTCTTAGGGTTATGTCTTAGGGATAAGTCTTAAGGTGAAGTCTTAGGATCAAGTCTTAAGGTGAAGTCATTATGTTAATCCTTAGGGTTAAGTTTTAGGATTGTTTCTTAGGGTTAAGTCTTAATGTTAAGTGTCAGGTTAAGTCTTACAGTTAAGTCTTATGGTTACCTCTTAATGTTATGTCTTAGGGTTAAGTTATAAGGTTAAGTCTAAGGGTTAACTCCTAAGGTTAAGTGTTAAGTTTGAATATTAAAGTTAGGTCTTAAGGTTAAGACTTAGGGTTAAGTCTTATAGTTAAGTCTTTAGGGTTAAGTCTTAGGGTTAAGTTTTTGGCTTACGTCTTAGGGTAAAGTATTAAGGTTAAGTCTTAAACTTAAGTCTTAACGTCAAGTCTTAAGGTTGAGCCTTAAGGTTAAGTTTTAGGGTTAAGTCTTAGGCTTAATTTTTATGGTTAAGTCTTAAGGTTAAGTTTTAGGGTTAAGTCTTCTAGTTAAGTCTTAGGGTTAAGTCTCAGGTTTATGTCTTACGGTTAAGTCTTAAGGTTATGTTTTAAGGTTTAGTCTTGTAGTTAAGACTTAACGGTAAATCTGAAGGTTAAGTCTCATGGTTAAGTCTTAGGGATAAGTCTCAGGGTTAAGGCTCAAGGTAAGGTCTCAAGGTTAAGTCCCAGGGTTAAGTCGTAAGGTTCTGTCTTAAGGCTGAGACTTAGGGTTAAGTCTTAAGGTTAAGTCTTATGGATTGAGTCTTAGGTTTACGTCTTACAGTTAAGTCTTGGGGATATGGCTTAGGGTTAAGTCTCAGGGTTAAGTTTCAAGGCTAAGTTTCAATGTTAAGTCTCAGGGTTATGACTTAGGGTTAAGCATTAAGGTTAAGTCTTAGGTTTCAGTCTCAGGGTTATGTCTTAGGATTAAGTCTTAGGGTTAAGTCTTAGGGTTAAGTATTAAATTTAAGTCTTAGGGTTAATTCTTAGGGTTATGTCCTAAAGATCACGTCTTAAGGTTAAATCTTAGGGTTAGGTCTTAAGGTTAAGACTTAAGATTAAGTCTTAGAGTTATGTCTTAGGGTTAAGTCTTAAGGTTAAGACTTAGAGTTAAGTATTTAAGGTTACGTCTTAGGTTTATTGTCTTAGGGTTAAGTCTTAGGGTGTTGTCTTAAGGTTAAGTATTAATATTAAGTCTTAGGGTTAAAGTCATAAGATTTAATCTCAGGGTTAACTCTTATGGTTATGTCATAAGTTTAAGTCTTAATTTTAAGTCTTGGGGATAAATCTTTGGGTTAAGTCTCACGGTTAATCTCAGGGTTAAGACTTAGGGTTAAGTCTTAAGGTTAAGTCTTAGGGTTTAGTCTTAGGGTTCAGTCGTAGGGTTAAGTCTCAGGGTTATGCCTTAGGGTTAAGTCTTATGTTTAAGTTAAGTCTTAGGTTTAAATCATAGGGTTAAGTCTTAGGGTTAAGTTTTAAGTTTAAGTCTTAGGGTTAAGTCTCAGGTTTAGTTTTTAAGGTTAAGTCACAAGGTTAAGTCTTAAGGTTAAGTCTTAATTATAAGTGTTAGGGTTAAGTCTTAAGGTTAAGTCTAAGGGTTAAGTCTCTAAGATTAAGTATTAGGTTTAAGTCTCAGGGTTAAGTCTTAGGGATAAGTCTTAAGGTTAAGTCTTAAATTCAAGTCCTAGGGTTAAGTTTTAAGGTTAAGTCTTAAGGTTAAGTCTCAGGGTTATGTCTTAGGTTTAAGTCTCAGGGTTAAGTCTTAGGGTTAACTGTTAAGGTTAAGACCTAAATTTAAGTCCTAGGGTTAAGCCTTAAGGATAAGACGTAAATTTGAGTCTTAGCATTAAATCTTAAGGTTATGTCTTACGGTTAAGTGTTAAGGTTAAGTCTTAGATTTAAGTGTTATGGTTATGTCTTAAGGTTAAGTCTTAGTGTTAAGTCTTAGGATTAAGTCTTAAGGTTAACTCATAAATCTAAATCTTAGGGTTAAATCTTTGTGTTAAGTCTTAAGGTTAAATCTTAAGTCCTAGGGTTTGAGTCTTAGGTTTAAGTCTTAAATTTAAGTCTTTGGGATACGTCTTAGGGTTAAGTGTCAGGGTTAAGATTTATGTTTAATTCTTAAGTTTACGTCTTAGGGTTAAGTCTAAAAGTTTAGTCTTAAATTTAAGTCTTAGTGTTGTCTTCGGTTAAGTTATAGTGTTAAGTCTTAGGGTTACATCCTAAGGTTCAGTCTTATATTAAATTCTCAGGGTTAAGTCTTAGGGATAAGTCTTAAGGTTAAGCCTTAGTATTATGTCTTAAGATTCAGTCTTAAATTTAAATCTTAATAATAAGTCTTAAGGTTAAGGTTTGGGGATAAGTCTTAGGGTTAAGTCTCAGGGATAAGTCTTAGGGTTAAGTCTTAAGGTTAAATCTTAGGGTTAAGTCTTAAGGTTAAGTCTCAGGGTTAAGTCTTAGGTTAAGTATTAGTATTAAGTCTTAGGGTTAAGTCTTGTGGTTAAGTCCTAAATTTAAGTCTTAGGGTTATGTCTTAGGGATAAGTCTTAGGGTTAAGTCTTATGGTTAAGTCGTAAATTTAAGTCTTAGGGTTATGTCTTAGGGATAAGTCTTAAGGTGAAGTCTTAGGATCAAGTCTTAAGGTGAAGTCATTATGTTAATCCTTAGGGTTAAGTTTTAGGATTGTTTCTTAGGGTTAAGTCTTAATGTTAAGTGTCAGGTTAAGTCTTACAGTTAAGTCTTATGGTTACCTCTTAATGTTATGTCTTAGGGTTAAGTTATAAGGTTAAGTCTAAGGGTTAACTCCTAAGGTTAAGTGTTAAGTTTGAATATTAAAGTTAGGTCTTAAGGTTAAGACTTAGGGTTAAGTCTTATAGTTAAGTCTTTAGGGTTAAGTCTTAGGGTTAAGTTTTTGGCTTACGTCTTAGGGTAAAGTATTAAGGTTAAGTCTTAAACTTAAGTCTTAACGTCAAGTCTTAAGGTTGAGCCTTAAGGTTAAGTTTTAGGGTTAAGTCTTAGGCTTAATTTTTATGGTTAAGTCTTAAGGTTAAGTTTTAGGGTTAAGTCTTCTAGTTAAGTCTTAGGGTTAAGTCTCAGGTTTATGTCTTACGGTTAAGTCTTAAGGTTATGTTTTAAGGTTTAGTCTTGTAGTTAAGACTTAACGGTAAATCTGAAGGTTAAGTCTCATGGTTAAGTCTTAGGGATAAGTCTCAGGGTTAAGGCTCAAGGTAAGGTCTCAAGGTTAAGTCCCAGGGTTAAGTCGTAAGGTTCTGTCTTAAGGCTGAGACTTAGGGTTAAGTCTTAAGGTTAAGTCTTATGGATTGAGTCTTAGGTTTACGTCTTAGAGTTAAGTCTTGGGGATATGGCTTAGGGTTAAGTCTCAGGGTTAAGTTTCAAGGCTAAGTTTCAATGTTAAGTCTCAGGGTTATGACTTAGGGTTAAGCATTAAGGTTAAGTCTTAGGTTTCAGTCTCAGGGTTATGTCTTAGGATTAAGTCTTAGGGTTAAGTATTAAATTTAAGTCTTAGGGTTAATTCTTAGGGTTATGTCCTAAAGATCACGTCTTAAGGTTAAATCTTAGGGTTAGGTCTTAAGGTTAAGACTTAAGATTAAGTCTTAGAGTTATGTCTTAGGGTTAAGTCTTAAGGTTAAGACTTAGAGTTAAGTATTTAAGGTTACGTCTTAGGTTTATTGTCTTAGGGTTAAGTCTTAGGGTGTTGTCTTAAGGTTAAGTATTAATATTAAGTCTTAGGGTTAAAGTCATAAGATTTAATCTCAGGGTTAACTCTTATGGCTATGTCATAAGTTTAAGTCTTAATTTTAAGTCTTGGGGATAAATCCTTGGGTTAAGTCTCACGGTTAATCTCAGGGTTAAGACTTAGGGTTAAGTCTTAAGGTTAAGTCTTAGGGTTTAGTCTTAGGGTTCAGTCGTAGGGTTAAGTCTCAGGGTTATGCCTTAGGGTTAAGTCTTATGTTTAAGTTAAGTCTTAGGTTTAAATCATAGGGTTAAGTCTTAGGGTTAAGTTTTAAGTTTAAGTCTTAGGGTTAAGTCTCAGGTTTAGTTTTTAAGGTTAAGTCACAAGGTTAAGTCTTAAGGTTAAGTCTTAATTAAAAGTGTTAGGGTTAAGCCTTAAGGTTAAGTCTAAGGGTTAAGTCTCTAAGATTAAGTATTAGGTTTAAGTCTCAGGGTTAAGTCTTAGGGATAAGTCTTAAGGTTAAGTCTTAAATTCAAGTCCTAGGGTTAAGTTTTAAGGTTAAGTCTTAAGGTTAAGTCTCAGGGTTATGTCTTAGGGTTAAGTCTCAGGGTTAAGTCTTAGGGTTAACTGTTAAGGTTAAGACCTAAATTTAAGTCTTAGGGTTAAGCCTTAAGGATAAGACGTAAATTTGAGTCTTAGCGTTAAATCTTAAGGTTATGTCTTACGGTTAAGTGTTAAGGTTAAGTCTTAGATTTAAGTGTTATGGTTATGTCTTAAGGTTAAGTCTTAGTGTTAAGTCTTAGGATTAAGTCTTAAGGTTAACTCATAAATCTAAATCTTAGGGTTAAATCTTTGTGTTAAGTCTTAAGGTTAAATCTTAAGTCCTAGGGTTTGAGTCTTAGGTTTAAGTCTTAAATTTAAGTCTTTGGGATACGTCTTAGGGTTAAGTGTCAGGGTTAAGATTTATGTTTAATTCTTAAGTTTACGTCTTAGGGTTAAGTCTAAAAGTTTAGTCTTAAATTTAAGTCTTAGTGTTGTCTTCGGTTAAGTTATAGTGTTAAGTCTTAGGGTTACATCCTAAGGTTCAGTCTTATATTAAATTCTCAGGGTTAAGTCTTAGGGATAAGTCTTAAGGTTAAGCCTTAGTATTATGTCTTAAGATTCAGTCTTAAATTTAAATCTTAATAATAAGTCTTAAGGTTAAGGTTTGGGGATAAGTCTTAGGGTTAAGTCTCAGGGATAAGTCTTAGGGTTAAGTCTTAAGGTTAAATCTTAGGGTTAAGTCTTAAGGTTAAGTCTCAGGGTTAAGTCTTAGGTTAAGTATTAGTATTAAGTCTTAGGGTTAAGTCTTGTGGTTAAGTCCTAAATTTAAGTCTTAGGGTTATGTCTTAGGGATAAGTCTTAGGGTTAAGGCTTATGGTTAAGTCGTAAATTTAAGTCTTAGGGTTATGTCTTAGGGATAAGTCTTAAGGTGAAGTCTTAGGATCAAGTCTTAAGGTGAAGTCATTATGTTAATCCTTAGGGTTAAGTTTTAGGATTGTTTCTTAGGGTTAAGTCTTAATGTTAAGTGTCAGGTTAAGTCTTACAGTTAAGTCTTATGGTTACCTCTTAATGTTATGTCTTAGGGTTAAGTTATAAGGTTAAGTCTAAGGGTTAACTCCTAAGGTTAAGTGTTAAGTTTGAATATTAAAGTTAGGTCTTAAGGTTAAGACTTAGGGTTAAGTCTTATAGTTAAGTCTTTAGGGTTAAGTCTTAGGGTTAAGTTTTTGGCTTACGTCTTAGGGTAAAGTATTAAGGTTAAGTCTTAAACTTAAGTCTTAACGTCAAGTCTTAAGGTTGAGCCTTAAGGTTAAGTTTTAGGGTTAAGTCTTAGGCTTAATTTTTATGCTTAAGTCTTAAGGTTAAGTTTTAGGGTTAAGTCTTCTAGTTAAGTCTTAGGGTTAAGTCTCAGGTTTATGTCTTACGGTTAAGTCTTAAGGTTATGTTTTAAGGTTTAGTCTTGTAGTTAAGACTTAACGGTAAATCTGAAGGTTAAGTCTCATGGTTAAGTCTTAGGGATAAGTCTCAGGGTTAAGGCTCAAGGTAAGGTCTCAAGGTTAAGTCCCAGGGTTAAGTCGTAAGGTTCTGTCTTAAGGCTGAGACTTAGGGTTAAGTCTTAAGGTTAAGTCTTATGGATTGAGTCTTAGGTTTACGTCTTACAGTTAAGTCTTGGGGATATGGCTTAGGGTTAAGTCTCAGGGTTAAGTTTCAAGGCTAAGTTTCAATGTTAAGTCTCAGGGTTATGACTTAGGGTTAAGCATTAAGGTTAAGTCTTAGGTTTCAGTCTCAGGGTTATGTCTTAGGATTAAGTCTTAGGGTTAAGTCTTAGGGTTAAGTATTAAATTTAAGTCTTAGGGTTAATTCTTAGGGTTATGTCCTAAAGATCACGTCTTAAGGTTAAATCTTAGGGTTAGGTCTTAAGGTTAAGACTTAAGATTAAGTCTTAGAGTTATGTCTTAGGGTTAAGTCTTAAGGTTAAGACTTAGAGTTAAGTATTTAAGGTTACGTCTTAGGTTTATTGTCTTAGGGTTAAGTCTTAGGGTGTTGTCTTAAGGTTAAGTATTAATATTAAGTCTTAGGGTTAAAGTCATAAGATTTAATCTCAGGGTTAACTCTTATGGTTATGTCATAAGTTTAAGTCTTAATTTTAAGTCTTGGGGATAAATCTTTGGGTTAAGTCTCACGGTTAATCTCAGGGTTAAGACTTAGGGTTAAGTCTTAAGGTTAAGTCTTAGGGTTTAGTCTTAGGGTTCAGTCGTAGGGTTAAGTCTCAGGGTTATGCCTTAGGGTTAAGTCTTATGTTTAAGTTAAGTCTTAGGTTTAAATCATAGGGTTAAGTCTTAGGGTTAAGTTTTAAGTTTAAGTCTTAGGGTTAAGTCTCAGGTTTAGTTTTTAAGGTTAAGTCACAAGGTTAAGTCTTAAGGTTAAGTCTTAATTATAAGTGTTAGGGTTAAGTCTTAAGGTTAAGTCTAAGGGTTAAGTCTCTAAGATTAAGTATTAGGTTTAAGTCTCAGGGTTAAGTCTTAGGGATAAGTCTTAAGGTTAAGTCTTAAATTCAAGTCCTAGGGTTAAGTTTTAAGGTTAAGTCTTAAGGTTAAGTCTCAGGGTTATGTCTTAGGTTTAAGTCTCAGGGTTAAGTCTTAGGGTTAACTGTTAAGGTTAAGACCTAAATTTAAGTCCTAGGGTTAAGCCTTAAGGATAAGACGTAAATTTGAGTCTTAGCATTAAATCTTAAGGTTATGTCTTACGGTTAAGTGTTAAGGTTAAGTCTTAGATTTAAGTGTTATGGTTATGTCTTAAGGTTAAGTCTTAGTGTTAAGTCTTAGGATTAAGTCTTAAGGTTAACTCATAAATCTAAATCTTAGGGTTAAATCTTTGTGTTAAGTCTTAAGGTTAAATCTTAAGTCCTAGGGTTTGAGTCTTAGGTTTAAGTCTTAAATTTAAGTCTTTGGGATACGTCTTAGGGTTAAGTGTCAGGGTTAAGATTTATGTTTAATTCTTAACTTTACGTCTTAGGGTTAAGTCTAAAAGTTTAGTCTTAAATTTAAGTCTTAGTGTTGTCTTCGGTTAAGTTATAGTGTTAAGTCTTAGGGTTACATCCTAAGGTTCAGTCTTATATTAAATTCTCAGGGTTAAGTCTTAGGGATAAGTCTTAAGGTTAAGCCTTAGTATTATGTCTTAAGATTCAGTCTTAAATTTAAATCTTAATAATAAGTCTTAAGGTTAAGGTTTGGGGATAAGTCTTAGGGTTAAGTCTCAGGGATAAGTCTTAGGGTTAAGTCTTAAGGTTAAATCTTAGGGTTAAGTCTTAAGGTTAAGTCTCAGGGTTAAGTCTTAGGTTAAGTATTAGTATTAAGTCTTAGGGTTAAGTCTTGTGGTTAAGTCCTAAATTTAAGTCTTAGGGTTATGTCTTAGGGATAAGTCTTAGGGTTAAGTCTTATGGTTAAGTCGTAAATTTAAGTCTTAGGGTTATGTCTTAGGGATAAGTCTTAAGGTGAAGTCTTAGGATCAAGTCTTAAGGTGAAGTCATTATGTTAATCCTTAGGGTTAAGTTTTAGGATTGTTTCTTAGGGTTAAGTCTTAATGTTAAGTGTCAGGTTAAGTCTTACAGTTAAGTCTTATGGTTACCTCTTAATGTTATGTCTTAGGGTTAAGTTATAAGGTTAAGTCTAAGGGTTAACTCCTAAGGTTAAGTGTTAAGTTTGAATATTAAAGTTAGGTCTTAAGGTTAAGACTTAGGGTTAAGTCTTATAGTTAAGTCTTTAGGGTTAAGTCTTAGGGTTAAGTTTTTGGCTTACGTCTTAGGGTAAAGTATTAAGGTTAAGTCTTAAACTTAAGTCTTAACGTCAAGTCTTAAGGTTGAGCCTTAAGGTTAAGTTTTAGGGTTAAGTCTTAGGCTTAATTTTTATGGTTAAGTCTTAAGGTTAAGTTTTAGGGTTAAGTCTTCTAGTTAAGTCTTAGGGTTAAGTCTCAGGTTTATGTCTTACGGTTAAGTCTTAAGGTTATGTTTTAAGGTTTAGTCTTGTAGTTAAGACTTAACGGTAAATCTGAAGGTTAAGTCTCATGGTTAAGTCTTAGGGATAAGTCTCAGGGTTAAGGCTCAAGGTAAGGTCTCAAGGTTAAGTCCCAGGGTTAAGTCGTAAGGTTCTGTCTTAAGGCTGAGACTTAGGGTTAAGTCTTAAGGTTAAGTCTTATGGATTGAGTCTTAGGTTTACGTCTTAGAGTTAAGTCTTGGGGATATGGCTTAGGGTTAAGTCTCAGGGTTAAGTTTCAAGGCTAAGTTTCAATGTTAAGTCTCAGGGTTATGACTTAGGGTTAAGCATTAAGGTTAAGTCTTAGGTTTCAGTCTCAGGGTTATGTCTTAGGATTAAGTCTTAGGGTTAAGTCTTAGGGTTAAGTATTAAATTTAAGTCTTAGGGTTAATTCTTAGGGTTATGTCCTAAAGATCACGTCTTAAGGTTAAATCTTAGGGTTAGGTCTTAAGGTTAAGACTTAAGATTAAGTCTTAGAGTTATGTCTTAGGGTTAAGTCTTAAGGTTAAGACTTAGAGTTAAGTATTTAAGGTTACGTCTTAGGTTTATTGTCTTAGGGTTAAGTCTTAGGGTGTTGTCTTAAGGTTAAGTATTAATATTAAGTCTTAGGGTTAAAGTCATAAGATTTAATCTCAGGGTTAACTCTTATGGTTATGTCATAAGTTTAAGTCTTAATTTTAAGTCTTGGGGATAAATCTTTGGGTTAAGTCTCACGGTTAATCTCAGGGTTAAGACTTAGGGTTAAGTCTTAAGGTTAAGTCTTAGGGTTTAGTCTTAGGGTTCAGTCGTAGGGTTAAGTCTCAGGGTTATGCCTTAGGGTTAAGTCTTATGTTTAAGTTAAGTCTTAGGTTTAAATCATAGGGTTAAGTCTTAGGGTTAAGTTTTAAGTTTAAGTCTTAGGGTTAAGTCTCAGGTTTAGTTTTTAAGGTTAAGTCACAAGGTTAAGTC
Organism: Falco peregrinus; assembly: GCF_023634155.1. Lineage (NCBI taxonomy): Eukaryota > Metazoa > Chordata > Aves > Falconiformes > Falconidae > Falco > Falco peregrinus. The sequence goes on along the minus strand of NW_026599603.1, from coordinate 212,270 downwards.
TTAAGGTTAAGTCTTAATTATAAGTGTTAGGGTTAAGTCTTAAGGTTAAGTCTAAGGGTTAAGTCTCTAAGATTAAGTATTAGGTTTAAGTCTCAGGGTTAAGTCTTAGGGATAAGTCTTAAGGTTAAGTCTTAAATTCAAGTCCTAGGGTTAAGTTTTAAGGTTAAGTCTTAAGGTTAAGTCTCAGGGTTATGTCTTAGGTTTAAGTCTCAGGGTTAAGTCTTAGGGTTAACTGTTAAGGTTAAGACCTAAATTTAAGTCTTAGGGTTAAGCCTTAAGGATAAGACGTAAATTTGAGTCTTAGCATTAAATCTTAAGGTTATGTCTTACGGTTAAGTGTTAAGGTTAAGTCTTAGATTTAAGTGTTATGGTTATGTCTTAAGGTTAAGTCTTAGTGTTAAGTCTTAGGATTAAGTCTTAAGGTTAACTCATAAATCTAAATCTTAGGGTTAAATCTTTGTGTTAAGTCTTAAGGTTAAATCTTAAGTCCTAGGGTTTGAGTCTTAGGTTTAAGTCTTAAATTTAAGTCTTTGGGATACGTCTTAGGGTTAAGTGTCAGGGTTAAGATTTATGTTTAATTCTTAAGTTTACGTCTTAGGGTTAAGTCTAAAAGTTTAGTCTTAAATTTAAGTCTTAGTGTTGTCTTCGGTTAAGTTATAGTGTTAAGTCTTAGGGTTACATCCTAAGGTTCAGTCTTATATTAAATTCTCAGGGTTAAGTCTTAGGGATAAGTCTTAAGGTTAAGCCTTAGTATTATGTCTTAAGATTCAGTCTTAAATTTAAATCTTAATAATAAGTCTTAAGGTTAAGGTTTGGGGATAAGTCTTAGGGTTAAGTCTCAGGGATAAGTCTTAGGGTTAAGTCTTAAGGTTAAATCTTAGGGTTAAGTCTTAAGGTTAAGTCTCAGGGTTAAGTCTTAGGTTAAGTATTAGTATTAAGTCTTAGGGTTAAGTCTTGTGGTTAAGTCCTAAATTTAAGTCTTAGGGTTATGTCTTAGGGATAAGTCTTAGGGTTAAGTCTTATGGTTAAGTCGTAAATTTAAGTCTTAGGGTTATGTCTTAGGGATAAGTCTTAAGGTGAAGTCTTAGGATCAAGTCTTAAGGTGAAGTCATTATGTTAATCCTTAGGGTTAAGTTTTAGGATTGTTTCTTAGGGTTAAGTCTTAATGTTAAGTGTCAGGTTAAGTCTTACAGTTAAGTCTTATGGTTACCTCTTAATGTTATGTCTTAGGGTTAAGTTATAAGGTTAAGTCTAAGGGTTAACTCCTAAGGTTAAGTGTTAAGTTTGAATATTAAAGTTAGGTCTTAAGGTTAAGACTTAGGGTTAAGTCTTATAGTTAAGTCTTTAGGGTTAAGTCTTAGGGTTAAGTTTTTGGCTTACGTCTTAGGGTAAAGTATTAAGGTTAAGTCTTAAACTTAAGTCTTAACGTCAAGTCTTAAGGTTGAGCCTTAAGGTTAAGTTTTAGGGTTAAGTCTTAGGCTTAATTTTTATGGTTAAGTCTTAAGGTTAAGTTTTAGGGTTAAGTCTTCCAGTTAAGTCTTAGGGTTAAGTCTCAGGTTTATGTCTTACGGTTAAGTCTTAAGGTTATGTTTTAAGGTTTAGTCTTGTAGTTAAGACTTAACGGTAAATCTGAAGGTTAAGTCTCATGGTTAAGTCTTAGGGATAAGTCTCAGGGTTAAGGCTCAAGGTAAGGTCTCAAGGTTAAGTCCCAGGGTTAAGTCGTAAGGTTCTGTCTTAAGGCTGAGACTTAGGGTTAAGTCTTAAGGTTAAGTCTTATGGATTGAGTCTTAGGTTTACGTCTTAGAGTTAAGTCTTGGGGATATGGCTTAGGGTTAAGTCTCAGGGTTAAGTTTCAAGGCTAAGTTTCAATGTTAAGTCTCAGGGTTATGACTTAGGGTTAAGCATTAAGGTTAAGTCTTAGGTTTCAGTCTCAGGGTTATGTCTTAGGATTAAGTCTTAGGGTTAAGTATTAAATTTAAGTCTTAGGGTTAATTCTTAGGGTTATGTCCTAAAGATCACGTCTTAAGGTTAAATCTTAGGGTTAGGTCTTAAGGTTAAGACTTAAGATTCAGTCTTAGAGTTATGTCTTAGGGTTAAGTCTTAAGGTTAAGACTTAGAGTTAAGTATTTAAGGTTACGTCTTAGGTTTATTGTCTTAGGGTTAAGTCTTAGGGTGTTGTCTTAAGGTTAAGTATTAATATTAAGTCTTAGGGTTAAAGTCATAAGATTTAATCTCAGGGTTAACTCTTATGGTTATGTCATAAGTTTAAGTCTTAATTTTAAGTCTTGGGGATAAATCTTTGGGTTAAGTCTCACGGTTAATCTCAGGGTTAAGACTTAGGGTTAAGTCTTAAGGTTAAGTCTTAGGGTTTAGTCTTAGGGTTCAGTCGTAGGGTTAAGTCTCAGGGTTATGCCTTAGGGTTAAGTCTTATGTTTAAGTTAAGTCTTAGGTTTAAATCATAGGGTTAAGTCTTAGGGTTAAGTTTTAAGTTTAAGTCTTAGGGTTAAGTCTCAGGTTTAGTTTTTAAGGTTAAGTCACAAGGTTAAGTCTTAAGGTTAAGTCTTAATTATAAGTGTTAGGGTTAAGTCTTAAGGTTAAGTCTAAGGGTTAAGTCTCTAAGATTAAGTATTAGGTTTAAGTCTCAGGGTTAAGTCTTAGGGATAAGTCTTAAGGTTAAGTCTTAAATTCAAGTCCTAGGGTTAAGTTTTAAGGTTAAGTCTTAAGGTTAAGTCTCAGGGTTATGTCTTAGGGTTAAGTCTTAGGTTTAAGTCTCAGGGTTAAGTCTTAGGGTTAACTGTTAAGGTTAAGACCTAAATTTAAGTCTTAGGGTTAAGCCTTAAGGATAAGACGTAAATTTGAGTCTTAGCGTTAAATCTTAAGGTTATGTCTTACGGTTAAGTGTTAAGGTTAAGTCTTAGATTTAAGTGTTATGGTGATGTCTTAAGGTTAAGTCTTAGTGTTAAGTCTTAGGATTAAGTCTTAAGGTTAACTCATAAATCTAAATCTTAGGGTTAAATCTTTGTGTTAAGTCTTAAGGTTAAATCTTAAGTCCTAGGGTTTGAGTCTTAGGTTTAAGTCTTAAATTTAAGTCTTTGGGATACGTCTTAGGGTTAAGTGTCAGGGTTAAGATTTATGTTTAATTCTTAAGTTTACGTCTTAGGGTTAAGTCTAAAAGTTTAGTCTTAAATTTAAGTCTTAGTGTTGTCTTCGGTTAAGTTATAGTGTTAAGTCTTAGGGTTACATCCTAAGGTTCAGTCTTATATTAAATTCTCAGGGTTAAGTCTTAGGGATAAGTCTTAAGGTTAAGCCTTAGTATTATGTCTTAAGATTCAGTCTTAAATTTAAATCTTAATAATAAGTCTTAAGGTTAAGGTTTGGGGATAAGTCTTAGGGTTAAGTCTCAGGGATAAGTCTTAGGGTTAAGTCTTAAGGTTAAATCTTAGGGTTAAGTCTTAAGGTTAAGTCTCAGGGTTAAGTCTTAGGTTAAGTATTAGTATTAAGTCTTAGGGTTAAGTCTTGTGGTTAAGTCCTAAATTTAAGTCTTAGGGTTATGTCTTAGGGATAAGTCTTAGGGTTAAGTCTTATGGTTAAGTCGTAAATTTAAGTCTTAGGGTTATGTCTTAGGGATAAGTCTTAAGGTGAAGTCTTAGGATCAAGTCTTAAGGTGAAGTCATTATGTTAATCCTTAGGGTTAAGTTTTAGGATTGTTTCTTAGGGTTAAGTCTTAATGTTAAGTGTCAGGTTAAGTCTTACAGTTAAGTCTTATGGTTACCTCTTAATGTTATGTCTTAGGGTTAAGTTATAAGGTTAAGTCTAAGGGTTAACTCCTAAGGTTAAGTGTTAAGTTTGAATATTAAAGTTAGGTCTTAAGGTTAAGACTTAGGGTTAAGTCTTATAGTTAAGTCTTTAGGGTTAAGTCTTAGGGTTAAGTTTTTGGCTTACGTCTTAGGGTAAAGTATTAAGGTTAAGTCTTAAACTTAAGTCTTAACGTCAAGTCTTAAGGTTGAGCCTTAAGGTTAAGTTTTAGGGTTAAGTCTTAGGCTTAATTTTTATGGTTAAGTCTTAAGGTTAAGTTTTAGGGTTAAGTCTTCTAGTTAAGTCTTAGGGTTAAGTCTCAGGTTTATGTCTTACGGTTAAGTCTTAAGGTTATGTTTTAAGGTTTAGTCTTGTAGTTAAGACTTAACGGTAAATCTGAAGGTTAAGTCTCATGGTTAAGTCTTAGGGATAAGTCTCAGGGTTAAGGCTCAAGGTAAGGTCTCAAGGTTAAGTCCCAGGGTTAAGTCGTAAGGTTCTGTCTTAAGGCTGAGACTTAGGGTTAAGTCTTAAGGTTAAGTCTTATGGATTGAGTCTTAGGTTTACGTCTTAGAGTTAAGTCTTGGGGATATGGCTTAGGGTTAAGTCTCAGGGTTAAGTTTCAAGGCTAAGTTTCAATGTTAAGTCTCAGGGTTATGACTTAGGGTTAAGCATTAAGGTTAAGTCTTAGGTTTCAGTCTCAGGGTTATGTCTTAGGATTAAGTCTTAGGGTTAAGTCTTAGGGTTAAGTATTAAATTTAAGTCTTAGGGTTAATTCTTAGGGTTATGTCCTAAAGATCACGTCTTAAGGTTAAATCTTAGGGTTAGGTCTTAAGGTTAAGACTTAAGATTCAGTCTTAGAGTTATGTCTTAGGGTTAAGTCTTAAGGTTAAGACTTAGAGTTAAGTATTTAAGGTTACGTCTTAGGTTTATTGTCTTAGGGTTAAGTCTTAGGGTGTTGTCTTAAGGTTAAGTATTAATATTAAGTCTTAGGGTTAAAGTCATAAGATTTAATCTCAGGGTTAACTCTTATGGTTATGTCATAAGTTTAAGTCTTAATTTTAAGTCTTGGGGATAAATCTTTGGGTTAAGTCTCACGGTTAATCTCAGGGTTAAGACTTAGGGTTAAGTCTTAAGGTTAAGTCTTAGGGTTTAGTCTTAGGGTTCAGTCGTAGGGTTAAGTCTCAGGGTTATGCCTTAGGGTTAAGTCTTATGTTTAAGTTAAGTCTTAGGTTTAAATCATAGGGTTAAGTCTTAGGGTTAAGTTTTAAGTTTAAGTCTTAGGGTTAAGTCTCAGGTTTAGTTTTTAAGGTTAAGTCACAAGGTTAAGTCTTAAGGTTAAGTCTTAATTATAAGTGTTAGGGTTAAGTCTTAAGGTTAAGTCTAAGGGTTAAGTCTCTAAGATTAAGTATTAGGTTTAAGTCTCAGGGTTAAGTCTTAGGGATAAGTCTTAAGGTTAAGTCTTAAATTCAAGTCCTAGGGTTAAGTTTTAAGGTTAAGTCTTAAGGTTAAGTCTCAGGGTTATGTCTTAGGTTTAAGTCTCAGGGTTAAGTCTTAGGGTTAACTGTTAAGGTTAAGACCTAAATTTAAGTCTTAGGGTTAAGCCTTAAGGATAAGACGTAAATTTGAGTCTTAGCATTAAATCTTAAGGTTATGTCTTACGGTTAAGTGTTAAGGTTAAGTCTTAGATTTAAGTGTTATGGTTATGTCTTAAGGTTAAGTCTTAGTGTTAAGTCTTAGGATTAAGTCTTAAGGTTAACTCATAAATCTAAATCTTAGGGTTAAATCTTTGTGTTAAGTCTTAAGGTTAAATCTTAAGTCCTAGGGTTTGAGTCTTAGGTTTAAGTCTTAAATTTAAGTCTTTGGGATACGTCTTAGGGTTAAGTGTCAGGGTTAAGATTTATGTTTAATTCTTAAGTTTACGTCTTAGGGTTAAGTCTAAAAGTTTAGTCTTAAATTTAAGTCTTAGTGTTGTCTTCGGTTAAGTTATAGTGTTAAGTCTTAGGGTTACATCCTAAGGTTCAGTCTTATATTAAATTCTCAGGGTTAAGTCTTAGGGATAAGTCTTAAGGTTAAGCCTTAGTATTATGTCTTAAGATTCAGTCTTAAATTTAAATCTTAATAATAAGTCTTAAGGTTAAGGTTTGGGGATAAGTCTTAGGGTTAAGTCTCAGGGATAAGTCTTAGGGTTAAGTCTTAAGGTTAAATCTTAGGGTTAAGTCTTAAGGTTAAGTCTCAGGGTTAAGTCTTAGGTTAAGTATTAGTATTAAGTCTTAGGGTTAAGTCTTGTGGTTAAGTCCTAAATTTAAGTCTTAGGGTTATGTCTTAGGGATAAGTCTTAGGGTTAAGTCTTATGGTTAAGTCGTAAATTTAAGTCTTAGGGTTATGTCTTAGGGATAAGTCTTAAGGTGAAGTCTTAGGATCAAGTCTTAAGGTGAAGTCATTATGTTAATCCTTAGGGTTAAGTTTTAGGATTGTTTCTTAGGGTTAAGTCTTAATGTTAAGTGTCAGGTTAAGTCTTACAGTTAAGTCTTATGGTTACCTCTTAATGTTATGTCTTAGGGTTAAGTTATAAGGTTAAGTCTAAGGGTTAACTCCTAAGGTTAAGTGTTAAGTTTGAATATTAAAGTTAGGTCTTAAGGTTAAGACTTAGGGTTAAGTCTTATAGTTAAGTCTTTAGGGTTAAGTCTTAGGGTTAAGTTTTTGGCTTACGTCTTAGGGTAAAGTATTAAGGTTAAGTCTTAAACTTAAGTCTTAACGTCAAGTCTTAAGGTTGAGCCTTAAGGTTAAGTTTTAGGGTTAAGTCTTAGGCTTAATTTTTATGGTTAAGTCTTAAGGTTAAGTTTTAGGGTTAAGTCTTCTAGTTAAGTCTTAGGGTTAAGTCTCAGGTTTATGTCTTACGGTTAAGTCTTAAGGTTATGTTTTAAGGTTTAGTCTTGTAGTTAAGACTTAACGGTAAATCTGAAGGTTAAGTCTCATGGTTAAGTCTTAGGGATAAGTCTCAGGGTTAAGGCTCAAGGTAAGGTCTCAAGGTTAAGTCCCAGGGTTAAGTCGTAAGGTTCTGTCTTAAGGCTGAGACTTAGGGTTAAGTCTTAAGGTTAAGTCTTATGGATTGAGTCTTAGGTTTACGTCTTAGAGTTAAGTCTTGGGGATATGGCTTAGGGTTAAGTCTCAGGGTTAAGTTTCAAGGCTAAGTTTCAATGTTAAGTCTCAGGGTTATGACTTAGGGTTAAGCATTAAGGTTAAGTCTTAGGTTTCAGTCTCAGGGTTATGTCTTAGGATTAAGTCTTAGGGTTAAGTCTTAGGGTTAAGTATTAAATTTAAGTCTTAGGGTTAATTCTTAGGGTTATGTCCTAAAGATCACGTCTTAAGGTTAAATCTTAGGGTTAGGTCTTAAGGTTAAGACTTAAGATTAAGTCTTAGAGTTATGTCTTAGGGTTAAGTCTTAAGGTTAAGACTTAGAGTTAAGTATTTAAGGTTACGTCTTAGGTTTATTGTCTTAGGGTTAAGTCTTAGGGTGTTTTCTTAAGGTTAAGTATTAATATTAAGTCTTAGGGTTAAAGTCATAAGATTTAATCTCAGGGTTAACTCTTATGGTTATGTCATAAGTTTAAGTCTTAATTTTAAGTCTTGGGGATAAATCTTTGGGTTAAGTCTCACGGTTAATCTCAGGGTTAAGACTTAGGGTTAAGTCTTAAGGTTAAGTCTTAGGGTTTAGTCTTAGGGTTCAGTCGTAGGGTTAAGTCTCAGGGTTATGCCTTAGGGTTAAGTCTTATGTTTAAGTTAAGTCTTAGGTTTAAATCATAGGGTTAAGTCTTAGGGTTAAGTTTTAAGTTTAAGTCTTAGGGTTAAGTCTCAGGTTTAGTTTTTAAGGTTAAGTCACAAGGTTAAGTCACAAGGTTAAGTCTTAATTATAAGTGTTAGGGTTAAGTCTTAAGGTTAAGTCTAAGGGTTAAGTCTCTAAGATTAAGTATTAGGTTTAAGTCTCAGGGTTAAGTCTTAGGGATAAGTCTTAAGGTTAAGTCTTAAATTCAAGTCCTAGGGTTAAGTTTTAAGGTTAAGTCTTAAGGTTAAGTCTCAGGGTTATGTCTTAGGTTTAAGTCTCAGGGTTAAGTCTTAGGGTTAACTGTTAAGGTTAAGACCTAAATTTAAGTCTTAGGGTTAAGCCTTAAGGATAAGACGTAAATTTGAGTCTTAGCATTAAATCTTAAGGTTATGTCTTACGGTTAAGTGTTAAGGTTAAGTCTTAGATTTAAGTGTTATGGTTATGTCTTAAGGTTAAGTCTTAGTGTTAAGTCTTAGGATTAAGTCTTAAGGTTAACTCATAAATCTAAATCTTAGGGTTAAATCTTTGTGTTAAGTCTTAAGGTTAAATCTTAAGTCCTAGGGTTTGAGTCTTAGGTTTAAGTCTTAAATTTAAGTCTTTGGGATACGTCTTAGGGTTAAGTGTCAGGGTTAAGATTTATGTTTAATTCTTAAGTTTACGTCTTAGGGTTAAGTCTAAAAGTTTAGTCTTAAATTTAAGTCTTAGTGTTGTCTTCGGTTAAGTTATAGTGTTAAGTCTTAGGGTTACATCCTAAGGTTCAGTCTTATATTAAATTCTCAGGGTTAAGTCTTAGGGATAAGTCTTAAGGTTAAGCCTTAGTATTATGTCTTAAGATTCAGTCTTAAATTTAAATCTTAATAATAAGTCTTAAGGTTAAGGTTTGGGGATAAGTCTTAGGGTTAAGTCTCAGGGATAAGTCTTAGGGTTAAGTCTTAAGGTTAAATCTTAGGGTTAAGTCTTAAGGTTAAGTCTCAGGGTTAAGTCTTAGGTTAAGTATTAGTATTAAGTCTTAGGGTTAAGTCTTGTGGTTAAGTCCTAAATTTAAGTCTTAGGGTTATGTCTTAGGGATAAGTCTTAGGGTTAAGTCTTATGGTTAAGTCGTAAATTTAAGTCTTAGGGTTATGTCTTAGGGATAAGTCTTAAGGTGAAGTCTTAGGATCAAGTCTTAAGGTGAAGTCATTATGTTAATCCTTAGGGTTAAGTTTTAGGATTGTTTCTTAGGGTTAAGTCTTAATGTTAAGTGTCAGGTTAAGTCTTACAGTTAAGTCTTATGGTTACCTCTTAATGTTATGTCTTAGGGTTAAGTTATAAGGTTAAGTCTAAGGGTTAACTCCTAAGGTTAAGTGTTAAGTTTGAATATTAAAGTTAGGTCTTAAGGTTAAGACTTAGGGTTAAGTCTTATAGTTAAGTCTTTAGGGTTAAGTCTTAGGGTTAAGTTTTTGGCTTACGTCTTAGGGTAAAGTATTAAGGTTAAGTCTTAAACTTAAGTCTTAACGTCAAGTCTTAAGGTTGAGCCTTAAGGTTAAGTTTTAGGGTTAAGTCTTAGGCTTAATTTTTATGGTTAAGTCTTAAGGTTAAGTTTTAGGGTTAAGTCTTCCAGTTAAGTCTTAGGGTTAAGTCTCAGGTTTATGTCTTACGGTTAAGTCTTAAGGTTATGTTTTAAGGTTTAGTCTTGTAGTTAAGACTTAACGGTAAATCTGAAGGTTAAGTCTCATGGTTAAGTCTTAGGGATAAGTCTCAGGGTTAAGGCTCAAGGTAAGGTCTCAAGGTTAAGTCCCAGGGTTAAGTCGTAAGGTTCTGTCTTAAGGCTGAGACTTAGGGTTAAGTCTTAAGGTTAAGTCTTATGGATTGAGTCTTAGGTTTACGTCTTAGAGTTAAGTCTTGGGGATATGGCTTAGGGTTAAGTCTCAGGGTTAAGTTTCAAGGCTAAGTTTCAATGTTAAGTCTCAGGGTTATGACTTAGGGTTAAGCATTAAGGTTAAGTCTTAGGTTTCAGTCTCAGGGTTATGTCTTAGGATTAAGTCTTAGGGTTAAGTCTTAGGGTTAAGTATTAAATTTAAGTCTTAGGGTTAATTCTTAGGGTTATGTCCTAAAGATCACGTCTTAAGGTTAAATCTTAGGGTTAGGTCTTAAGGTTAAGACTTAAGATTAAGTCTTAGAGTTATGTCTTAGGGTTAAGTCTTAAGGTTAAGACTTAGAGTTAAGTATTTAAGGTTACGTCTTAGGTTTATTGTCTTAGGGTTAAGTCTTAGGGTGTTTTCTTAAGGTTAAGTATTAATATTAAGTCTTAGGGTTAAAGTCATAAGATTTAATCTCAGGGTTAACTCTTATGGTTATGTCATAAGTTTAAGTCTTAATTTTAAGTCTTGGGGATAAATCTTTGGGTTAAGTCTCACGGTTAATCTCAGGGTTAAGACTTAGGGTTAAGTCTTAAGGTTAAGTCTTAGGGTTTAGTCTTAGGGTTCAGTCGTAGGGTTAAGTCTCAGGGTTATGCCTTAGGGTTAAGTCTTATGTTTAAGTTAAGTCTTAGGTTTAAATCATAGGGTTAAGTCTTAGGGTTAAGTTTTAAGTTTAAGTCTTAGGGTTAAGTCTCAGGTTTAGTTTTTAAGGTTAAGTCACAAGGTTAAGTCTTAAGGTTAAGTCTTAATTATAAGTGTTAGGGTTAAGTCTTAAGGTTAAGTCTAAGGGTTAAGTCTCTAAGATTAAGTATTAGGTTTAAGTCTCAGGGTTAAGTCTTAGGGATAAGTCTTAAGGTTAAGTCTTAAGTTCAAGTCCTAGGGTTAAGTTTTAAGGTTAAGTCTTAAGGTTAAGTCTCAGGGTTATGTCTTAGGGTTAAGTCTCAGGGTTAAGTCTTAGGGTTAACTGTTAAGGTTAAGACCTAAATTTAAGTCTTAGGGTTAAGCCTTAAGGATAAGACGTAAATTTGAGTCTTAGCATTAAATCTTAAGGTTATGTCTTACGGTTAAGTGTTAAGGTTAAGTCTTAGATTTAAGTGTTATGGTTATGTCTTAAGGTTAAGTCTTAGTGTTAAGTCTTAGGATTAAGTCTTAAGGTTAACTCATAAATCTAAATCTTAGGGTTAAATCTTTGTGTTAAGTCTTAAGGTTAAATCTTAAGTCCTAGGGTTTGAGTCTTAGGTTTAAGTCTTAAATTTAAGTCTTTGGGATACGTCTTAGGGTTAAGTGTCAGGGTTAAGATTTATGTTTAATTCTTAAGTTTACGTCTTAGGGTTAAGTCTAAAAGTTTAGTCTTAAATTTAAGTCTTAGTGTTGTCTTCGGTTAAGTTATAGTGTTAAGTCTTAGGGTTACATCCTAAGGTTCAGTCTTATATTAAATTCTCAGGGTTAAGTCTTAGGGATAAGTCTTAAGGTTAAGCCTTAGTATTATGTCTTAAGATTCAGTCTTAAATTTAAATCTTAATAATAAGTCTTAAGGTTAAGGTTTGGGGATAAGTCTTAGGGTTAAGTCTCAGGGATAAGTCTTAGGGTTAAGTCTTAAGGTTAAATCTTAGGGTTAAGTCTTAAGGTTAAGTCTCAGGGTTAAGTCTTAGGTTAAGTATTAGTATTAAGTCTTAGGGTTAAGTCTTGTGGTTAAGTCCTAAATTTAAGTCTTAGGGTTATGTCTTAGGGATAAGTCTTAGGGTTAAGTCTTATGGTTAAGTCGTAAATTTAAGTCTTAGGGTTATGTCTTAGGGATAAGTCTTAAGGTGAAGTCTTAGGATCAAGTCTTAAGGTGAAGTCATTATGTTAATCCTTAGGGTTAAGTTTTAGGATTGTTTCTTAGGGTTAAGTCTTAATGTTAAGTGTCAGGTTAAGTCTTACAGTTAAGTCTTATGGTTACCTCTTAATGTTATGTCTTAGGGTTAAGTTATAAGGTTAAGTCTAAGGGTTAACTCCTAAGGTTAAGTGTTAAGTTTGAATATTAAAGTTAGGTCTTAAGGTTAAGACTTAGGGTTAAGTCTTATAGTTAAGTCTTTAGGGTTAAGTCTTAGGGTTAAGTTTTTGGCTTACGTCTTAGGGTAAAGTATTAAGGTTAAGTCTTCAACTTAAGTCTTAACGTCAAGTCTTAAGGTTGAGCCTTAAGGTTAAGTTTTAGGGTTAAGTCTTAGGCTTAATTTTTATGGTTAAGTCTTAAGGTTAAGTTTTAGGGTTAAGTCTTCCAGTTAAGTCTTAGGGTTAAGTCTCAGGTTTATGTCTTACGGTTAAGTCTTAAGGTTATGTTTTAAGGTTTAGTCTTGTAGTTAAGACTTAACGGTAAATCTGAAGGTTAAGTCTCATGGTTAAGTCTTAGGGATAAGTCTCAGGGTTAAGGCTCAAGGTAAGGTCTCAAGGTTAAGTCCCAGGGTTAAGTCGTAAGGTTCTGTCTTAAGGCTGAGACTTAGGGTTAAGTCTTAAGGTTAAGTCTTATGGATTGAGTCTTAGGTTTACGTCTTAGAGTTAAGTCTTGGGGATATGGCTTAGGGTTAAGTCTCAGGGTTAAGTTTCAAGGCTAAGTTTCAATGTTAAGTCTCAGGGTTATGACTTAGGGTTAAGCATTAAGGTTAAGTCTTAGGTTTCAGTCTCAGGGTTATGTCTTAGGATTAAGTCTTAGGGTTAAGTATTAAATTTAAGTCTTAGGGTTAATTCTTAGGGTTATGTCCTAAAGATCACGTCTTAAGGTTAAATCTTAGGGTTAGGTCTTAAGGTTAAGACTTAAGATTCAGTCTTAGAGTTATGTCTTAGGGTTAAGTCTTAAGGTTAAGACTTAGAGTTAAGTATTTAAGGTTACGTCTTAGGTTTATTGTCTTAGGGTTAAGTCTTAGGGTGTTGTCTTAAGGTTAAGTATTAATATTAAGTCTTAGGGTTAAAGTCATAAGATTTAATCTCAGGGTTAACTCTTATGGTTATGTCATAAGTTTAAGTCTTAATTTTAAGTCTTGGGGATAAATCTTTGGGTTAAGTCTCACGGTTAATCTCAGGGTTAAGACTTAGGGTTAAGTCTTAAGGTTAAGTCTTAGGGTTTAGTCTTAGGGTTCAGTCGTAGGGTTAAGTCTCAGGGTTATGCCTTAGGGTTAAGTCTTATGTTTAAGTTAAGTCTTAGGTTTAAATCATAGGGTTAAGTCTTAGGGTTAAGTTTTAAGTTTAAGTCTTAGGGTTAAGTCTCAGGTTTAGTTTTTAAGGTTAAGTCACAAGGTTAAGTCTTAAGGTTAAGTCTTAATTATAAGTGTTAGGGTTAAGTCTTAAGGTTAAGTCTAAGGGTTAAGTCTCTAAGATTAAGTATTAGGTTTAAGTCTCAGGGTTAAGTCTTAGGGATAAGTCTTAAGGTTAAGTCTTAAATTCAAGTCCTAGGGTTAAGTTTTAAGGTTAAGTCTTAAGGTTAAGTCTCAGGGTTATGTCTTAGGGTTAAGTCTCAGGGTTAAGTCTTAGGGTTAACTGTTAAGGTTAAGACCTAAATTTAAGTCTTAGGTTTAAGCCTTAAGGATAAGACGTAAATTTGAGTCTTAGCGTTAAATCTTAAGGTTATGTCTTACGGTTAAGTGTTAAGGTTAAGTCTTAGATTTAAGTGTTATGGTTATGTCTTAAGGTTAAGTCTTAGTGTTAAGTCTTAGGATTAAGTCTTAAGGTTAACTCATAAATCTAAATCTTAGGGTTAAATCTTTGTGTTAAGTCTTAAGGTTAAATCTTAAGTCCTAGGGTTTGAGTCTTAGGTTTAAGTCTTAAATTTAAGTCTTTGGGATACGTCTTAGGGTTAAGTGTCAGGGTTAAGATTTATGTTTAATTCTTAAGTTTACGTCTTAGGGTTAAGTCTAAAAGTTTAGTCTTAAATTTAAGTCTTAGTGTTGTCTTCGGTTAAGTTATAGTGTTAAGTCTTAGGGTTACATCCTAAGGTTCAGTCTTATATTAAATTCTCAGGGTTAAGTCTTAGGGATAAGTCTTAAGGTTAAGCCTTAGTATTATGTCTTAAGATTCAGTCTTAAATTTAAATCTTAATAATAAGTCTTAAGGTTAAGGTTTGGGGATAAGTCTTAGGGTTAAGTCTCAGGGATAAGTCTTAGGGTTAAGTCTCAGGGATAAGTCTTAGGGTTAAGTCTTAAGGTTAAATCTTAGGGTTAAGTCTTAAGGTTAAGTCTCAGGGTTAAGTCTTAGGTTAAGTATTAGTATTAAGTCTTAGGGTTAAGTCTTGTGGTTAAGTCCTAAATTTAAGTCTTAGGGTTATGTCTTAGGGATAAGTCTTAGGGTTAAGTCTTATGGTTAAGTCGTAAATTTAAGTCTTAGGGTTATGTCTTAGGGATAAGTCTTAAGGTGAAGTCTTAGGATCAAGTCTTAAGGTGAAGTCATTATGTTAATCCTTAGGGTTAAGTTTTAGGATTGTTTCTTAGGGTTAAGTCTTAATGTTAAGTGTCAGGTTAAGTCTTACAGTTAAGTCTTATGGTTACCTCTTAATGTTATGTCTTAGGGTTAAGTTATAAGGTTAAGTCTAAGGGTTAACTCCTAAGGTTAAGTGTTAAGTTTGAATATTAAAGTTAGGTCTTAAGGTTAAGACTTAGGGTTAAGTCTTATAGTTAAGTCTTTAGGGTTAAGTCTTAGGGTTAAGTTTTTGGCTTACGTCTTAGGGTAAAGTATTAAGGTTAAGTCTTAAACTTAAGTCTTAACGTCAAGTCTTAAGGTTGAGCCTTAAGGTTAAGTTTTAGGGTTAAGTCTTAGGCTTAATTTTTATGGTTAAGTCTTAAGGTTAAGTTTTAGGGTTAAGTCTTCTAGTTAAGTCTTAGGGTTAAGTCTCAGGTTTATGTCTTACGGTTAAGTCTTAAGGTTATGTTTTAAGGTTTAGTCTTGTAGTTAAGACTTAACGGTAAATCTGAAGGTTAAGTCTCATGGTTAAGTCTTAGGGATAAGTCTCAGGGTTAAGGCTCAAGGTAAGGTCTCAAGGTTAAGTCCCAGGGTTAAGTCGTAAGGTTCTGTCTTAAGGCTGAGACTTAGGGTTAAGTCTTAAGGTTAAGTCTTATGGATTGAGTCTTAGGTTTACGTCTTAGAGTTAAGTCTTGGGGATATGGCTTAGGGTTAAGTCTCAGGGTTAAGTTTCAAGGCTAAGTTTCAATGTTAAGTCTCAGGGTTATGACTTAGGGTTAAGCATTAAGGTTAAGTCTTAGGTTTCAGTCTCAGGGTTATGTCTTAGGATTAAGTCTTAGGGTTAAGTCTTAGGGTTAAGTATTAAATTTAAGTCTTAGGGTTAATTCTTAGGGTTATGTCCTAAAGATCACGTCTTAAGGTTAAATCTTAGGGTTAGGTCTTAAGGTTAAGACTTAAGATTAAGTCTTAGAGTTATGTCTTAGGGTTAAGTCTTAAGGTTAAGACTTAGAGTTAAGTATTTAAGGTTACGTCTTAGGTTTATTGTCTTAGGGTTAAGTCTTAGGGTGTTGTCTTAAGGTTAAGTATTAATATTAAGTCTTAGGGTTAAAGTCATAAGATTTAATCTCAGGGTTAACTCTTATGGTTATGTCATAAGTTTAAGTCTTAATTTTAAGTCTTGGGGATAAATCCTTGGGTTAAGTCTCACGGTTAATCTCAGGGTTAAGACTTAGGGTTAAGTCTTAAGGTTAAGTCTTAGGGTTTAGTCTTAGGGTTCAGTCGTAGGGTTAAGTCTCAGGGTTATGCCTTAGGGTTAAGTCTTATGTTTAAGTTAAGTCTTAGGTTTAAATCATAGGGTTAAGTCTTAGGGTTAAGTTTTAAGTTTAAGTCTTAGGGTTAAGTCTCAGGTTTAGTTTTTAAGGTTAAGTCACAAGGTTAAGTCTTAAGGTTAAGTCTTAATTAAAAGTGTTAGGGTTAAGCCTTAAGGTTAAGTCTAAGGGTTAAGTCTCTAAGATTAAGTATTAGGTTTAAGTCTCAGGGTTAAGTCTTAGGGATAAGTCTTAAGGTTAAGTCTTAAATTCAAGTCCTAGGGTTAAGTTTTAAGGTTAAGTCTTAAGGTTAAGTCTCAGGGTTATGTCTTAGGGTTAAGTCTCAGGGTTAAGTCTTAGGGTTAACTGTTAAGGTTAAGACCTAAATTTAAGTCTTAGGGTTAAGCCTTAAGGATAAGACGTAAATTTGAGTCTTAGCGTTAAATCTTAAGGTTATGTCTTACGGTTAAGTGTTAAGGTTAAGTCTTAGATTTAAGTGTTATGGTTATGTCTTAAGGTTAAGTCTTAGTGTTAAGTCTTAGGATTAAGTCTTAAGGTTAACTCATAAATCTAAATCTTAGGGTTAAATCTTTGTGTTAAGTCTTAAGGTTAAATCTTAAGTCCTAGGGTTTGAGACTTAGGTTTAGGTCTTAAATTTAAGTCTTTGGGATACGTCTTAGGGTTAAGTGTCAGGGTTAAGATTTATGTTTAATTTTTAAGTTTACGTCTTAGGGTTAAGTCTAAAAGTTTAGTCTTAAATTTAAGTCTTAGTGTTGTCTTCGGTTAAGTTATAGTGTTAAGTCTTAGGGTTACATCCTAAGGTTCAGTCTTATATTAAATTCTCAGGGTTAAGTCTTAGGGATAAGTCTTAAGGTTAAGCCTTAGTATTATGTCTTAAGATTCAGTCTTAAATTTAAATCTTAATAATAAGTCTTAAGGTTAAGGTTTGGGGATAAGTCTTAGGGTTAAGTCTCAGGGATAAGTCTTAGGGTTAAGTCTCAGGGATAAGTCTTAGGGTTAAGTCTTAAGGTTAAATCTTAGGGTTAAGTCTTAAGGTTAAGTCTCAGGGTTAAGTCTTAGGTTAAGTATTAGTATTAAGTCTTAGGGTTAAGTCTTGTGGTTAAGTCCTAAATTTAAGTCTTAGGGTTATGTCTTAGGGATAAGTCTTAGGGTTAAGTCTTATGGTTAAGTCGTAAATTTAAGTCTTAGGGTTATGTCTTAGGGATAAGTCTTAAGGTGAAGTCTTAGGATCAAGTCTTAAGGTGAAGTCATTATGTTAATCCTTAGGGTTAAGTTTTAGGATTGTTTCTTAGGGTTAAGTCTTAATGTTAAGTGTCAGGTTAAGTCTTACAGTTAAGTCTTATGGTTACCTCTTAATGTTATGTCTTAGGGTTAAGTTATAAGGTTAAGTCTAAGGGTTAACTCCTAAGGTTAAGTGTTAAGTTTGAATATTAAAGTTAGGTCTTAAGGTTAAGACTTAGGGTTAAGTCTTATAGTTAAGTCTTTAGGGTTAAGTCTTAGGGTTAAGTTTTTGGCTTACGTCTTAGGGTAAAGTATTAAGGTTAAGTCTTAAACTTAAGTCTTAACGTCAAGTCTTAAGGTTGAGCCTTAAGGTTAAGTTTTAGGGTTAAGTCTCAGGCTTAATTTTTATGGTTAAGTCTTAAGGTTAAGTTTTAGGGTTAAGTCTTCTAGTTAAGTCTTAGGGTTAAGTCTCAGGTTTATGTCTTACGGTTAAGTCTTAAGGTTATGTTTTAAGGTTTAGTCTTGTAGTTAAGACTTAACGGTAAATCTGAAGGTTAAGTCTCATGGTTAAGTCTTAGGGATAAGTCTCAGGGTTAAGGCTCAAGGTAAGGTCTCAAGGTTAAGTCCCAGGGTTAAGTCGTAAGGTTCTGTCTTAAGGCTGAGACTTAGGGTTAAGTCTTAAGGTTAAGTCTTATGGATTGAGTCTTAGGTTTACGTCTTAGAGTTAAGTCTTGGGGATATGGCTTAGGGTTAAGTCTCAGGGTTAAGTTTCAAGGCTAAGTTTCAATGTTAAGTCTCAGGGTTATGACTTAGGGTTAAGCATTAAGGTTAAGTCTTAGGTTTCAGTCTCAGGGTTATGTCTTAGGATTAAGTCTTAGGGTTAAGTCTTAGGGTTAAGTATTAAATTTAAGTCTTAGGGTTAATTCTTAGGGTTATGTCCTAAAGATCACGTCTTAAGGTTAAATCTTAGGGTTAGGTCTTAAGGTTAAGACTTAAGATTAAGTCTTAGAGTTATGTCTTAGGGTTAAGTCTTAAGGTTAAGACTTAGAGTTAAGTATTTAAGGTTACGTCTTAGGTTTATTGTCTTAGGGTTAAGTCTTAGGGTGTTGTCTTAAGGTTAAGTATTAATATTAAGTCTTAGGGTTAAAGTCATAAGATTTAATCTCAGGGTTAACTCTTATGGTTATGTCATAAGTTTAAGTCTTAATTTTAAGTCTTGGGGATAAATCTTTGGGTTAAGTCTCACGGTTAATCTCAGGGTTAAGACTTAGGGTTAAGTCTTAAGGTTAAGTCTTAGGGTTTAGTCTTAGGGTTCAGTCGTAGGGTTAAGTCTCAGGGTTATGCCTTAGGGTTAAGTCTTATGTTTAAGTTAAGTCTTAGGTTTAAATCATAGGGTTAAGTCTTAGGGTTAAGTTTTAAGTCTTAGGGTTAAGTCTCAGGTTTAGTTTTTAAGGTTAAGTCACAAGGTTAAGTCTTAATTATAAGTGTTAGGGTTAAGTCTTAAGGTTAAGTCTAAGGGTTAAGTCTCTAAGATTAAGTATTAGGTTTAAGTCTCAGGGTTAAGTCTTAGGGATAAGTCTTAAGGTTAAGTCTTAAATTCAAGTCCTAGGGTTAAGTTTTAAGGTTAAGTCTTAAGGTTAAGTCTCAGGGTTATGTTTTAGGGTTAAGTCTTAGGTTTAAGTCTCAGGGTTAACTGTTAAGGTTAAGACCTAAATTTAAGTCTTAGGGTTAAGCCTTAAGGATAAGACGTAAATTTGAGTCTTAGCGTTAAATCTTAAGGTTATGTCTTACGGTTAAGTGTTAAGGTTAAGTCTTAGATTTAAGTGTTATGGTTATGTCTTAAGGTTAAGTCTTAGTGTTAAGTCTTAGGATTAAGTCTTAAGGTTAACTCATAAATCTAAATCTTAGGGTTAAATCTTTGTGTTAAGTCTTAAGGTTAAATCTTAAGTCCTAGGGTTTGAGTCTTAGGTTTAAGTCTTAAATTTAAGTCTTTGGGATACGTCTTAGGGTTAAGTGTCAGGGTTAAGATTTATGTTTAATTCTTAAGTTTACGTCTTAGGGTTAAGTCTAAAAGTTTAGTCTTAAATTTAAGTCTTAGTGTTGTCTTCGGTTAAGTTATAGTGTTAAGTCTTAGGGTTACATCCTAAGGTTCAGTCTTATATTAAATTCTCAGGGTTAAGTCTTAGGGATAAGTCTTAAGGTTAAGCCTTAGTATTATGTCTTAAGATTCAGTCTTAAATTTAAATCTTAATAATAAGTCTTAAGGTTAAGGTTTGGGGATAAGTCTTAGGGTTAAGTCTCAGGGATAAGTCTTAGGGTTAAGTCTCAGGGATAAGTCTTAGGGTTAAGTCTTAAGGTTAAATCTTAGGGTTAAGTCTTAAGGTTAAGTCTCAGGGTTAAGTCTTAGGTTAAGTATTAGTATTAAGTCTTAGGGTTAAGTCTTGTGGTTAAGTCCTAAATTTAAGTCTTAGGGTTATGTCTTAGGGATAAGTCTTAGGGTTAAGTCTTATGGTTAAGTCGTAAATTTAAGTCTTAGGGTTATGTCTTAGGGATAAGTCTTAAGGTGAAGTCTTAGGATCAAGTCTTAAGGTGAAGTCATTATGTTAATCCTTAGGGTTAAGTTTTAGGATTGTTTCTTAGGGTTAAGTCTTAATGTTAAGTGTCAGGTTAAGTCTTACAGTCAAGTCTTATGGTTACCTCTTAATGTTATGTCTTAGGGTTAAGTTATAAGGTTAAGTCTAAGGGTTAACTCCTAAGGTTAAGTGTTAAGTCTGAATATTAAAGTTAGGTCTTAAGGTTAAGACTTAGGGTTAAGTCTTATAGTTAAGTCTTTAGGGTTAAGTCTTAGGGTTAAGTTTTTGGCTTACGTCTTAGGGTAAAGTATTAAGGTTAAGTCTTAAACTTAAGTCTTAACGTCAAGTCTTAAGGTTGAGCCTTAAGGTTAAGTTTTAGGGTTAAGTCTTAGGCTTAATTTTTATGGTTAAGTCTTAAGGTTAAGTTTTAGGGTTAAGTCTTCCAGTTAAGTCTTAGGGTTAAGTCTCAGGTTTATGTCTTACGGTTAAGTCTTAAGGTTATGTTTTAAGGTTTAGTCTTGTAGTTAAGACTTAACGGTAAATCTGAAGGTTAAGTCTCATGGTTAAGTCTTAGGGATAAGTCTCAGGGTTAAGGCTCAAGGTAAGGTCTCAAGGTTAAGTCCCAGGGTTAAGTCGTAAGGTTCTGTCTTAAGGCTGAGACTTAGGGTTAAGTCTTAAGGTTAAGTCTTATGGATTGAGTCTTAGGTTTAGGTCTTAGAGTTAAGTCTTGGGGATATGGCTTAGGGTTAAGTCTCAGGGTTAAGTTTCAAGGCTAAGTTTCAATGTTAAGTCTCAGGGTTATGACTTAGGGTTAAGCATTAAGGTTAAGTCTTAGGTTTCAGTCTCAGGGTTATGTCTTAGGATTAAGTCTTAGGGTTAAGTCTTAGGGTTAAGTATTAAATTTAAGTCTTAGGGTTAATTCTTAGGGTTATGTCCTAAAGATCACGTCTTAAGGTTAAATCTTAGGGTTAGGTCTTAAGGTTAAGACTTAAGATTAAGTCTTAGAGTTATGTCTTAGGGTTAAGTCTTAAGGTTAAGACTTAGAGTTAAGTATTTAAGGTTACGTCTTAGGTTTATTGTCTTAGGGTTAAGTCTTAGGGTGTTGTCTTAAGGTTAAGTATTAATATTAAGTCTTAGGGTTAAAGTCATAAGATTTAATCTCAGGGTTAACTCTTATGGCTATGTCATAAGTTTAAGTCTTAATTTTAAGTCTTGGGGATAAATCCTTGGGTTAAGTCTCACGGTTAATCTCAGGGTTAAGACTTAGGGTTAAGTCTTAAGGTTAAGTCTTAGGGTTTAGTCTTAGGGTTCAGTCGTAGGGTTAAGTCTCAGGGTTATGCCTTAGGGTTAAGTCTTATGTTTAAGTTAAGTCTTAGGTTTAAATCATAGGGTTAAGTCTTAGGGTTAAGTTTTAAGTTTAAGTCTTAGGGTTAAGTCTCAGGTTTAGTTTTTAAGGTTAAGTCACAAGGTTAAGTCTTAATTATAAGTGTTAGGGTTAAGTCTTAAGGTTAAGTCTAAGGGTTAAGTCTCTAAGATTAAGTATTAGGTTTAAGTCTCAGGGTTAAGTCTTAGGGATAAGTCTTAAGGTTAAGTCTTAAATTCAAGTCCTAGGGTTAAGTTTTAAGGTTAAGTCTTAAGGTTAAGTCTCAGGGTTATGTCTTAGGGTTAAGTCTTAGGTTTAAGTCTCAGGGTTAAGTCTTAGGGTTAACTGTTAAGGTTAAGACCTAAATTTAAGTCTTAGGGTTAAGCCTTAAGGATAAGACGTAAATTTGAGTCTTAGCGTTAAATCTTAAGGTTATGTCTTACGGTTAAGTGTTAAGGTTAAGTCTTAGATTTAAGTGTTATGGTTATGTCTTAAGGTTAAGTCTTAGTGTTAAGTCTTAGGATTAAGTCTTAAGGTTAACTCATAAATCTAAATCTTAGGGTTAAATCTTTGTGTTAAGTCTTAAGGTTAAATCTTAAGTCCTAGGGTTTGAGTCTTAGGTTTAAGTCTTAAATTTAAGTCTTTGGGATACGTCTTAGGGTTAAGTGTCAGGGTTAAGATTTATGTTTAATTCTTAAGTTTACGTCTTAGGGTTAAGTCTAAAAGTTTAGTCTTAAATTTAAGTCTCAGTGTTGTCTTCGGTTAAGTTATAGTGTTAAGTCTTAGGGTTACATCCTAAGGTTCAGTCTTATATTAAATTCTCAGGGTTAAGTCTTAGGGATAAGTCTTAAGGTTAAGCCTTAGTATTATGTCTTAAGATTCAGTCTTAAATTTAAATCTTAATAATAAGTCTTAAGGTTAAGGTTTGGGGATAAGTCTTAGGGTTAAGTCTCAGGGATAAGTCTTAGGGTTAAGTCTCAGGGATAAGTCTTAGGGTTAAGTCTTAAGGTTAAATCTTAGGGTTAAGTCTTAAGGTTAAGTCTCAGGGTTAAGTCTTAGGTTAAGTATTAGTATTAAGTCTTAGGGTTAAGTCTTGTGGTTAAGTCCTAAATTTAAGTCTTAGGGTTATGTCTTAGGGATAAGTCTTAGGGTTAAGTCTTATGGTTAAGTCGTAAATTTAAGTCTTAGGGTTATGTCTTAGGGATAAGTCTTAAGGTGAAGTCTTAGGATCAAGTCTTAAGGTGAAGTCATTATGTTAATCCTTAGGGTTAAGTTTTAGGATTGTTTCTTAGGGTTAAGTCTTAATGTTAAGTGTCAGGTTAAGTCTTACAGTTAAGTCTTATGGTTACCTCTTAATGTTATGTCTTAGGGTTAAGTTATAAGGTTAAGTCTAAGGGTTAACTCCTAAGGTTAAGTGTTAAGTTTGAATATTAAAGTTAGGTCTTAAGGTTAAGACTTAGGGTTAAGTCTTATAGTTAAGTCTTTAGGGTTAAGTCTTAGGGTTAAGTTTTTGGCTTACGTCTTAGGGTAAAGTATTAAGGTTAAGTCTTAAACTTAAGTCTTAACGTCAAGTCTTAAGGTTGAGCCTTAAGGTTAAGTTTTAGGGTTAAGTCTTAGGCTTAATTTTTATGGTTAAGTCTTAAGGTTAAGTTTTAGGGTTAAGTCTTCTAGTTAAGTCTTAGGGTTAAGTCTCAGGTTTATGTCTTACGGTTAAGTCTTAAGGTTATGTTTTAAGGTTTAGTCTTGTAGTTAAGACTTAACGGTAAATCTGAAGGTTAAGTCTCATGGTTAAGTCTTAGGGATAAGTCTCAGGGTTAAGGCTCAAGGTAAGGTCTCAAGGTTAAGTCCCAGGGTTAAGTCGTAAGGTTCTGTCTTAAGGCTGAGACTTAGGGTTAAGTCTTAAGGTTAAGTCTTATGGATTGAGTCTTAGGTTTACGTCTTAGAGTTAAGTCTTGGGGATATGGCTTAGGGTTAAGTCTCAGGGTTAAGTTTCAAGGCTAAGTTTCAATGTTAAGTCTCAGGGTTATGACTTAGGGTTAAGCATTAAGGTTAAGTCTTAGGTTTCAGTCTCAGGGTTATGTCTTAGGATTAAGTCTTAGGGTTAAGTCTTAGGGTTAAGTATTAAATTTAAGTCTTAGGGTTAATTCTTAGGGTTATGTCCTAAAGATCACATCTTAAGGTTAAATCTTAGGGTTAGGTCTTAAGGTTAAGACTTAAGATTAAGTCTTAGAGTTATGTCTTAGGGTTAAGTCTTAAGGTTAAGACTTAGAGTTAAGTATTTAAGGTTACGTCTTAGGTTTATTGTCTTAGGGTTAAGTCTTAGGGTGTTGTCTTAAGGTTAAGTATTAATATTAAGTCTTAGGGTTAAAGTCATAAGATTTAATCTCAGGGTTAACTCTTATGGTTATGTCATAAGTTTAAGTCTTAATTTTAAGTCTTGGGGATAAATCTTTGGGTTAAGTCTCACGGTTAATCTCAGGGTTAAGACTTAGGGTTAAGTCTTAAGGTTAAGTCTTAGGGTTTAGTCTTAGGGTTCAGTCGTAGGGTTAAGTCTCAGGGTTATGCCTTAGGGTTAAGTCTTATGTTTAAGTTAAGTCTTAGGTTTAAATCATAGGGTTAAGTCTTAGGGTTAAGTTTTAAGTTTAAGTCTTAGGGTTAAGTCTCAGGTTTAGTTTTTAAGGTTAAGTCACAAGGTTAAGTCACAAGGTTAAGTCTTAATTATAAGTGTTAGGGTTAAGTCTTAAGGTTAAGTCTAAGGGTTAAGTCTCTAAGATTAAGTATTAGGTTTAAGTCTCAGGGTTAAGTCTTAGGGATAAGTCTTAAGGTTAAGTCTTAAATTCAAGTCCTAGGGTTAAGTTTTAAGGTTAAGTCTTAAGGTTAAGTCTCAGGGTTATGTCTTAGGGTTAAGTCTTAGGTTTAAGTCTCAGGGTTAAGTCTCAGGGTTAACTGTTAAGGTTAAGACCTAAATTTAAGTCTTAGGGTTAAGCCTTAAGGATAAGACGTAAATTTGAGTCTTAGCGTTAAATCTTAAGGTTATGTCTTACGGTTAAGTGTTAAGGTTAAGTCTTAGATTTAAGTGTTATGGTTATGTCTTAAGGTTAAGTCTTAGTGTTAAGTCTTAGGATTAAGTCTTAAGGTTAACTCATAAATCTAAATCTTAGGGTTAAATCTTTGTGTTAAGTCTTAAGGTTAAATCTTAAGTCCTAGGGTTTGAGTCTTAGGTTTAAGTCTTAAATTTAAGTCTTTGGGATACGTCTTAGGGTTAAGTGTCAGGGTTAAGATTTATGTTTAATTCTTAAGTTTACGTCTTAGGGTTAAGTCTAAAAGTTTAGTCTTAAATTTAAGTCTCAGTGTTGTCTTCGGTTAAGTTATAGTGTTAAGTCTTAGGGTTACATCCTAAGGTTCAGTCTTATATTAAATTCTCAGGGTTAAGTCTTAGGGATAAGTCTTAAGGTTAAGCCTTAGTATTATGTCTTAAGATTCAGTCTTAAATTTAAATCTTAATAATAAGTCTTAAGGTTAAGGTTTGGGGATAAGTCTTAGGGTTAAGTCTCAGGGATAAGTCTTAGGGTTAAGTCTCAGGGATAAGTCTTAGGGTTAAGTCTTAAGGTTAAATCTTAGGGTTAAGTCTTAAGGTTAAGTCTCAGGGTTAAGTCTTAGGTTAAGTATTAGTATTAAGTCTTAGGGTTAAGTCTTGTGGTTAAGTCCTAAATTTAAGTCTTAGGGTTATGTCTTAGGGATAAGTCTTAGGGTTAAGTCTTATGGTTAAGTCGTAAATTTAAGTCTTAGGGTTATGTCTTAGGGATAAGTCTTAAGGTGAAGTCTTAGGATCAAGTCTTAAGGTGAAGTCATTATGTTAATCCTTAGGGTTAAGTTTTAGGATTGTTTCTTAGGGTTAAGTCTTAATGTTAAGTGTCAGGTTAAGTCTTACAGTTAAGTCTTATGGTTACCTCTTAATGTTATGTCTTAGGGTTAAGTTATAAGGTTAAGTCTAAGGGTTAACTCCTAAGGTTAAGTGTTAAGTTTGAATATTAAAGTTAGGTCTTAAGGTTAAGACTTAGGGTTAAGTCTTATAGTTAAGTCTTTAGGGTTAAGTCTTAGGGTTAAGTTTTTGGCTTACGTCTTAGGGTAAAGTATTAAGGTTAAGTCTTAAACTTAAGTCTTAACGTCAAGTCTTAAGGTTGAGCCTTAAGGTTAAGTTTTAGGGTTAAGTCTTAGGCTTAATTTTTATGGTTAAGTCTTAAGGTTAAGTTTTAGGGTTAAGTCTTCTAGTTAAGTCTTAGGGTTAAGTCTCAGGTTTATGTCTTACGGTTAAGTCTTAAGGTTATGTTTTAAGGTTTAGTCTTGTAGTTAAGACTTAACGGTAAATCTGAAGGTTAAGTCTCATGGTTAAGTCTTAGGGATAAGTCTCAGGGTTAAGGCTCAAGGTAAGGTCTCAAGGTTAAGTCCCAGGGTTAAGTCGTAAGGTTCTGTCTTAAGGCTGAGACTTAGGGTTAAGTCTTAAGGTTAAGTCTTATGGATTGAGTCTTAGGTTTACGTCTTAGAGTTAAGTCTTGGGGATATGGCTTAGGGTTAAGTCTCAGGGTTAAGTTTCAAGGCTAAGTTTCAATGTTAAGTCTCAGGGTTATGACTTAGGGTTAAGCATTAAGGTTAAGTCTTAGGTTTCAGTCTCAGGGTTATGTCTTAGGATTAAGTCTTAGGGTTAAGTCTTAGGGTTAAGTATTAAATTTAAGTCTTAGGGTTAATTCTTAGGGTTATGTCCTAAAGATCACGTCTTAAGGTTAAATCTTAGGGTTAGGTCTTAAGGTTAAGACTTAAGATTAAGTCTTAGAGTTATGTCTTAGGGTTAAGTCTTAAGGTTAAGACTTAGAGTTAAGTATTTAAGGTTACGTCTTAGGTTTATTGTCTTAGGGTTAAGTCTTAGGGTGTTGTCTTAAGGTTAAGTATTAATATTAAGTCTTAGGGTTAAAGTCATAAGATTTAATCTCAGGGTTAACTCTTATGGTTATGTCATAAGTTTAAGTCTTAATTTTAAGTCTTGGGGATAAATCTTTGGGTTAAGTCTCACGGTTAATCTCAGGGTTAAGACTTAGGGTTAAGTCTTAAGGTTAAGTCTTAGGGTTTAGTCTTAGGGTTCAGTCGTAGGGTTAAGTCTCAGGGTTATGCCTTAGGGTTAAGTCTTATGTTTAAGTTAAGTCTTAGGTTTAAATCATAGGGTTAAGTCTTAGGGTTAAGTTTTAAGTTTAAGTCTTAGGGTTAAGTCTCAGGTTTAGTTTTTAAGGTTAAGTCACAAGGTTAAGTCACAAGGTTAAGTCTTAATTATAAGTGTTAGGGTTAAGTCTTAAGGTTAAGTCTAAGGGTTAAGTCTCTAAGATTAAGTATTAGGTTTAAGTCTCAGGGTTAAGTCTTAGGGATAAGTCTTAAGGTTAAGTCTTAAATTCAAGTCCTAGGGTTAAGTTTTAAGGTTAAGTCTTAAGGTTAAGTCTCAGGGTTATGTCTTAGGGTTAAGTCTTAGGTTTAAGTCTCAGGGTTAAGTCTTAGGGTTAACTGTTAAGGTTAAGACCTAAATTTAAGTCTTAGGGTTAAGCCTTAAGGATAAGACGTAAATTTGAGTCTTAGCGTTAAATCTTAAGGTTATGTCTTACGGTTAAGTGTTAAGGTTAAGTCTTAGATTTAAGTGTTATGGTTATGTCTTAAGGTTAAGTCTTAGTGTTAAGTCTTAGGATTAAGTCTTAAGGTTAACTCATAAATCTAAATCTTAGGGTTAAATCTTTGTGTTAAGTCTTAAGGTTAAATCTTAAGTCCTAGGGTTTGAGTCTTAGGTTTAAGTCTTAAATTTAAGTCTTTGGGATACGTCTTAGGGTTAAGTGTCAGGGTTAAGATTTATGTTTAATTCTTAAGTTTACGTCTTAGGGTTAAGTCTAAAAGTTTAGTCTTAAATTTAAGTCTTAGTGTTGTCTTCGGTTAAGTTATAGTGTTAAGTCTTAGGGTTACATCCTAAGGTTCAGTCTTATATTAAATTCTCAGGGTTAAGTCTTAGGGATAAGTCTTAAGGTTAAGCCTTAGTATTATGTCTTAAGATTCAGTCTTAAATTTAAATCTTAATAATTAAGTCTTAAGGTTAAGGTTTGGGGATAAGTCTTAGGGTTAAGTCTCAGGGATAAGTCTTAGGGTTAAGTCTCAGGGATAAGTCTTAGGGTTAAGTCTTAAGGTTAAATCTTAGGGTTAAGTCTTAAGGTTAAGTCTCAGGGTTAAGTCTTAGGTTAAGTATTAGTATTAAGTCTTAGGGTTAAGTCTTGTGGTTAAGTCCTAAATTTAAGTCTTAGGGTTATGTCTTAGGGATAAGTCTTAGGGTTAAGTCTTATGGTTAAGTCGTAAATTTAAGTCTTAGGGTTATGTCTTAGGGATAAGTCTTAAGGTGAAGTCTTAGGATCAGGTCTTAATGTGAAGTCATTATGTTAATCCTTAGGGTTAAGTTTTAGGATTGTTTCTTAGGGTTAAGTCTTAATGTTAAGTGTCAGGTTAAGTCTTACAGTTAAGTCTTATGGTTACCTCTTAATGTTATGTCTTAGGGTTAAGTTATAAGGTTAAGTCTAAGGGTTAACTCCTAAGGTTAAGTGTTAAGTTTGAATATTAAAGTTAGGTCTTAAGGTTAAGACTTAGGGTTAAGTCTTATAGTTAAGTCTTTAGGGTTAAGTCTTAGGGTTAAGTTTTTGGCTTACGTCTTAGGGTAAAGTATTAAGGTTAAGTCTTAAACTTAAGTCTTAACGTCAAGTCTTAAGGTTGAGCCTTAAGGTTAAGTTTTAGGGTTAAGTCTTAGGCTTAATTTTTATGGTTAAGTCTTAAGGTTAAGTTTTAGGGTTAAGTCTTCCAGTTAAGTCTTAGGGTTAAGTCTCAGGTTTATGTCTTACGGTTAAGTCTTAAGGTTATGTTTTAAGGTTTAGTCTTGTAGTTAAGACTTAACGGTAAATCTGAAGGTTAAGTCTCATGGTTAAGTCTTAGGGATAAGTCTCAGGGTTAAGGCTCAAGGTAAGGTCTCAAGGTTAAGTCCCAGGGTTAAGTCGTAAGGTTCTGTCTTAAGGCTGAGACTTAGGGTTAAGTCTTAAGGTTAAGTCTTATGGATTGAGTCTTAGGTTTACGTCTTAGAGTTAAGTCTTGGGGATATGGCTTAGGGTTAAGTCTCAGGGTTAAGTTTCAAGGCTAAGTTTCAATGTTAAGTCTCAGGGTTATGACTTAGGGTTAAGCATTAAGGTTAAGTCTTAGGTTTCAGTCTCAGGGTTATGTCTTAGGATTAAGTCTTAGGGTTAAGTCTTAGGGTTAAGTATTAAATTTAAGTCTTAGGGTTAATTCTTAGGGTTATGTCCTAAAGATCACGTCTTAAGGTTAAATCTTAGGGTTAGGTCTTAAGGTTAAGACTTAAGATTAAGTCTTAGAGTTATGTCTTAGGGTTAAGTCTTAAGGTTAAGACTTAGAGTTAAGTATTTAAGGTTACGTCTTAGGTTTATTGTCTTAGGGTTAAGTCTTAGGGTGTTGTCTTAAGGTTAAGTATTAATATTAAGTCTTAGGGTTAAAGTCATAAGATTTAATCTCAGGGTTAACTCTTATGGCTATGTCATAAGTTTAAGTCTTAATTTTAAGTCTTGGGGATAAATCCTTGGGTTAAGTCTCACGGTTAATCTCAGGGTTAAGACTTAGGGTTAAGTCTTAAGGTTAAGTCTTAGGGTTTAGTCTTAGGGTTCAGTCGTAGGGTTAAGTCTCAGGGTTATGCCTTAGGGTTAAGTCTTATGTTTAAGTTAAGTCTTAGGTTTAAATCATAGGGTTAAGTCTTAGGGTTAAGTTTTAAGTTTAAGTCTTAGGGTTAAGTCTCAGGTTTAGTTTTTAAGGTTAAGTCACAAGGTTAAGTCTTAAGGTTAAGTCTTAATTATAAGTGTTAGGGTTAAGTCTTAAGGTTAAGTCTAAGGGTTAAGTCTCTAAGATTAAGTATTAGGTTTAAGTCTCAGGGTTAAGTCTTAGGGATAAGTCTTAAGGTTAAGTCTTAAATTCAAGTCCTAGGGTTAAGTTTTAAGGTTAAGTCTTAAGGTTAAGTCTCAGGGTTATGTCTTAGGGTTAAGTCTTAGGTTTAAGTCTCAGGGTTAAGTCTTAGGGTTAACTGTTAAGGTTAAGACCTAAATTTAAGTCTTAGGGTTAAGCCTTAAGGATAAGACGTAAATTTGAGTCTTAGCGTTAAATCTTAAGGTTATGTCTTACGGTTAAGTGTTAAGGTTAAGTCTTAGATTTAAGTGTTATGGTTATGTCTTAAGGTTAAGTCTTAGTGTTAAGTCTTAGGATTAAGTCTTAAGGTTAACTCATAAATCTAAATCTTAGGGTTAAATCTTTGTGTTAAGTCTTAAGGTTAAATCTTAAGTCCTAGGGTTTGAGTCTTAGGTTTAAGTCTTAAATTTAAGTCTTTGGGATACGTCTTAGGGTTAAGTGTCAGGGTTAAGATTTATGTTTAATTCTTAAGTTTACGTCTTAGGGTTAAGTCTAAAAGTTTAGTCTTAAATTTAAGTCTTAGTGTTGTCTTCGGTTAAGTTATAGTGTTAAGTCTTAGGGTTACATCCTAAGGTTCAGTCTTATATTAAATTCTCAGGGTTAAGTCTTAGGGATAAGTCTTAAGGTTAAGCCTTAGTATTATGTCTTAAGATTCAGTCTTAAATTTAAATCTTAATAATTAAGTCTTAAGGTTAAGGTTTGGGGATAAGTCTTAGGGTTAAGTCTCAGGGATAAGTCTTAGGGTTAAGTCTCAGGGATAAGTCTTAGGGTTAAGTCTTAAGGTTAAATCTTAGGGTTAAGTCTTAAGGTTAAGTCTCAGGGTTAAGTCTTAGGTTAAGTATTAGTATTAAGTCTTAGGGTTAAGTCTTGTGGTTAAGTCCTAAATTTAAGTCTTAGGGTTATGTCTTAGGGATAAGTCTTAGGGTTAAGTCTTATGGTTAAGTCGTAAATTTAAGTCTTAGGGTTATGTCTTAGGGATAAGTCTTAAGGTGAAGTCTTAGGATCAGGTCTTAAGGTGAAGTCATTATGTTAATCCTTAGGGTTAAGTTTTAGGATTGTTTCTTAGGGTTAAGTCTTAATGTTAAGTGTCAGGTTAAGTCTTACAGTTAAGTCTTATGGTTACCTCTTAATGTTATGTCTTAGGGTTAAGTTATAAGGTTAAGTCTAAGGGTTAACTCCTAACGTTAAGTGTTAAGTTTGAATATTAAAGTTAGGTCTTAAGGTTAAGACTTAGGGTTAAGTCTTATAGTTAAGTCTTTAGGGTTAAGTCTTAGGGTTAAGTTTTTGGCTTACGTCTTAGGGTAAAGTATTAAGGTTAAGTCTTAAACTTAAGTCTTAACGTCAAGTCTTAAGGTTGAGCCTTAAGGTTAAGTTTTAGGGTTAAGTCTTAGGCTTAATTTTTATGGTTAAGTCTTAAGGTTAAGTTTTAGGGTTAAGTCTTCTAGTTAAGTCTTAGGGTTAAGTCTCAGGTTTATGTCTTACGGTTAAGTCTTAAGGTTATGTTTTAAGGTTTAGTCTTGTAGTTAAGACTTAACGGTAAATCTGAAGGTTAAGTCTCATGGTTAAGTCTTAGGGATAAGTCTCAGGGTTAAGGCTCAAGGTAAGGTCTCAAGGTTAAGTCCCAGGGTTAAGTCGTAAGGTTCTGTCTTAAGGCTGAGACTTAGGGTTAAGTCTTAAGGTTAAGTCTTATGGATTGAGTCTTAGGTTTACGTCTTAGAGTTAAGTCTTGGGGATATGGCTTAGGGTTAAGTCTCAGGGTTAAGTTTCAAGGCTAAGTTTCAATGTTAAGTCTCAGGGTTATGACTTAGGGTTAAGCATTAAGGTTAAGTCTTAGGTTTCAGTCTCAGGGTTATGTCTTAGGATTAAGTCTTAGGGTTAAGTCTTAGGGTTAAGTATTAAATTTAAGTCTTAGGGTTAATTCTTAGGGTTATGTCCTAAAGATCACGTCTTAAGGTTAAATCTTAGGGTTAGGTCTTAAGGTTAAGACTTAAGATTAAGTCTTAGAGTTATGTCTTAGGGTTAAGTCTTAAGGTTAAGACTTAGAGTTAAGTATTTAAGGTTACGTCTTAGGTTTATTGTCTTAGGGTTAAGTCTTAGGGTGTTGTCTTAAGGTTAAGTATTAATATTAAGTCTTAGGGTTAAAGTCATAAGATTTAATCTCAGGGTTAACTCTTATGGTTATGTCATAAGTTTAAGTCTTAATTTTAAGTCTTGGGGATAAATCCTTGGGTTAAGTCTCACGGTTAATCTCAGGGTTAAGACTTAGGGTTAAGTCTTAAGGTTAAGTCTTAGGGTTTAGTCTTAGGGTTCAGTCGTAGGGTTAAGTCTCAGGGTTATGCCTTAGGGTTAAGTCTTATGTTTAAGTTAAGTCTTAGGTTTAAATCATAGGGTTAAGTCTTAGGGTTAAGTTTTAAGTTTAAGTCTTAGGGTTAAGTCTCAGGTTTAGTTTTTAAGGTTAAGTCACAAGGTTAAGTCTTAATTATAAGTGTTAGGGTTAAGTCTTAAGGTTAAGTCTAAGGGTTAAGTCTCTAAGATTAAGTATTAGGTTTAAGTCTCAGGGTTAAGTCTTAGGGATAAGTCTTAAGGTTAAGTCTTAAATTCAAGTCCTAGGGTTAAGTTTTAAGGTTAAGTCTTAAGGTTAAGTCTCAGGGTTATGTCTTAGGGTTAAGTCTTAGGTTTAAGTCTCAGGGTTAAGTCTTAGGGTTAACTGTTAAGGTTAAGACCTAAATTTAAGTCTTAGGGTTAAGCCTTAAGGATAAGACGTAAATTTGAGTCTTAGCGTTAAATCTTAAGGTTATGTCTTACGGTTAAGTGTTAAGGTTAAGTCTTAGATTTAAGTGTTATGGTTATGTCTTAAGGTTAAGTCTTAGTGTTAAGTCTTAGGATTAAGTCTTAAGGTTAACTCATAAATCTAAATCTTAGGGTTAAATCTTTGTGTTAAGTCTTAAGGTTAAATCTTAAGTCCTAGGGTTTGAGTCTTAGGTTTAAGTCTTAAATTTAAGTCTTTGGGATACGTCTTAGGGTTAAGTGTCAGGGTTAAGATTTATGTTTAATTCTTAAGTTTACGTCTTAGGGTTAAGTCTAAAAGTTTAGTCTTAAATTTAAGTCTTAGTGTTGTCTTCGGTTAAGTTATAGTGTTAAGTCTTAGGGTTACATCCTAAGGTTCAGTCTTATATTAAATTCTCAGGGTTAAGTCTTAGGGATAAGTCTTAAGGTTAAGCCTTAGTATTATGTCTTAAGATTCAGTCTTAAATTTAAATCTTAATAATAAGTCTTAAGGTTAAGGTTTGGGGATAAGTCTTAGGGTTAAGTCTCAGGGATAAGTCTTAGGGTTAAGTCTCAGGGATAAGTCTTAGGGTTAAGTCTTAAGGTTAAATCTTAGGGTTAAGTCTTAAGGTTAAGTCTCAGGGTTAAGTCTTAGGTTAAGTATTAGTATTAAGTCTTAGGGTTAAGTCTTGTGGTTAAGTCCTAAATTTAAGTCTTAGGGTTATGTCTTAGGGATAAGTCTTAGGGTTAAGTCTTATGGTTAAGTCGTAAATTTAAGTCTTAGGGTTATGTCTTAGGGATAAGTCTTAAGGTGAAGTCTTAGGATCAAGTCTTAAGGTGAAGTCATTATGTTAATCCTTAGGGTTAAGTTTTAGGATTGTTTCTTAGGGTTAAGTCTTAATGTTAAGTGTCAGGTTAAGTCTTACAGTCAAGTCTTATGGTTACCTCTTAATGTTATGTCTTAGGGTTAAGTTATAAGGTTAAGTCTAAGGGTTAACTCCTAAGGTTAAGTGTTAAGTCTGAATATTAAAGTTAGGTCTTAAGGTTAAGACTTAGGGTTAAGTCTTATAGTTAAGTCTTTAGGGTTAAGTCTTAGGGTTAAGTTTTTGGCTTACGTCTTAGGGTAAAGTATTAAGGTTAAGTCTTAAACTTAAGTCTTAACGTCAAGTCTTAAGGTTGAGCCTTAAGGTTAAGTTTTAGGGTTAAGTCTTAGGCTTAATTTTTATGGTTAAGTCTTAAGGTTAAGTTTTAGGGTTAAGTCTTCTAGTTAAGTCTTAGGGTTAAGTCTCAGGTTTATGTCTTACGGTTAAGTCTTAAGGTTATGTTTTAAGGTTTAGTCTTGTAGTTAAGACTTAACGGTAAATCTGAAGGTTAAGTCTCATGGTTAAGTCTTAGGGATAAGTCTCAGGGTTAAGGCTCAAGGTAAGGTCTCAAGGTTAAGTCCCAGGGTTAAGTCGTAAGGTTCTGTCTTAAGGCTGAGACTTAGGGTTAAGTCTTAAGGTTAAGTCTTATGGATTGAGTCTTAGGTTTACGTCTTAGAGTTAAGTCTTGGGGATATGGCTTAGGGTTAAGTCTCAGGGTTAAGTTTCAAGGCTAAGTTTCAATGTTAAGTCTCAGGGTTATGACTTAGGGTTAAGCATTAAGGTTAAGTCTTAGGTTTCAGTCTCAGGGTTATGTCTTAGGATTAAGTCTTAGGGTTAAGTCTTAGGGTTAAGTATTAAATTTAAGTCTTAGGGTTAATTCTTAGGGTTATGTCCTAAAGATCACGTCTTAAGGTTAAATCTTAGGGTTAGGTCTTAAGGTTAAGACTTAAGATTAAGTCTTAGAGTTATGTCTTAGGGTTAAGTCTTAAGGTTAAGACTTAGAGTTAAGTATTTAAGGTTACGTCTTAGGTTTATTGTCTTAGGGTTAAGTCTTAGGGTGTTGTCTTAAGGTTAAGTATTAATATTAAGTCTTAGGGTTAAAGTCATAAGATTTAATCTCAGGGTTAACTCTTATGGTTATGTCATAAGTTTAAGTCTTAATTTTAAGTCTTGGGGATAAATCCTTGGGTTAAGTCTCACGGTTAATCTCAGGGTTAAGACTTAGGGTTAAGTCTTAAGGTTAAGTCTTAGGGTTTAGTCTTAGGGTTCAGTCGTAGGGTTAAGTCTCAGGGTTATGCCTTAGGGTTAAGTCTTATGTTTAAGTTAAGTCTTAGGTTTAAATCATAGGGTTAAGTCTTAGGGTTAAGTTTTAAGTTTAAGTCTTAGGGTTAAGTCTCAGGTTTAGTTTTTAAGGTTAAGTCACAAGGTTAAGTCTTAATTATAAGTGTTAGGGTTAAGTCTTAAGGTTAAGTCTAAGGGTTAAGTCTCTAAGATTAAGTATTAGGTTTAAGTCTCAGGGTTAAGTCTTAGGGATAAGTCTTAAGGTTAAGTCTTAAATTCAAGTCCTAGGGTTAAGTTTTAAGGTTAAGTCTTAAGGTTAAGTCTCAGGGTTATGTCTTAGGGTTAAGTCTTAGGTTTAAGTCTCAGGGTTAAGTCTTAGGGTTAACTGTTAAGGTTAAGACCTAAATTTAAGTCTTAGGGTTAAGCCTTAAGGATAAGACGTAAATTTGAGTCTTAGCGTTAAATCTTAAGGTTATGTCTTACGGTTAAGTGTTAAGGTTAAGTCTTAGATTTAAGTGTTATGGTTATGTCTTAAGGTTAAGTCTTAGTGTTAAGTCTTAGGATTAAGTCTTAAGGTTAACTCATAAATCTAAATCTTAGGGTTAAATCTTTGTGTTAAGTCTTAAGGTTAAATCTTAAGTCCTAGGGTTTGAGTCTTAGGTTTAAGTCTTAAATTTAAGTCTTTGGGATACGTCTTAGGGTTAAGTGTCAGGGTTAAGATTTATGTTTAATTCTTAAGTTTACGTCTTAGGGTTAAGTCTAAAAGTTTAGTCTTAAATTTAAGTCTTAGTGTTGTCTTCGGTTAAGTTATAGTGTTAAGTCTTAGGGTTACATCCTAAGGTTCAGTCTTATACTAAATTCTCAGGGTTAAGTCTTAGGGATAAGTCTTAAGGTTAAGCCTTAGTATTATGTCTTAAGATTCAGTCTTAAATTTAAATCTTAATAATAAGTCTTAAGGTTAAGGTTTGGGGATAAGTCTTAGGGTTAAGTCTCAGGGATAAGTCTTAGGGTTAAGTCTCAGGGATAAGTCTTAGGGTTAAGTCTTAAGGTTAAATCTTAGGGTTAAGTCTTAAGGTTAAGTCTCAGGGTTAAGTCTTAGGTTAAGTATTAGTATTAAGTCTTAGGGTTAAGTCTTGTGGTTAAGTCCTAAATTTAAGTCTTAGGGTTATGTCTTAGGGATAAGTCTTAGGGTTAAGTCTTATGGTTAAGTCGTAAATTTAAGTCTTAGGGTTATGTCTTAGGGATAAGTCTTAAGGTGAAGTCTTAGGATCAAGTCTTAAGGTGAAGTCATTATGTTAATCCTTAGGGTTAAGTTTTAGGATTGTTTCTTAGGGTTAAGTCTTAATGTTAAGTGTCAGGTTAAGTCTTACAGTTAAGTCTTATGGTTACCTCTTAATGTTATGTCTTAGGGTTAAGTTATAAGGTTAAGTCTAAGGGTTAACTCCTAAGGTTAAGTGTTAAGTTTGAATATTAAAGTTAGGTCTTAAGGTTAAGACTTAGGGTTAAGTCTTATAGTTAAGTCTTTAGGGTTAAGTCTTAGGGTTAAGTTTTTGGCTTACGTCTTAGGGTAAAGTATTAAGGTTAAGTCTTAAACTTAAGTCTTAACGTCAAGTCTTAAGGTTGAGCCTTAAGGTTAAGTTTTAGGGTTAAGTCTTAGGCTTAATTTTTATGGTTAAGTCTTAAGGTTAAGTTTTAGGGTTAAGTCTTCTAGTTAAGTCTTAGGGTTAAGTCTCAGGTTTATGTCTTACGGTTAAGTCTTAAGGTTATGTTTTAAGGTTTAGTCTTGTAGTTAAGACTTAACGGTAAATCTGAAGGTTAAGTCTCATGGTTAAGTCTTAGGGATAAGTCTCAGGGTTAAGGCTCAAGGTAAGGTCTCAAGGTTAAGTCCCAGGGTTAAGTCGTAAGGTTCTGTCTTAAGGCTGAGACTTAGGGTTAAGTCTTAAGGTTAAGTCTTATGGATTGAGTCTTAGGTTTACGTCTTAGAGTTAAGTCTTGGGGATATGGCTTAGGGTTAAGTCTCAGGGTTAAGTTTCAAGGCTAAGTTTCAATGTTAAGTCTCAGGGTTATGACTTAGGGTTAAGCATTAAGGTTAAGTCTTAGGTTTCAGTCTCAGGGTTATGTCTTAGGATTAAGTCTTAGGGTTAAGTCTTAGGGTTAAGTATTAAATTTAAGTCTTAGGGTTAATTCTTAGGGTTATGTCCTAAAGATCACGTCTTAAGGTTAAATCTTAGGGTTAGGTCTTAAGGTTAAGACTTAAGATTAAGTCTTAGAGTTATGTCTTAGGGTTAAGTCTTAAGGTTAAGACTTAGAGTTAAGTATTTAAGGTTACGTCTTAGGTTTATTGTCTTAGGGTTAAGTCTTAGGGTGTTGTCTTAAGGTTAAGTATTAATATTAAGTCTTAGGGTTAAAGTCATAAGATTTAATCTCAGGGTTAACTCTTATGGTTATGTCATAAGTTTAAGTCTTAATTTTAAGTCTTGGGGATAAATCCTTGGGTTAAGTCTCACGGTTAATCTCAGGGTTAAGACTTAGGGTTAAGTCTTAAGGTTAAGTCTTAGGGTTTAGTCTTAGGGTTCAGTCGTAGGGTTAAGTCTCAGGGTTATGCCTTAGGGTTAAGTCTTATGTTTAAGTTAAGTCTTAGGTTTAAATCATAGGGTTAAGTCTTAGGGTTAAGTTTTAAGTTTAAGTCTTAGGGTTAAGTCTCAGGTTTAGTTTTTAAGGTTAAGTCACAAGGTTAAGTCTTAATTATAAGTGTTAGGGTTAAGTCTTAAGGTTAAGTCTAAGGGTTAAGTCTCTAAGATTAAGTATTAGGTTTAAGTCTCAGGGTTAAGTCTTAGGGATAAGTCTTAAGGTTAAGTCTTAAATTCAAGTCCTAGGGTTAAGTTTTAAGGTTAAGTCTCAGGGTTATGTCTTAGGGTTAAGTCTTAGGTTTAAGTCTCAGGGTTAAGTCTTAGGGTTAACTGTTAAGGTTAAGACCTAAATTTAAGTCTTAGGGTTAAGCCTTAAGGATAAGACGTAAATTTGAGTCTTAGCGTTAAATCTTAAGGTTATGTCTTACGGTTAAGTGTTAAGGTTAAGTCTTAGATTTAAGTGTTATGGTTATGTCTTAAGGTTAAGTCTTAGTGTTAAGTCTTAGGATTAAGTCTTAAGGTTAACTCATAAATCTAAATCTTAGGGTTAAATCTTTGTGTTAAGTCTTAAGGTTAAATCTTAAGTCCTAGGGTTTGAGTCTTAGGTTTAAGTCTTAAATTTAAGTCTTTGGGATACGTCTTAGGGTTAAGTGTCAGGGTTAAGATTTATGTTTAATTCTTAAGTTTACGTCTTAGGGTTAAGTCTAAAAGTTTAGTCTTAAATTTAAGTCTTAGTGTTGTCTTCGGTTAAGTTATAGTGTTAAGTCTTAGGGTTACATCCTAAGGTTCAGTCTTATACTAAATTCTCAGGGTTAAGTCTTAGGGATAAGTCTTAAGGTTAAGCCTTAGTATTATGTCTTAAGATTCAGTCTTAAATTTAAATCTTAATAATAAGTCTTAAGGTTAAGGTTTGGGGATAAGTCTTAGGGTTAAGTCTCAGGGATAAGTCTTAGGGTTAAGTCTCAGGGATAAGTCTTAGGGTTAAGTCTTAAGGTTAAATCTTAGGGTTAAGTCTTAAGGTTAAGTCTCAGGGTTAAGTCTTAGGTTAAGTATTAGTATTAAGTCTTAGGGTTAAGTCTTGTGGTTAAGTCCTAAATTTAAGTCTTAGGGTTATGTCTTAGGGATAAGTCTTAGGGTTAAGTCTTATGGTTAAGTCGTAAATTTAAGTCTTAGGGTTATGTCTTAGGGATAAGTCTTAAGGTGAAGTCTTAGGATCAAGTCTTAAGGTGAAGTCATTATGTTAATCCTTAGGGTTAAGTTTTAGGATTGTTTCTTAGGGTTAAGTCTTAATGTTAAGTGTCAGGTTAAGTCTTACAGTTAAGTCTTATGGTTACCTCTTAATGTTATGTCTTAGGGTTAAGTTATAAGGTTAAGTCTAAGGGTTAACTCCTAAGGTTAAGTGTTAAGTTTGAATATTAAAGTTAGGTCTTAAGGTTAAGACTTAGGGTTAAGTCTTATAGTTAAGTCTTTAGGGTTAAGTCTTAGGGTTAAGTTTTTGGCTTACGTCTTAGGGTAAAGTATTAAGGTTAAGTCTTAAACTTAAGTCTTAACGTCAAGTCTTAAGGTTGAGCCTTAAGGTTAAGTTTTAGGGTTAAGTCTTAGGCTTAATTTTTATGGTTAAGTCTTAAGGTTAAGTTTTAGGGTTAAGTCTTCTAGTTAAGTCTTAGGGTTAAGTCTCAGGTTTATGTCTTACGGTTAAGTCTTAAGGTTATGTTTTAAGGTTTAGTCTTGTAGTTAAGACTTAACGGTAAATCTGAAGGTTAAGTCTCATGGTTAAGTCTTAGGGATAAGTCTCAGGGTTAAGGCTCAAGGTAAGGTCTCAAGGTTAAGTCCCAGGGTTAAGTCGTAAGGTTCTGTCTTAAGGCTGAGACTTAGGGTTAAGTCTTAAGGTTAAGTCTTATGGATTGAGTCTTAGGTTTACGTCTTAGAGTTAAGTCTTGGGGATATGGCTTAGGGTTAAGTCTCAGGGTTAAGTTTCAAGGCTAAGTTTCAATGTTAAGTCTCAGGGTTATGACTTAGGGTTAAGCATTAAGGTTAAGTCTTAGGTTTCAGTCTCAGGGTTATGTCTTAGGATTAAGTCTTAGGGTTAAGTATTAAATTTAAGTCTTAGGGTTAATTCTTAGGGTTATGTCCTAAAGATCACGTCTTAAGGTTAAATCTTAGGGTTAGGTCTTAAGGTTAAGACTTAAGATTAAGTCTTAGAGTTATGTCTTAGGGTTAAGTCTTAAGGTTAAGACTTAGAGTTAAGTATTTAAGGTTACGTCTTAGGTTTATTGTCTTAGGGTTAAGTCTTAGGGTGTTGTCTTAAGGTTAAGTATTAATATTAAGTCTTAGGGTTAAAGTCATAAGATTTAATCTCAGGGTTAACTCTTATGGTTATGTCATAAGTTTAAGTCTTAATTTTAAGTCTTGGGGATAAATCCTTGGGTTAAGTCTCACGGTTAATCTCAGGGTTAAGACTTAGGGTTAAGTCTTAAGGTTAAGTCTTAGGGTTTAGTCTTAGGGTTCAGTCGTAGGGTTAAGTCTCAGGGTTATGCCTTAGGGTTAAGTCTTATGTTTAAGTTAAGTCTTAGGTTTAAATCATAGGGTTAAGTCTTAGGGTTAAGTTTTAAGTTTAAGTCTTAGGGTTAAGTCTCAGGTTTAGTTTTTAAGGTTAAGTCACAAGGTTAAGTCTTAATTATAAGTGTTAGGGTTAAGTCTTAAGGTTAAGTCTAAGGGTTAAGTCTCTAAGATTAAGTATTAGGTTTAAGTCTCAGGGTTAAGTCTTAGGGATAAGTCTTAAGGTTAAGTCTTAAATTCAAGTCCTAGGGTTAAGTCTTAAGGTTAAGTCTCAGGGTTATGTCTTAGGGTTAAGTCTTAGGTTTAAGTCTCAGGGTTAAGTCTTAGGGTTAACTGTTAAGGTTAAGACCTAAATTTAAGTCTTAGGGTTAAGCCTTAAGGATAAGACGTAAATTTGAGTCTTAGCGTTAAATCTTAAGGTTATGTCTTACGGTTAAGTGTTAAGGTTAAGTCTTAGATTTAAGTGTTATGGTGATGTCTTAAGGTTAAGTCTTAGTGTTAAGTCTTAGGATTAAGTCTTAAGGTTAACTCATAAATCTAAATCTTAGGGTTAAATCTTTGTGTTAAGTCTTAAGGTTAAATCTTAAGTCCTAGGGTTTGAGTCTTAGGTTTAAGTCTTAAATTTAAGTCTTTGGGATACGTCTTAGGGTTAAGTGTCAGGGTTAAGATTTATGTTTAATTCTTAAGTTTACGTCTTAGGGTTAAGTCTAAAAGTTTAGTCTTAAATTTAAGTCTTAGTGTTGTCTTCGGTTAAGTTATAGTGTTAAGTCTTAGGGTTACATCCTAAGGTTCAGTCTTATATTAAATTCTCAGGGTTAAGTCTTAGGGATAAGTCTTAAGGTTAAGCCTTAGTATTATGTCTTAAGATTCAGTCTTAAATTTAAATCTTAATAATAAGTCTTAAGGTTAAGGTTTGGGGATAAGTCTTAGGGTTAAGTCTCAGGGATAAGTCTTAGGGTTAAGTCTCAGGGATAAGTCTTAGGGTTAAGTCTTAAGGTTAAATCTTAGGGTTAAGTCTTAAGGTTAAGTCTCAGGGTTAAGTCTTAGGTTAAGTATTAGTATTAAGTCTTAGGGTTAAGTCTTGTGGTTAAGTCCTAAATTTAAGTCTTAGGGTTATGTCTTAGGGATAAGTCTTAGGGTTAAGTCTTATGGTTAAGTCGTAAATTTAAGTCTTAGGGTTATGTCTTAGGGATAAGTCTTAAGGTGAAGTCTTAGGATCAAGTCTTAAGGTGAAGTCATTATGTTAATCCTTAGGGTTAAGTTTTAGGATTGTTTCTTAGGGTTAAGTCTTAATGTTAAGTGTCAGGTTAAGTCTTACAGTTAAGTCTTATGGTTACCTCTTAATGTTATGTCTTAGGGTTAAGTTATAAGGTTAAGTCTAAGGGTTAACTCCTAAGGTTAAGTGTTAAGTTTGAATATTAAAGTTAGGTCTTAAGGTTAAGACTTAGGGTTAAGTCTTATAGTTAAGTCTTTAGGGTTAAGTCTTAGGGTTAAGTTTTTGGCTTACGTCTTAGGGTAAAGTATTAAGGTTAAGTCTTAAACTTAAGTCTTAACGTCAGGTCTTAAGGTTGAGCCTTAAGGTTAAGTTTTAGGGTTAAGTCTTAGGCTTAATTTTTATGGTTAAGTCTTAAGGTTAAGTTTTAGGGTTAAGTCTTCTAGTTAAGTCTTAGGGTTAAGTCTCAGGTTTATGTCTTACGGTTAAGTCTTAAGGTTATGTTTTAAGGTTTAGTCTTGTAGTTAAGACTTAACGGTAAATCTGAAGGTTAAGTCTCATGGTTAAGTCTTAGGGATAAGTCTCAGGG
Source organism: Falco peregrinus (assembly GCF_023634155.1). Lineage (NCBI taxonomy): Eukaryota > Metazoa > Chordata > Aves > Falconiformes > Falconidae > Falco > Falco peregrinus. Next base: position 171,909 of record NW_026599603.1, on the reverse strand, counting down.
TTAAGGCTCAAGGTAAGGTCTCAAGGTTAAGTCCCAGGGTTAAGTCGTAAGGTTCTGTCTTAAGGCTGAGACTTAGGGTTAAGTCTTAAGGTTAAGTCTTATGGATTGAGTCTTAGGTTTACGTCTTAGAGTTAAGTCTTGGGGATATGGCTTAGGGTTAAGTCTCAGGGTTAAGTTTCAAGGCTAAGTTTCAATGTTAAGTCTCAGGGTTATGACTTAGGGTTAAGCATTAAGGTTAAGTCTTAGGTTTCAGTCTCAGGGTTATGTCTTAGGATTAAGTCTTAGGGTTAAGTCTTAGGGTTAAGTATTAAATTTAAGTCTTAGGGTTAATTCTTAGGGTTATGTCCTAAAGATCACGTCTTAAGGTTAAATCTTAGGGTTAGGTCTTAAGGTTAAGACTTAAGATTAAGTCTTAGAGTTATGTCTTAGGGTTAAGTCTTAAGGTTAAGACTTAGAGTTAAGTATTTAAGGTTACGTCTTAGGTTTATTGTCTTAGGGTTAAGTCTTAGGGTGTTGTCTTAAGGTTAAGTATTAATATTAAGTCTTAGGGTTAAAGTCATAAGATTTAATCTCAGGGTTAACTCTTATGGCTATGTCATAAGTTTAAGTCTTAATTTTAAGTCTTGGGGATAAATCCTTGGGTTAAGTCTCACGGTTAATCTCAGGGTTAAGACTTAGGGTTAAGTCTTAAGGTTAAGTCTTAGGGTTTAGTCTTAGGGTTCAGTCGTAGGGTTAAGTCTCAGGGTTATGCCTTAGGGTTAAGTCTTATGTTTAAGTTAAGTCTTAGGTTTAAATCATAGGGTTAAGTCTTAGGGTTAAGTTTTAAGTTTAAGTCTTAGGGTTAAGTCTCAGGTTTAGTTTTTAAGGTTAAGTCACAAGGTTAAGTCTTAATTATAAGTGTTAGGGTTAAGTCTTAAGGTTAAGTCTAAGGGTTAAGTCTCTAAGATTAAGTATTAGGTTTAAGTCTCAGGGTTAAGTCTTAGGGATAAGTCTTAAGGTTAAGTCTTAAATTCAAGTCCTAGGGTTAAGTTTTAAGGTTAAGTCTTAAGGTTAAGTCTCAGGGTTATGTCTTAGGGTTAAGTCTTAGGTTTAAGTCTCAGGGTTAAGTCTTAGGGTTAACTGTTAAGGTTAAGACCTAAATTTAAGTCTTAGGGTTAAGCCTTAAGGATAAGACGTAAATTTGAGTCTTAGCGTTAAATCTTAAGGTTATGTCTTACGGTTAAGTGTTAAGGTTAAGTCTTAGATTTAAGTGTTATGGTTATGTCTTAAGGTTAAGTCTTAGTGTTAAGTCTTAGGATTAAGTCTTAAGGTTAACTCATAAATCTAAATCTTAGGGTTAAATCTTTGTGTTAAGTCTTAAGGTTAAATCTTAAGTCCTAGGGTTTGAGTCTTAGGTTTAAGTCTTAAATTTAAGTCTTTGGGATACGTCTTAGGGTTAAGTGTCAGGGTTAAGATTTATGTTTAATTCTTAAGTTTACGTCTTAGGGTTAAGTCTAAAAGTTTAGTCTTAAATTTAAGTCTTAGTGTTGTCTTCGGTTAAGTTATAGTGTTAAGTCTTAGGGTTACATCCTAAGGTTCAGTCTTATATTAAATTCTCAGGGTTAAGTCTTAGGGATAAGTCTTAAGGTTAAGCCTTAGTATTATGTCTTAAGATTCAGTCTTAAATTTAAATCTTAATAATAAGTCTTAAGGTTAAGGTTTGGGGATAAGTCTTAGGGTTAAGTCTCAGGGATAAGTCTTAGGGTTAAGTCTCAGGGATAAGTCTTAGGGTTAAGTCTTAAGGTTAAATCTTAGGGTTAAGTCTTAAGGTTAAGTCTCAGGGTTAAGTCTTAGGTTAAGTATTAGTATTAAGTCTTAGGGTTAAGTCTTGTGGTTAAGTCCTAAATTTAAGTCTTAGGGTTATGTCTTAGGGATAAGTCTTAGGGTTAAGTCTTATGGTTAAGTCGTAAATTTAAGTCTTAGGGTTATGTCTTAGGGATAAGTCTTAAGGTGAAGTCTTAGGATCAAGTCTTAAGGTGAAGTCATTATGTTAATCCTTAGGGTTAAGTTTTAGGATTGTTTCTTAGGGTTAAGTCTTAATGTTAAGTGTCAGGTTAAGTCTTACAGTTAAGTCTTATGGTTACCTCTTAATGTTATGTCTTAGGGTTAAGTTATAAGGTTAAGTCTAAGGGTTAACTCCTAAGGTTAAGTGTTAAGTTTGAATATTAAAGTTAGGTCTTAAGGTTAAGACTTAGGGTTAAGTCTTATAGTTAAGTCTTTAGGGTTAAGTCTTAGGGTTAAGTTTTTGGCTTACGTCTTAGGGTAAAGTATTAAGGTTAAGTCTTAAACTTAAGTCTTAACGTCAGGTCTTAAGGTTGAGCCTTAAGGTTAAGTTTTAGGGTTAAGTCTTAGGCTTAATTTTTATGGTTAAGTCTTAAGGTTAAGTTTTAGGGTTAAGTCTTCTAGTTAAGTCTTAGGGTTAAGTCTCAGGTTTATGTCTTACGGTTAAGTCTTAAGGTTATGTTTTAAGGTTTAGTCTTGTAGTTAAGACTTAACGGTAAATCTGAAGGTTAAGTCTCATGGTTAAGTCTTAGGGATAAGTCTCAGGGTTAAGGCTCAAGGTAAGGTCTCAAGGTTAAGTCCCAGGGTTAAGTCGTAAGGTTCTGTCTTAAGGCTGAGACTTAGGGTTAAGTCTTAAGGTTAAGTCTTATGGATTGAGTCTTAGGTTTACGTCTTAGGGTTAAGTCTTGGGGATATGGCTTAGGGTTAAGTCTCAGGGTTAAGTTTCAAGGCTAAGTTTCAATGTTAAGTCTCAGGGTTATGACTTAGGGTTAAGCATTAAGGTTAAGTCTTAGGTTTCAGTCTCAGGGTTATGTCTTAGGATTAAGTCTTAGGGTTAAGTCTTAGGGTTAAGTATTAAATTTAAGTCTTAGGGTTAATTCTTAGGGTTATGTCCTAAAGATCACGTCTTAAGGTTAAATCTTAGGGTTAGGTCTTAAGGTTAAGACTTAAGATTAAGTCTTAGAGTTATGTCTTAGGGTTAAGTCTTAAGGTTAAGACTTAGAGTTAAGTATTTAAGGTTACGTCTTAGGTTTATTGTCTTAGGGTTAAGTCTTAGGGTGTTGTCTTAAGGTTAAGTATTAATATTAAGTCTTAGGGTTAAAGTCATAAGATTTAATCTCAGGGTTAACTCTTATGGTTATGTCATAAGTTTAAGTCTTAATTTTAAGTCTTGGGGATAAATCTTTGGGTTAAGTCTCACGGTTAATCTCAGGGTTAAGACTTAGGGTTAAGTCTTAAGGTTAAGTCTTAGGGTTTAGTCTTAGGGTTCAGTCGTAGGGTTAAGTCTCAGGGTTATGCCTTAGGGTTAAGTCTTATGTTTAAGTTAAGTCTTAGGTTTAAATCATAGGGTTAAGTCTTAGGGTTAAGTTTTAAGTTTAAGTCTTAGGGTTAAGTCTCAGGTTTAGTTTTTAAGGTTAAGTCACAAGGTTAAGTCTTAATTATAAGTGTTAGGGTTAAGTCTTAAGGTTAAGTCTAAGGGTTAAGTCTCTAAGATTAAGTATTAGGTTTAAGTCTCAGGGTTAAGTCTTAGGGATAAGTCTTAAGGTTAAGTCTTAAATTCAAGTCCTAGGGTTAAGTTTTAAGGTTAAGTCTTAAGGTTAAGTCTCAGGGTTATGTCTTAGGGTTAAGTCTTAGGTTTAAGTCTCAGGGTTAAGTCTTAGGGTTAACTGTTAAGGTTAAGACCTAAATTTAAGTCTTAGGGTTAAGCCTTAAGGATAAGACGTAAATTTGAGTCTTAGCGTTAAATCTTAAGGTTATGTCTTACGGTTAAGTGTTAAGGTTAAGTCTTAGATTTAAGTGTTATGGTTATGTCTTAAGGTTAAGTCTTAGTGTTAAGTCTTAGGATTAAGTCTTAAGGTTAACTCATAAATCTAAATCTTAGGGTTAAATCTTTGTGTTAAGTCTTAAGGTTAAATCTTAAGTCCTAGGGTTTGAGTCTTAGGTTTAAGTCTTAAATTTAAGTCTTTGGGATACGTCTTAGGGTTAAGTGTCAGGGTTAAGATTTATGTTTAATTCTTAAGTTTACGTCTTAGGGTTAAGTCTAAAAGTTTAGTCTTAAATTTAAGTCTTAGTGTTGTCTTCGGTTAAGTTATAGTGTTAAGTCTTAGGGTTACATCCTAAGGTTCAGTCTTATATTAAATTCTCAGGGTTAAGTCTTAGGGATAAGTCTTAAGGTTAAGCCTTAGTATTATGTCTTAAGATTCAGTCTTAAATTTAAATCTTAATAATAAGTCTTAAGGTTAAGGTTTGGGGATAAGTCTTAGGGTTAAGTCTCAGGGATAAGTCTTAGGGTTAAGTCTCAGGGATAAGTCTTAGGGTTAAGTCTTAAGGTTAAATCTTAGGGTTAAGTCTTAAGGTTAAGTCTCAGGGTTAAGTCTTAGGTTAAGTATTAGTATTAAGTCTTAGGGTTAAGTCTTGTGGTTAAGTCCTAAATTTAAGTCTTAGGGTTATGTCTTAGGGATAAGTCTTAGGGTTAAGTCTTATGGTTAAGTCGTAAATTTAAGTCTTAGGGTTATGTCTTAGGGATAAGTCTTAAGGTGAAGTCTTAGGATCAAGTCTTAAGGTGAAGTCATTATGTTAATCCTTAGGGTTAAGTTTTAGGATTGTTTCTTAGGGTTAAGTCTTAATGTTAAGTGTCAGGTTAAGTCTTACAGTTAAGTCTTATGGTTACCTCTTAATGTTATGTCTTAGGGTTAAGTTATAAGGTTAAGTCTAAGGGTTAACTCCTAAGGTTAAGTGTTAAGTTTGAATATTAAAGTTAGGTCTTAAGGTTAAGACTTAGGGTTAAGTCTTATAGTTAAGTCTTTAGGGTTAAGTCTTAGGGTTAAGTTTTTGGCTTACGTCTTAGGGTAAAGTATTAAGGTTAAGTCTTAAACTTAAGTCTTAACGTCAAGTCTTAAGGTTGAGCCTTAAGGTTAAGTTTTAGGGTTAAGTCTTAGGCTTAATTTTTATGGTTAAGTCTTAAGGTTAAGTTTTAGGGTTAAGTCTTCTAGTTAAGTCTTAGGGTTAAGTCTCAGGTTTATGTCTTACGGTTAAGTCTTAAGGTTATGTTTTAAGGTTTAGTCTTGTAGTTAAGACTTAACGGTAAATCTGAAGGTTAAGTCTCATGGTTAAGTCTTAGGGATAAGTCTCAGGGTTAAGGCTCAAGGTAAGGTCTCAAGGTTAAGTCCCAGGGTTAAGTCGTAAGGTTCTGTCTTAAGGCTGAGACTTAGGGTTAAGTCTTAAGGTTAAGTCTTATGGATTGAGTCTTAGGTTTACGTCTTACAGTTAAGTCTTGGGGATATGGCTTAGGGTTAAGTCTCAGGGTTAAGTTTCAAGGCTAAGTTTCAATGTTAAGTCTCAGGGTTATGACTTAGGGTTAAGCATTAAGGTTAAGTCTTAGGTTTCAGTCTCAGGGTTATGTCTTAGGATTAAGTCTTAGGGTTAAGTCTTAGGGTTAAGTATTAAATTTAAGTCTTAGGGTTAATTCTTAGGGTTATGTCCTAAAGATCACGTCTTAAGGTTAAATCTTAGGGTTAGGTCTTAAGGTTAAGACTTAAGATTAAGTCTTAGAGTTATGTCTTAGGGTTAAGTCTTAAGGTTAAGACTTAGAGTTAAGTATTTAAGGTTACGTCTTAGGTTTATTGTCTTAGGGTTAAGTCTTAGGGTGTTGTCTTAAGGTTAAGTATTAATATTAAGTCTTAGGGTTAAAGTCATAAGATTTAATCTCAGGGTTAACTCTTATGGCTATGTCATAAGTTTAAGTCTTAATTTTAAGTCTTGGGGATAAATCTTTGGGTTAAGTCTCACGGTTAATCTCAGGGTTAAGACTTAGGGTTAAGTCTTAAGGTTAAGTCTTAGGGTTTAGTCTTAGGGTTCAGTCGTAGGGTTAAGTCTCAGGGTTATGCCTTAGGGTTAAGTCTTATGTTTAAGTTAAGTCTTAGGTTTAAATCATAGGGTTAAGTCTTAGGGTTAAGTTTTAAGTTTAAGTCTTAGGGTTAAGTCTCAGGTTTAGTTTTGAAGGTTAAGTCACAAGGTTAAGTCTTAAGGTTAAGTCTTAATTATAAGTGTTAGGGTTAAGTCTTAAGGTTAAGTCTAAGGGTTAAGTCTCTAAGATATAAGTATTAGGTTTAAGTCTCAGGGTTAAGTCTTAGGGATAAGTCTTAAGGTTAAGTCTTAAGTTCAAGTCCTAGGGTTAAGTTTTAAGGTTAAGTCTTAAGGTTAAGTCTCAGGGTTATGTCTTAGGGTTAAGTCTTAGGTTTAAGTCTCAGGGTTAAGTCTTAGGGTTAACTGTTAAGGTTAAGACCTAAATTTAAGTCTTAGGGTTAAGCCTTAAGGATAAGACGTAAATTTGAGTCTTAGCGTTAAATCTTAAGGTTATGTCTTACGGTTAAGTGTTAAGGTTAAGTCTTAGATTTAAGTGTTATGGTTATGTCTTAAGGTTAAGTCTTAGTGTTAAGTCTTAGGATTAACTCTTAAGGTTAACTCATAAATCTAAATCTTAGGGTTAAATCTTTGTGTTAAGTCTTAAGGTTAAATCTTAAGTCCTAGGGTTTGAGTCTTAGGTTTAAGTCTTAAATTTAAGTCTTTGGGATACGTCTTAGGGTTAAGTGTCAGGGTTAAGATTTATGTTTAATTCTTAAGTTTACGTCTTAGGGTTAAGTCTAAAAGTTTAGTCTTAAATTTAAGTCTTAGTGTTGTCTTCGGTTAAGTTATAGTGTTAAGTCTTAGGGTTACATCCTAAGGTTCAGTCTTATATTAAATTCTCAGGGTTAAGTCTTAGGGATAAGTCTTAAGGTTAAGCCTTAGTATTATGTCTTAAGATTCAGTCTTAAATTTAAATCTTAATAATAAGTCTTAAGGTTAAGGTTTGGGGATAAGTCTTAGGGTTAAGTCTCAGGGATAAGTCTTAGGGTTAAGTCTTAAGGTTAAATCTTAGGGTTAAGTCTTAAGGTTAAGTCTCAGGGTTAAGTCTTAGGTTAAGTATTAGTATTAAGTCTTAGGGTTAAGTCTTGTGGTTAAGTCCTAAATTTAAGTCTTAGGGTTATGTCTTAGGGATAAGTCTTAGGGTTAAGTCTTATGGTTAAGTCGTAAATTTAAGTCTTAGGGTTATGTCTTAGGGATAAGTCTTAAGGTGAAGTCTTAGGATCAAGTCTTAAGGTGAAGTCATTATGTTAATCCTTAGGGTTAAGTTTTAGGATTGTTTCTTAGGGTTAAGTCTTAATGTTAAGTGTCAGGTTAAGTCTTACAGTTAAGTCTTATGGTTACCTCTTAATGTTATGTCTTAGGGTTAAGTTATAAGGTTAAGTCTAAGGGTTAACTCCTAAGGTTAAGTGTTAAGTTTGAATATTAAAGTTAGGTCTTAAGGTTAAGACTTAGGGTTAAGTCTTATAGTTAAGTCTTTAGGGTTAAGTCTTAGGGTTAAGTTTTTGGCTTACGTCTTAGGGTAAAGTATTAAGGTTAAGTCTTAAACTTAAGTCTTAACGTCAAGTCTTAAGGTTGAGCCTTAAGGTTAAGTTTTAGGGTTAAGTCTTAGGCTTAATTTTTATGGTTAAGTCTTAAGGTTAAGTTTTAGGGTTAAGTCTTCTAGTTAAGTCTTAGGGTTAAGTCTCAGGTTTATGTCTTACGGTTAAGTCTTAAGGTTATGTTTTAAGGTTTAGTCTTGTAGTTAAGACTTAACGGTAAATCTGAAGGTTAAGTCTCATGGTTAAGTCTTAGGGATAAGTCTCAGGGTTAAGGCTCAAGGTAAGGTCTCAAGGTTAAGTCCCAGGGTTAAGTCGTAAGGTTCTGTCTTAAGGCTGAGACTTAGGGTTAAGTCTTAAGGTTAAGTCTTATGGATTGAGTCTTAGGTTTACGTCTTAGAGTTAAGTCTTGGGGATATGGCTTAGGGTTAAGTCTCAGGGTTAAGTTTCAAGGCTAAGTTTCAATGTTAAGTCTCAGGGTTATGACTTAGGGTTAAGCATTAAGGTTAAGTCTTAGGTTTCAGTCTCAGGGTTATGTCTTAGGATTAAGTCTTAGGGTTAAGTCTTAGGGTTAAGTATTAAATTTAAGTCTTAGGGTTAATTCTTAGGGTTATGTCCTAAAGATCACGTCTTAAGGTTAAATCTTAGGGTTAGGTCTTAAGGTTAAGACTTAAGATTAAGTCTTAGAGTTATGTCTTAGGGTTAAGTCTTAAGGTTAAGACTTAGAGTTAAGTATTTAAGGTTACGTCTTAGGTTTATTGTCTTAGGGTTAAGTCTTAGGGTGTTGTCTTAAGGTTAAGTATTAATATTAAGTCTTAGGGTTAAAGTCATAAGATTTAATCTCAGGGTTAACTCTTATGGCTATGTCATAAGTTTAAGTCTTAATTTTAAGTCTTGGGGATAAATCCTTGGGTTAAGTCTCACGGTTAATCTCAGGGTTAAGACTTAGGGTTAAGTCTTAAGGTTAAGTCTTAGGGTTTAGTCTTAGGGTTCAGTCGTAGGGTTAAGTCTCAGGGTTATGCCTTAGGGTTAAGTCTTATGTTTAAGTTAAGTCTTAGGTTTAAATCATAGGGTTAAGTCTTAGGGTTAAGTTTTAAGTTTAAGTCTTAGGGTTAAGTCTCAGGTTTAGTTTTTAAGGTTAAGTCACAAGGTTAAGTCTTAATTATAAGTGTTAGGGTTAAGTCTTAAGGTTAAGTCTAAGGGTTAAGTCTCTAAGATTAAGTATTAGGTTTAAGTCTCAGGGTTAAGTCTTAGGGATAAGTCTTAAGGTTAAGTCTTAAATTCAAGTCCTAGGGTTAAGTTTTAAGGTTAAGTCTTAAGGTTAAGTCTCAGGGTTATGTCTTAGGGTTAAGTCTTAGGTTTAAGTCTCAGGGTTAAGTCTTAGGGTTAACTGTTAAGGTTAAGACCTAAATTTAAGTCTTAGGGTTAAGCCTTAAGGATAAGACGTAAATTTGAGTCTTAGCGTTAAATCTTAAGGTTATGTCTTACGGTTAAGTGTTAAGGTTAAGTCTTAGATTTAAGTGTTATGGTTATGTCTTAAGGTTAAGTCTTAGTGTTAAGTCTTAGGATTAAGTCTTAAGGTTAACTCATAAATCTAAATCTTAGGGTTAAATCTTTGTGTTAAGTCTTAAGGTTACATCTTAAGTCCTAGGGTTTGAGTCTTAGGTTTAAGTCTTAAATTTAAGTCTTTGGGATACGTCTTAGGGTTAAGTGTCAGGGTTAAGATTTATGTTTAATTCTTAAGTTTACGTCTTAGGGTTAAGTCTAAAAGTTTAGTCTTAAATTTAAGTCTTAGTGTTGTCTTCGGTTAAGTTATAGTGTTAAGTCTTAGGGTTACATCCTAAGGTTCAGTCTTATACTAAATTCTCAGGGTTAAGTCTTAGGGATAAGTCTTAAGGTTAAGCCTTAGTATTATGTCTTAAGATTCAGTCTTAAATTTAAATCTTAATAATAAGTCTTAAGGTTAAGGTTTGGGGATAAGTCTTAGGGTTAAGTCTCAGGGATAAGTCTTAGGGTTAAGTCTCAGGGATAAGTCTTAGGGTTAAGTCTTAAGGTTAAATCTTAGGGTTAAGTCTTAAGGTTAAGTCTCAGGGTTAAGTCTTAGGTTAAGTATTAGTATTAAGTCTTAGGGTTAAGTCTTGTGGTTAAGTCCTAAATTTAAGTCTTAGGGTTATGTCTTAGGGATAAGTCTTAGGGTTAAGTCTTATGGTTAAGTCGTAAATTTAAGTCTTAGGGTTATGTCTTAGGGATAAGTCTTAAGCTGAAGTCTTAGGATCAAGTCTTAAGGTGAAGTCATTATGTTAATCCTTAGGGTTAAGTTTTAGGATTGTTTCTTAGGGTTAAGTCTTAATGTTAAGTGTCAGGTTAAGTCTTACAGTTAAGTCTTATGGTTACCTCTTAATGTTATGTCTTAGGGTTAAGTTATAAGGTTAAGTCTAAGGGTTAACTCCTAAGGTTAAGTGTTAAGTTTGAATATTAAAGTTAGGTCTTAAGGTTAAGACTTAGGGTTAAGTCTTATAGTTAAGTCTTTAGGGTTAAGTCTTAGGGTTAAGTTTTTGGCTTACGTCTTAGGGTAAAGTATTAAGGTTAAGTCTTAAACTTAAGTCTTAACGTCAGGTCTTAAGGTTGAGCCTTAAGGTTAAGTTTTAGGGTTAAGTCTTAGGCTTAATTTTTATGGTTAAGTCTTAAGGTTAAGTTTTAGGGTTAAGTCTTCTAGTTAAGTCTTAGGGTTAAGTCTCAGGTTTATGTCTTACGGTTAAGTCTTAAGGTTATGTTTTAAGGTTTAGTCTTGTAGTTAAGACTTAACGGTAAATCTGAAGGTTAAGTCTCATGGTTAAGTCTTAGGGATAAGTCTCAGGGTTAAGGCTCAAGGTAAGGTCTCAAGGTTAAGTCCCAGGGTTAAGTCGTAAGGTTCTGTCTTAAGGCTGAGACTTAGGGTTAAGTCTTAAGGTTAAGTCTTATGGATTGAGTCTTAGGTTTACGTCTTAGAGTTAAGTCTTGGGGATATGGCTTAGGGTTAAGTCTCAGGGTTAAGTTTCAAGGCTAAGTTTCAATGTTAAGTCTCAGGGTTATGACTTAGGGTTAAGCATTAAGGTTAAGTCTTAGGTTTCAGTCTCAGGGTTATGTCTTAGGATTAAGTCTTAGGGTTAAGTCTTAGGGTTAAGTATTAAATTTAAGTCTTAGGGTTAATTCTTAGGGTTATGTCCTAAAGATCACGTCTTAAGGTTAAATCTTAGGGTTAGGTCTTAAGGTTAAGACTTAAGATTAAGTCTTAGAGTTATGTCTTAGGGTTAAGTCTTAAGGTTAAGACTTAGAGTTAAGTATTTAAGGTTACGTCTTAGGTTTATTGTCTTAGGGTTAAGTCTTAGGGTGTTGTCTTAAGGTTAAGTATTAATATTAAGTCTTAGGGTTAAAGTCATAAGATTTAATCTCAGGGTTAACTCTTATGGTTATGTCATAAGTTTAAGTCTTAATTTTAAGTCTTGGGGATAAATCCTTGGGTTAAGTCTCACGGTTAATCTCAGGGTTAAGACTTAGGGTTAAGTCTTAAGGTTAAGTCTTAGGGTTTAGTCTTAGGGTTCAGTCGTAGGGTTAAGTCTCAGGGTTATGCCTTAGGGTTAAGTCTTATGTTTAAGTTAAGTCTTAGGTTTAAATCATAGGGTTAAGTCTTAGGGTTAAGTTTTAAGTTTAAGTCTTAGGGTTAAGTCTCAGGTTTAGTTTTTAAGGTTAAGTCACAAGGTTAAGTCTTAATTATAAGTGTTAGGGTTAAGTCTTAAGGTTAAGTCTAAGGGTTAAGTCTCTAAGATTAAGTATTAGGTTTAAGTCTCAGGGTTAAGTCTTAGGGATAAGTCTTAAGGTTAAGTCTTAAATTCAAGTCCTAGGGTTAAGTTTTAAGGTTAAGTCTCAGGGTTATGTCTTAGGGTTAAGTCTTAGGTTTAAGTCTCAGGGTTAAGTCTTAGGGTTAACTGTTAAGGTTAAGACCTAAATTTAAGTCTTAGGGTTAAGCCTTAAGGATAAGACGTAAATTTGAGTCTTAGCGTTAAATCTTAAGGTTATGTCTTACGGTTAAGTGTTAAGGTTAAGTCTTAGATTTAAGTGTTATGGTTATGTCTTAAGGTTAAGTCTTAGTGTTAAGTCTTAGGATTAAGTTTTAAGGTTAACTCATAAATCTAAATCTTAGGGTTAAATCTTTGTGTTAAGTCTTAAGGTTAAATCTTAAGTCCTAGGGTTTGAGTCTTAGGTTTAAGTCTTAAATTTAAGTCTTTGGGATACGTCTTAGGGTTAAGTGTCAGGGTTAAGATTTATGTTTAATTCTTAAGTTTACGTCTTAGGGTTAAGTCTAAAAGTTTAGTCTTAAATTTAAGTCTTAGTGTTGTCTTCGGTTAAGTTATAGTGTTAAGTCTTAGGGTTACATCCTAAGGTTCAGTCTTATATTAAATTCTCAGGGTTAAGTCTTAGGGATAAGTCTTAAGGTTAAGCCTTAGTATTATGTCTTAAGATTCAGTCTTAAATTTAAATCTTAATAATAAGTCTTAAGGTTAAGGTTTGGGGATAAGTCTTAGGGTTAAGTCTCAGGGATAAGTCTTAGGGTTAAGTCTCAGGGATAAGTCTTAGGGTTAAGTCTTAAGGTTAAATCTTAGGGTTAAGTCTTAAGGTTAAGTCTCAGGGTTAAGTCTTAGGTTAAGTATTAGTATTAAGTCTTAGGGTTAAGTCTTGTGGTTAAGTCCTAAATTTAAGTCTTAGGGTTATGTCTTAGGGATAAGTCTTAGGGTTAAGTCTTATGGTTAAGTCGTAAATTTAAGTCTTAGGGTTATGTCTTAGGGATAAGTCTTAAGGTGAAGTCTTAGGATCAGGTCTTAAGGTGAAGTCATTATGTTAATCCTTAGGGTTAAGTTTTAGGATTGTTTCTTAGGGTTAAGTCTTAATGTTAAGTGTCAGGTTAAGTCTTACAGTTAAGTCTTATGGTTACCTCTTAATGTTATGTCTTAGGGTTAAGTTATAAGGTTAAGTCTAAGGGTTAACTCCTAAGGTTAAGTGTTAAGTTTGAATATTAAAGTTAGGTCTTAAGGTTAAGACTTAGGGTTAAGTCTTATAGTTAAGTCTTTAGGGTTAAGTCTTAGGGTTAAGTTTTTGGCTTACGTCTTAGGGTAAAGTATTAAGGTTAAGTCTTAAACTTAAGTCTTAACGTCAAGTCTTAAGGTTGAGCCTTAAGGTTAAGTTTTAGGGTTAAGTCTTAGGCTTAATTTTTATGGTTAAGTCTTAAGGTTAAGTTTTAGGGTTAAGTCTTCTAGTTAAGTCTTAGGGTTAAGTCTCAGGTTTATGTCTTACGGTTAAGTCTTAAGGTTATGTTTTAAGGTTTAGTCTTGTAGTTAAGACTTAACGGTAAATCTGAAGGTTAAGTCTCATGGTTAAGTCTTAGGGATAAGTCTCAGGGTTAAGGCTCAAGGTAAGGTCTCAAGGTTAAGTCCCAGGGTTAAGTCGTAAGGTTCTGTCTTAAGGCTGAGACTTAGGGTTAAGTCTTAAGGTTAAGTCTTATGGATTGAGTCTTAGGTTTACGTCTTAGAGTTAAGTCTTGGGGATATGGCTTAGGGTTAAGTCTCAGGGTTAAGTTTCTAGGCTAAGTTTCAATGTTAAGTCTCAGGGTTATGACTTAGGGTTAAGCATTAAGGTTAAGTCTTAGGTTTCAGTCTCAGGGTTATGTCTTAGGATTAAGTCTTAGGGTTAAGTCTTAGGGTTAAGTATTAAATTTAAGTCTTAGGGTTAATTCTTAGGGTTATGTCCTAAAGATCACGTCTTAAGGTTAAATCTTAGGGTTAGGTCTTAAGGTTAAGACTTAAGATTAAGTCTTAGAGTTATGTCTTAGGGTTAAGTCTTAAGGTTAAGACTTAGAGTTAAGTATTTAAGGTTACGTCTTAGGTTTATTGTCTTAGGGTTAAGTCTTAGGGTGTTGTCTTAAGGTTAAGTATTAATATTAAGTCTTAGGGTTAAAGTCATAAGATTTAATCTCAGGGTTAACTCTTATGGCTATGTCATAAGTTTAAGTCTTAATTTTAAGTCTTGGGGATAAATCCTTGGGTTAAGTCTCACGGTTAATCTCAGGGTTAAGACTTAGGGTTAAGTCTTAAGGTTAAGTCTTAGGGTTTAGTCTTAGGGTTCAGTCGTAGGGTTAAGTCTCAGGGTTATGCCTTAGGGTTAAGTCTTATGTTTAAGTTAAGTCTTAGGTTTAAATCATAGGGTTAAGTCTTAGGGTTAAGTTTTAAGTTTAAGTCTTAGGGTTAAGTCTCAGGTTTAGTTTTTAAGGTTAAGTCACAAGGTTAAGTCTTAATTATAAGTGTTAGGGTTAAGTCTTAAGGTTAAGTCTAAGGGTTAAGTCTCTAAGATTAAGTATTAGGTTTAAGTCTCAGGGTTAAGTCTTAGGGATAAGTCTTAAGGTTAAGTCTTAAATTCAAGTCCTAGGGTTAAGTTTTAAGGTTAAGTCTTAAGGTTAAGTCTCAGGGTTATGTCTTAGGGTTAAGTCTTAGGTTTAAGTCTCAGGGTTAAGTCTTAGGGTTAACTGTTAAGGTTAAGACCTAAATTTAAGTCTTAGGGTTAAGCCTTAAGGATAAGACGTAAATTTGAGTCTTAGCGTTAAATCTTAAGGTTATGTCTTACGGTTAAGTGTTAAGGTTAAGTCTTAGATTTAAGTGTTATGGTTATGTCTTAAGGTTAAGTCTTAGTGTTAAGTCTTAGGATTAAGTCTTAAGGTTAACTCATAAATCTAAATCTTAGGGTTAAATCTTTGTGTTAAGTCTTAAGGTTAAATCTTAAGTCCTAGGGTTTGAGTCTTAGGTTTAAGTCTTAAATTTAAGTCTTTGGGATACGTCTTAGGGTTAAGTGTCAGGGTTAAGATTTATGTTTAATTCTTAAGTTTACGTCTTAGGGTTAAGTCTAAAAGTTTAGTCTTAAATTTAAGTCTTAGTGTTGTCTTCGGTTAAGTTATAGTGTTAAGTCTTAGGGTTACATCCTAAGGTTCAGTCTTATATTAAATTCTCAGGGTTAAGTCTTAGGGATAAGTCTTAAGGTTAAGCCTTAGTATTATGTCTTAAAATTCAGTCTTAAATTTAAATCTTAATAATAAGTCTTAAGGTTAAGGTTTGGGGATAAGTCTTAGGGTTAAGTCTCAGGGATAAGTCTTAGGGTTAAGTCTTAAGGTTAAATCTTAGGGTTAAGTCTTAAGGTTAAGTCTCAGGGTTAAGTCTTAGGTTAAGTATTAGTATTAAGTCTTAGGGTTAAGTCTTGTGGTTAAGTCCTAAATTTAAGTCTTAGGGTTATGTCTTAGGGATAAGTCTTAGGGTTAAGTCTTATGGTTAAGTCGTAAATTTAAGTCTTAGGGTTATGTCTTAGGGATAAGTCTTAAGGTGAAGTCTTAGGATCAAGTCTTAAGGTGAAGTCATTATGTTAATCCTTAGGGTTAAGTTTTAGGATTGTTTCTTAGGGTTAAGTCTTAATGTTAAGTGTCAGGTTAAGTCTTACAGTTAAGTCTTATGGTTACCTCTTAATGTTATGTCTTAGGGTTAAGTTATAAGGTTAAGTCTAAGGGTTAACTCCTAAGGTTAAGTGTTAAGTTTGAATATTAAAGTTAGGTCTTAAGGTTAAGACTTAGGGTTAAGTCTTATAGTTAAGTCTTTAGGGTTAAGTCTTAGGGTTAAGTTTTTGGCTTACGTCTTAGGGTAAAGTATTAAGGTTAAGTCTTAAACTTAAGTCTTAACGTCAGGTCTTAAGGTTGAGCCTTAAGGTTAAGTTTTAGGGTTAAGTCTTAGGCTTAATTTTTATGGTTAAGTCTTAAGGTTAAGTTTTAGGGTTAAGTCTTCTAGTTAAGTCTTAGGGTTAAGTCTCAGGTTTATGTCTTACGGTTAAGTCTTAAGGTTATGTTTTAAGGTTTAGTCTTGTAGTTAAGACTTAACGGTAAATCTGAAGGTTAAGTCTCATGGTTAAGTCTTAGGGATAAGTCTCAGGGTTAAGGCTCAAGGTAAGGTCTCAAGGTTAAGTCCCAGGGTTAAGTCGTAAGGTTCTGTCTTAAGGCTGAGACTTAGGGTTAAGTCTTAAGGTTAAGTCTTATGGATTGAGTCTTAGGTTTACGTCTTAGAGTTAAGTCTTGGGGATATGGCTTAGGGTTAAGTCTCAGGGTTAAGTTTCAAGGCTAAGTTTCAATGTTAAGTCTCAGGGTTATGACTTAGGGTTAAGCATTAAGGTTAAGTCTTAGGTTTCAGTCTCAGGGTTATGTCTTAGGATTAAGTCTTAGGGTTAAGTATTAAATTTAAGTCTTAGGGTTAATTCTTAGGGTTATGTCCTAAAGATCACGTCTTAAGGTTAAATCTTAGGGTTAGGTCTTAAGGTTAAGACTTAAGATTAAGTCTTAGAGTTATGTCTTAGGGTTAAGTCTTAAGGTTAAGACTTAGAGTTAAGTATTTAAGGTTACGTCTTAGGTTTATTGTCTTAGGGTTAAGTCTTAGGGTGTTGTCTTAAGGTTAAGTATTAATATTAAGTCTTAGGGTTAAAGTCATAAGATTTAATCTCAGGGTTAACTCTTATGGCTATGTCATAAGTTTAAGTCTTAATTTTAAGTCTTGGGGATAAATCCTTGGGTTAAGTCTCACGGTTAATCTCAGGGTTAAGACTTAGGGTTAAGTCTTAAGGTTAAGTCTTAGGGTTTAGTCTTAGGGTTCAGTCGTAGGGTTAAGTCTCAGGGTTATGCCTTAGGGTTAAGTCTTATGTTTAAGTTAAGTCTTAGGTTTAAATCATAGGGTTAAGTCTTAGGGTTAAGTTTTAAGTTTAAGTCTTAGGGTTAAGTCTCAGGTTTAGTTTTGAAGGTTAAGTCACAAGGTTAAGTCTTAATTATAAGTGTTAGGGTTAAGTCTTAAGGTTAAGTCTAAGGGTTAAGTCTCTAAGATTAAGTATTAGGTTTAAGTCTCAGGGTTAAGTCTTAGGGATAAGTCTTAAGGTTAAGTCTTAAATTCAAGTCCTAGGGTTAAGTTTTAAGGTTAAGTCTTAAGGTTAAGTCTCAGGGTTATGTCTTAGGGTTAAGTCTTAGGTTTAAGTCTCAGGGTTAAGTCTTAGGGTTAACTGTTAAGGTTAAGACCTAAATTTAAGTCTTAGGGTTAAGCCTTAAGGATAAGACGTAAATTTGAGTCTTAGCGTTAAATCTTAAGGTTATGTCTTACGGTTAAGTGTTAAGGTTAAGTCTTAGATTTAAGTGTTATGGTTATGTCTTAAGGTTAAGTCTTAGTGTTAAGTCTTAGGATTAAGTCTTAAGGTTAACTCATAAATCTAAATCTTAGGGTTAAATCTTTGTGTTAAGTCTTAAGGTTAAATCTTAAGTCCTAGGGTTTGAGTCTTAGGTTTAAGTCTTAAATTTAAGTCTTTGGGATACGTCTTAGGGTTAAGTGTCAGGGTTAAGATTTATGTTTAATTCTTAAGTTTACGTCTTAGGGTTAAGTCTAAAAGTTTAGTCTTAAATTTAAGTCTTAGTGTTGTCTTCGGTTAAGTTATAGTGTTAAGTCTTAGGGTTACATCCTAAGGTTCAGTCTTATATTAAATTCTCAGGGTTAAGTCTTAGGGATAAGTCTTAAGGTTAAGCCTTAGTATTATGTCTTAAAATTCAGTCTTAAATTTAAATCTTAATAATAAGTCTTAAGGTTAAGGTTTGGGGATAAGTCTTAGGGTTAAGTCTCAGGGATAAGTCTTAGGGTTAAGTCTTAAGGTTAAATCTTAGGGTTAAGTCTTAAGGTTAAGTCTCAGGGTTAAGTCTTAGGTTAAGTATTAGTATTAAGTCTTAGGGTTAAGTCTTGTGGTTAAGTCCTAAATTTAAGTCTTAGGGTTATGTCTTAGGGATAAGTCTTAGGGTTAAGTCTTATGGTTAAGTCGTAAATTTAAGTCTTAGGGTTATGTCTTAGGGATAAGTCTTAAGGTGAAGTCTTAGGATCAAGTCTTAAGGTGAAGTCATTATGTTAATCCTTAGGGTTAAGTTTTAGGATTGTTTCTTAGGGTTAAGTCTTAATGTTAAGTGTCAGGTTAAGTCTTACAGTTAAGTCTTATGGTTACCTCTTAATGTTATGTCTTAGGGTTAAGTTATAAGGTTAAGTCTAAGGGTTAACTCCTAAGGTTAAGTGTTAAGTTTGAATATTAAAGTTAGGTCTTAAGGTTAAGACTTAGGGTTAAGTCTTATAGTTAAGTCTTTAGGGTTAAGTCTTAGGGTTAAGTTTTTGGCTTACGTCTTAGGGTAAAGTATTAAGGTTAAGTCTTAAACTTAAGTCTTAACGTCAGGTCTTAAGGTTGAGCCTTAAGGTTAAGTTTTAGGGTTAAGTCTTAGGCTTAATTTTTATGGTTAAGTCTTAAGGTTAAGTTTTAGGGTTAAGTCTTCTAGTTAAGTCTTAGGGTTAAGTCTCAGGTTTATGTCTTACGGTTAAGTCTTAAGGTTATGTTTTAAGGTTTAGTCTTGTAGTTAAGACTTAACGGTAAATCTGAAGGTTAAGTCTCATGGTTAAGTCTTAGGGATAAGTCTCAGGGTTAAGGCTCAAGGTAAGGTCTCAAGGTTAAGTCCCAGGGTTAAGTCGTAAGGTTCTGTCTTAAGGCTGAGACTTAGGGTTAAGTCTTAAGGTTAAGTCTTATGGATTGAGTCTTAGGTTTACGTCTTAGAGTTAAGTCTTGGGGATATGGCTTAGGGTTAAGTCTCAGGGTTAAGTTTCAAGGCTAAGTTTCAATGTTAAGTCTCAGGGTTATGACTTAGGGTTAAGCATTAAGGTTAAGTCTTAGGTTTCAGTCTCAGGGTTATGTCTTAGGATTAAGTCTTAGGGTTAAGTCTTAGGGTTAAGTATTAAATTTAAGTCTTAGGGTTAATTCTTAGGGTTATGTCCTAAAGATCACGTCTTAAGGTTAAATCTTAGGGTTAGGTCTTAAGGTTAAGACTTAAGATTAAGTCTTAGAGTTATGTCTTAGGGTTAAGTCTTAAGGTTAAGACTTAGAGTTAAGTATTTAAGGTTACGTCTTAGGTTTATTGTCTTAGGGTTAAGTCTTAGGGTGTTGTCTTAAGGTTAAGTATTAATATTAAGTCTTAGGGTTAAAGTCATAAGATTTAATCTCAGGGTTAACTCTTATGGCTATGTCATAAGTTTAAGTCTTAATTTTAAGTCTTGGGGATAAATCCTTGGGTTAAGTCTCACGGTTAATCTCAGGGTTAAGACTTAGGGTTAAGTCTTAAGGTTAAGTCTTAGGGTTTAGTCTTAGGGTTCAGTCGTAGGGTTAAGTCTCAGGGTTATGCCTTAGGGTTAAGTCTTATGTTTAAGTTAAGTCTTAGGTTTAAATCATAGGGTTAAGTCTTAGGGTTAAGTTTTAAGTTTAAGTCTTAGGGTTAAGTCTCAGGTTTAGTTTTTAAGGTTAAGTCACAAGGTTAAGTCTTAATTATAAGTGTTAGGGTTAAGTCTTAAGGTTAAGTCTAAGGGTTAAGTCTCTAAGATTAAGTATTAGGTTTAAGTCTCAGGGTTAAGTCTTAGGGATAAGTCTTAAGGTTAAGTCTTAAATTCAAGTCCTAGGGTTAAGTTTTAAGGTTAAGTCTTAAGGTTAAGTCTCAGGGTTATGTCTTAGGGTTAAGTCTTAGGTTTAAGTCTCAGGGTTAAGTCTTAGGGTTAACTGTTAAGGTTAAGACCTAAATTTAAGTCTTAGGGTTAAGCCTTAAGGATAAGACGTAAATTTGAGTCTTAGCGTTAAATCTTAAGGTTATGTCTTACGGTTAAGTGTTAAGGTTAAGTCTTAGATTTAAGTGTTATGGTTATGTCTTAAGGTTAAGTCTTAGTGTTAAGTCTTAGGATTAAGTCTTAAGGTTAACTCATAAATCTAAATCTTAGGGTTAAATCTTTGTGTTAAGTCTTAAGGTTAAATCTTAAGTCCTAGGGTTTGAGTCTTAGGTTTAAGTCTTAAATTTAAGTCTTTGGGATACGTCTTAGGGTTAAGTGTCAGGGTTAAGATTTATGTTTAATTCTTAAGTTTACGTCTTAGGGTTAAGTCTAAAAGTTTAGTCTTAAATTTAAGTCTCAGTGTTGTCTTCGGTTAAGTTATAGTGTTAAGTCTTAGGGTTACATCCTAAGGTTCAGTCTTATATTAAATTCTCAGGGTTAAGTCTTAGGGATAAGTCTTAAGGTTAAGCCTTAGTATTATGTCTTAAGATTCAGTCTTAAATTTAAATCTTAATAATAAGTCTTAAGGTTAAGGTTTGGGGATAAGTCTTAGGGTTAAGTCTCAGGGATAAGTCTTAGGGTTAAGTCTCAGGGATAAGTCTTAGGGTTAAGTCTTAAGGTTAAATCTTAGGGTTAAGTCTTAAGGTTAAGTCTCAGGGTTAAGTCTTAGGTTAAGTATTAGTATTAAGTCTTAGGGTTAAGTCTTGTGGTTAAGTCCTAAATTTAAGTCTTAGGGTTATGTCTTAGGGATAAGTCTTAGGGTTAAGTCTTATGGTTAAGTCGTAAATTTAAGTCTTAGGGTTATGTCTTAGGGATAAGTCTTAAGGTGAAGTCTTAGGATCAAGTCTTAAGGTGAAGTCATTATGTTAATCCTTAGGGTTAAGTTTTAGGATTGTTTCTTAGGGTTAAGTCTTAATGTTAAGTGTCAGGTTAAGTCTTACAGTTAAGTCTTATGGTTACCTCTTAATGTTATGTCTTAGGGTTAAGTTATAAGGTTAAGTCTAAGGGTTAACTCCTAAGGTTAAGTGTTAAGTTTGAATATTAAAGTTAGGTCTTAAGGTTAAGACTTAGGGTTAAGTCTTATAGTTAAGTCTTTAGGGTTAAGTCTTAGGGTTAAGTTTTTGGCTTACGTCTTAGGGTAAAGTATTAAGGTTAAGTCTTAAACTTAAGTCTTAACGTCAAGTCTTAAGGTTGAGCCTTAAGGTTAAGTTTTAGGGTTAAGTCTTAGGCTTAATTTTTATGGTTAAGTCTTAAGGTTAAGTTTTAGGGTTAAGTCTTCTAGTTAAGTCTTAGGGTTAAGTCTCAGGTTTATGTCTTACGGTTAAGTCTTAAGGTTATGTTTTAAGGTTTAGTCTTGTAGTTAAGACTTAACGGTAAATCTGAAGGTTAAGTCTCATGGTTAAGTCTTAGGGATAAGTCTCAGGGTTAAGGCTCAAGGTAAGGTCTCAAGGTTAAGTCCCAGGGTTAAGTCGTAAGGTTCTGTCTTAAGGCTGAGACTTAGGGTTAAGTCTTAAGGTTAAGTCTTATGGATTGAGTCTTAGGTTTACGTCTTAGGGTTAAGTCTTGGGGATATGGCTTAGGGTTAAGTCTCAGGGTTAAGTTTCAAGGCTAAGTTTCAATGTTAAGTCTCAGGGTTATGACTTAGGGTTAAGCATTAAGGTTAAGTCTTAGGTTTCAGTCTCAGGGTTATGTCTTAGGATTAAGTCTTAGGGTTAAGTCTTAGGGTTAAGTATTAAATTTAAGTCTTAGGGTTAATTCTTAGGGTTATGTCCTAAAGATCACGTCTTAAGGTTAAATCTTAGGGTTAGGTCTTAAGGTTAAGACTTAAGATTAAGTCTTAGAGTTATGTCTTAGGGTTAAGTCTTAAGGTTAAGACTTAGAGTTAAGTATTTAAGGTTACGTCTTAGGTTTATTGTCTTAGGGTTAAGTCTTAGGGTGTTGTCTTAAGGTTAAGTATTAATATTAAGTCTTAGGGTAAAGTCATAAGATTTAATCTCAGGGTTAACTCTTATGGTTATGTCATAAGTTTAAGTCTTAATTTTAAGTCTTGGGGATAAATCTTTGGGTTAAGTCTCACGGTTAATCTCAGGGTTAAGACTTAGGGTTAAGTCTTAAGGTTAAGTCTTAGGGTTTAGTCTTAGGGTTCAGTCGTAGGGTTAAGTCTCAGGGTTATGCCTTAGGGTTAAGTCTTATGTTTAAGTTAAGTCTTAGGTTTAAATCATAGGGTTAAGTCTTAGGGTTAAGTTTTAAGTTTAAGTCTTAGGGTTAAGTCTCAGGTTTAGTTTTTAAGGTTAAGTCACAAGGTTAAGTCTTAATTATAAGTGTTAGGGTTAAGTCTTAAGGTTAAGTCTAAGGGTTAAGTCTCTAAGATTAAGTATTAGGTTTAAGTCTCAGGGTTAAGTCTTAGGGATAAGTCTTAAGGTTAAGTCTTAAATTCAAGTCCTAGGGTTAAGTTTTAAGGTTAAGTCTTAAGGTTAAGTCTCAGGGTTATGTCTTAGGGTTAAGTCTTAGGTTTAAGTCTCAGGGTTAAGTCTTAGGGTTAACTGTTAAGGTTAAGACCTAAATTTAAGTCTTAGGGTTAAGCCTTAAGGATAAGACGTAAATTTGAGTCTTAGCGTTAAATCTTAAGGTTATGTCTTACGGTTAAGTGTTAAGGTTAAGTCTTAGATTTAAGTGTTATGGTTATGTCTTAAGGTTAAGTCTTAGTGTTAAGTCTTAGGATTAAGTCTTAAGGTTAACTCATAAATCTAAATCTTAGGGTTAAATCTTTGTGTTAAGTCTTAAGGTTAAATCTTAAGTCCTAGGGTTTGAGTCTTAGGTTTAAGTCTTAAATTTAAGTCTTTGGGATACGTCTTAGGGTTAAGTGTCAGGGTTAAGATTTATGTTTAATTCTTAAGTTTACGTCTTAGGGTTAAGTCTAAAAGTTTAGTCTTAAATTTAAGTCTTAGTGTTGTCTTCGGTTAAGTTATAGTGTTAAGTCTTAGGGTTACATCCTAAGGTTCAGTCTTATATTAAATTCTCAGGGTTAAGTCTTAGGGATAAGTCTTAAGGTTAAGCCTTAGTATTATGTCTTAAGATTCAGTCTTAAATTTAAATCTTAATAATAAGTCTTAAGGTTAAGGTTTGGGGATAAGTCTTAGGGTTAAGTCTCAGGGATAAGTCTTAGGGTTAAGTCTCAGGGATAAGTCTTAGGGTTAAGTCTTAAGGTTAAATCTTAGGGTTAAGTCTTAAGGTTAAGTCTCAGGGTTAAGTCTTAGGTTAAGTATTAGTATTAAGTCTTAGGGTTAAGTCTTGTGGTTAAGTCCTAAATTTAAGTCTTAGGGTTATGTCTTAGGGATAAGTCTTAGGGTTAAGTCTTATGGTTAAGTCGTAAATTTAAGTCTTAGGGTTATGTCTTAGGGATAAGTCTTAAGGTGAAGTCTTAGGATCAAGTCTTAAGGTGAAGTCATTATGTTAATCCTTAGGGTTAAGTTTTAGGATTGTTTCTTAGGGTTAAGTCTTAATGTTAAGTGTCAGGTTAAGTCTTACAGTTAAGTCTTATGGTTACCTCTTAATGTTATGTCTTAGGGTTAAGTTATAAGGTTAAGTCTAAGGGTTAACTCCTAAGGTTAAGTGTTAAGTTTGAATATTAAAGTTAGGTCTTAAGGTTAAGACTTAGGGTTAAGTCTTATAGTTAAGTCTTTAGGGTTAAGTCTTAGGGTTAAGTTTTTGGCTTACGTCTTAGGGTAAAGTATTAAGGTTAAGTCTTAAACTTAAGTCTTAACGTCAAGTCTTAAGGTTGAGCCTTAAGGTTAAGTTTTAGGGTTAAGTCTTAGGCTTAATTTTTATGGTTAAGTCTTAAGGTTAAGTTTTAGGGTTAAGTCTTCTAGTTAAGTCTTAGGGTTAAGTCTCAGGTTTATGTCTTACGGTTAAGTCTTAAGGTTATGTTTTAAGGTTTAGTCTTGTAGTTAAGACTTAACGGTAAATCTGAAGGTTAAGTCTCATGGTTAAGTCTTAGGGATAAGTCTCAGGGTTAAGGCTCAAGGTAAGGTCTCAAGGTTAAGTCCCAGGGTTAAGTCGTAAGGTTCTGTCTTAAGGCTGAGACTTAGGGTTAAGTCTTAAGGTTAAGTCTTATGGATTGAGTCTTAGGTTTACGTCTTAGAGTTAAGTCTTGGGGATATGGCTTAGGGTTAAGTCTCAGGGTTAAGTTTCAAGGCTAAGTTTCAATGTTAAGTCTCAGGGTTATGACTTAGGGTTAAGCATTAAGGTTAAGTCTTAGGTTTCAGTCTCAGGGTTATGTCTTAGGATTAAGTCTTAGGGTTAAGTCTTAGGGTTAAGTATTAAATTTAAGTCTTAGGGTTAATTCTTAGGGTTATGTCCTAAAGATCACGTCTTAAGGTTAAATCTTAGGGTTAGGTCTTAAGGTTAAGACTTAAGATTAAGTCTTAGAGTTATGTCTTAGGGTTAAGTCTTAAGGTTAAGACTTAGAGTTAAGTATTTAAGGTTACGTCTTAGGTTTATTGTCTTAGGGTTAAGTCTTAGGGTGTTGTCTTAAGGTTAAGTATTAATATTAAGTCTTAGGGTTAAAGTCATAAGATTTAATCTCAGGGTTAACTCTTATGGCTATGTCATAAGTTTAAGTCTTAATTTTAAGTCTTGGGGATAAATCTTTGGGTTAAGTCTCACGGTTAATCTCAGGGTTAAGACTTAGGGTTAAGTCTTAAGGTTAAGTCTTAGGGTTTAGTCTTAGGGTTCAGTCGTAGGGTTAAGTCTCAGGGTTATGCCTTAGGGTTAAGTCTTATGTTTAAGTTAAGTCTTAGGTTTAAATCATAGGGTTAAGTCTTAGGGTTAAGTTTTAAGTTTAAGTCTTAGGGTTAAGTCTCAGGTTTAGTTTTGAAGGTTAAGTCACAAGGTTAAGTCTTAAGGTTAAGTCTTAATTATAAGTGTTAGGGTTAAGTCTTAAGGTTAAGTCTAAGGGTTAAGTCTCTAAGATATAAGTATTAGGTTTAAGTCTCAGGGTTAAGTCTTAGGGATAAGTCTTAAGGTTAAGTCTTAAGTTCAAGTCCTAGGGTTAAGTTTTAAGGTTAAGTCTTAAGGTTAAGTCTCAGGGTTATGTCTTAGGGTTAAGTCTTAGGTTTAAGTCTCAGGGTTAAGTCTTAGGGTTAACTGTTAAGGTTAAGACCTAAATTTAAGTCTTAGGGTTAAGCCTTAAGGATAAGACGTAAATTTGAGTCTTAGCGTTAAATCTTAAGGTTATGTCTTACGGTTAAGTGTTAAGGTTAAGTCTTAGATTTAAGTGTTATGGTTATGTCTTAAGGTTAAGTCTTAGTGTTAAGTCTTAGGATTAACTCTTAAGGTTAACTCATAAATCTAAATCTTAGGGTTAAATCTTTGTGTTAAGTCTTAAGGTTAAATCTTAAGTCCTAGGGTTTGAGTCTTAGGTTTAAGTCTTAAATTTAAGTCTTTGGGATACGTCTTAGGGTTAAGTGTCAGGGTTAAGATTTATGTTTAATTCTTAAGTTTACGTCTTAGGGTTAAGTCTAAAAGTTTAGTCTTAAATTTAAGTCTTAGTGTTGTCTTCGGTTAAGTTATAGTGTTAAGTCTTAGGGTTACATCCTAAGGTTCAGTCTTATATTAAATTCTCAGGGTTAAGTCTTAGGGATAAGTCTTAAGGTTAAGCCTTAGTATTATGTCTTAAGATTCAGTCTTAAATTTAAATCTTAATAATAAGTCTTAAGGTTAAGGTTTGGGGATAAGTCTTAGGGTTAAGTCTCAGGGATAAGTCTTAGGGTTAAGTCTTAAGGTTAAATCTTAGGGTTAAGTCTTAAGGTTAAGTCTCAGGGTTAAGTCTTAGGTTAAGTATTAGTATTAAGTCTTAGGGTTAAGTCTTGTGGTTAAGTCCTAAATTTAAGTCTTAGGGTTATGTCTTAGGGATAAGTCTTAGGGTTAAGTCTTATGGTTAAGTCGTAAATTTAAGTCTTAGGGTTATGTCTTAGGGATAAGTCTTAAGGTGAAGTCTTAGGATCAAGTCTTAAGGTGAAGTCATTATGTTAATCCTTAGGGTTAAGTTTTAGGATTGTTTCTTAGGGTTAAGTCTTAATGTTAAGTGTCAGGTTAAGTCTTACAGTTAAGTCTTATGGTTACCTCTTAATGTTATGTCTTAGGGTTAAGTTATAAGGTTAAGTCTAAGGGTTAACTCCTAAGGTTAAGTGTTAAGTTTGAATATTAAAGTTAGGTCTTAAGGTTAAGACTTAGGGTTAAGTCTTATAGTTAAGTCTTTAGGGTTAAGTCTTAGGGTTAAGTTTTTGGCTTACGTCTTAGGGTAAAGTATTAAGGTTAAGTCTTAAACTTAAGTCTTAACGTCAAGTCTTAAGGTTGAGCCTTAAGGTTAAGTTTTAGGGTTAAGTCTTAGGCTTAATTTTTATGGTTAAGTCTTAAGGTTAAGTTTTAGGGTTAAGTCTTCTAGTTAAGTCTTAGGGTTAAGTCTCAGGTTTATGTCTTACGGTTAAGTCTTAAGGTTATGTTTTAAGGTTTAGTCTTGTAGTTAAGACTTAACGGTAAATCTGAAGGTTAAGTCTCATGGTTAAGTCTTAGGGATAAGTCTCAGGGTTAAGGCTCAAGGTAAGGTCTCAAGGTTAAGTCCCAGGGTTAAGTCGTAAGGTTCTGTCTTAAGGCTGAGACTTAGGGTTAAGTCTTAAGGTTAAGTCTTATGGATTGAGTCTTAGGTTTACGTCTTAGAGTTAAGTCTTGGGGATATGGCTTAGGGTTAAGTCTCAGGGTTAAGTTTCAAGGCTAAGTTTCAATGTTAAGTCTCAGGGTTATGACTTAGGGTTAAGCATTAAGGTTAAGTCTTAGGTTTCAGTCTCAGGGTTATGTCTTAGGATTAAGTCTTAGGGTTAAGTCTTAGGGTTAAGTATTAAATTTAAGTCTTAGGGTTAATTCTTAGGGTTATGTCCTAAAGATCACGTCTTAAGGTTAAATCTTAGGGTTAGGTCTTAAGGTTAAGACTTAAGATTAAGTCTTAGAGTTATGTCTTAGGGTTAAGTCTTAAGGTTAAGACTTAGAGTTAAGTATTTAAGGTTACGTCTTAGGTTTATTGTCTTAGGGTTAAGTCTTAGGGTGTTGTCTTAAGGTTAAGTATTAATATTAAGTCTTAGGGTTAAAGTCATAAGATTTAATCTCAGGGTTAACTCTTATGGCTATGTCATAAGTTTAAGTCTTAATTTTAAGTCTTGGGGATAAATCCTTGGGTTAAGTCTCACGGTTAATCTCAGGGTTAAGACTTAGGGTTAAGTCTTAAGGTTAAGTCTTAGGGTTTAGTCTTAGGGTTCAGTCGTAGGGTTAAGTCTCAGGGTTATGCCTTAGGGTTAAGTCTTATGTTTAAGTTAAGTCTTAGGTTTAAATCATAGGGTTAAGTCTTAGGGTTAAGTTTTAAGTTTAAGTCTTAGGGTTAAGTCTCAGGTTTAGTTTTTAAGGTTAAGTCACAAGGTTAAGTCTTAATTATAAGTGTTAGGGTTAAGTCTTAAGGTTAAGTCTAAGGGTTAAGTCTCTAAGATTAAGTATTAGGTTTAAGTCTCAGGGTTAAGTCTTAGGGATAAGTCTTAAGGTTAAGTCTTAAATTCAAGTCCTAGGGTTAAGTTTTAAGGTTAAGTCTTAAGGTTAAGTCTCAGGGTTATGTCTTAGGGTTAAGTCTTAGGTTTAAGTCTCAGGGTTAAGTCTTAGGGTTAACTGTTAAGGTTAAGACCTAAATTTAAGTCTTAGGGTTAAGCCTTAAGGATAAGACGTAAATTTGAGTCTTAGCGTTAAATCTTAAGGTTATGTCTTACGGTTAAGTGTTAAGGTTAAGTCTTAGATTTAAGTGTTATGGTTATGTCTTAAGGTTAAGTCTTAGTGTTAAGTCTTAGGATTAAGTCTTAAGGTTAACTCATAAATCTAAATCTTAGGGTTAAATCTTTGTGTTAAGTCTTAAGGTTAAATCTTAAGTCCTAGGGTTTGAGTCTTAGGTTTAAGTCTTAAATTTAAGTCTTTGGGATACGTCTTAGGGTTAAGTGTCAGGGTTAAGATTTATGTTTAATTCTTAAGTTTACGTCTTAGGGTTAAGTCTAAAAGTTTAGTCTTAAATTTAAGTCTTAGTGTTGTCTTCGGTTAAGTTATAGTGTTAAGTCTTAGGGTTACATCCTAAGGTTCAGTCTTATATTAAATTCTCAGGGTTAAGTCTTAGGGATAAGTCTTAAGGTTAAGCCTTAGTATTATGTCTTAAGATTCAGTCTTAAATTTAAATCTTAATAATAAGTCTTAAGGTTAAGGTTTGGGGATAAGTCTTAGGGTTAAGTCTCAGGGATAAGTCTTAGGGTTAAGTCTCAGGGATAAGTCTTAGGGTTAAGTCTTAAGGTTAAATCTTAGGGTTAAGTCTTAAGGTTAAGTCTCAGGGTTAAGTCTTAGGTTAAGTATTAGTATTAAGTCTTAGGGTTAAGTCTTGTGGTTAAGTCCTAAATTTAAGTCTTAGGGTTATGTCTTAGGGATAAGTCTTAGGGTTAAGTCTTATGGTTAAGTCGTAAATTTAAGTCTTAGGGTTATGTCTTAGGGATAAGTCTTAAGGTGAAGTCTTAGGATCAAGTCTTAAGGTGAAGTCATTATGTTAATCCTTAGGGTTAAGTTTTAGGATTGTTTCTTAGGGTTAAGTCTTAATGTTAAGTGTCAGGTTAAGTCTTACAGTTAAGTCTTATGGTTACCTCTTAATGTTATGTCTTAGGGTTAAGTTATAAGGTTAAGTCTAAGGGTTAACTCCTAAGGTTAAGTGTTAAGTTTGAATATTAAAGTTAGGTCTTAAGGTTAAGACTTAGGGTTAAGTCTTATAGTTAAGTCTTTAGGGTTAAGTCTTAGGGTTAAGTTTTTGGCTTACGTCTTAGGGTAAAGTATTAAGGTTAAGTCTTAAACTTAAGTCTTAACGTCAAGTCTTAAGGTTGAGCCTTAAGGTTAAGTTTTAGGGTTAAGTCTTAGGCTTAATTTTTATGGTTAAGTCTTAAGGTTAAGTTTTAGGGTTAAGTCTTCTAGTTAAGTCTTAGGGTTAAGTCTCAGGTTTATGTCTTACGGTTAAGTCTTAAGGTTATGTTTTAAGGTTTAGTCTTGTAGTTAAGACTTAACGGTAAATCTGAAGGTTAAGTCTCATGGTTAAGTCTTAGGGATAAGTCTCAGGGTTAAGGCTCAAGGTAAGGTCTCAAGGTTAAGTCCCAGGGTTAAGTCGTAAGGTTCTGTCTTAAGGCTGAGACTTAGGGTTAAGTCTTAAGGTTAAGTCTTATGGATTGAGTCTTAGGTTTACGTCTTAGAGTTAAGTCTTGGGGATATGGCTTAGGGTTAAGTCTCAGGGTTAAGTTTCAAGGCTAAGTTTCAATGTTAAGTCTCAGGGTTATGACTTAGGGTTAAGCATTAAGGTTAAGTCTTAGGTTTCAGTCTCAGGGTTATGTCTTAGGATTAAGTCTTAGGGTTAAGTCTTAGGGTTAAGTATTAAATTTAAGTCTTAGGGTTAATTCTTAGGGTTATGTCCTAAAGATCACGTCTTAAGGTTAAATCTTAGGGTTAGGTCTTAAGGTTAAGACTTAAGATTAAGTCTTAGAGTTATGTCTTAGGGTTAAGTCTTAAGGTTAAGACTTAGAGTTAAGTATTTAAGGTTACGTCTTAGGTTTATTGTCTTAGGGTTAAGTCTTAGGGTGTTGTCTTAAGGTTAAGTATTAATATTAAGTCTTAGGGTTAAAGTCATAAGATTTAATCTCAGGGTTAACTCTTATGGCTATGTCATAAGTTTAAGTCTTAATTTTAAGTCTTGGGGATAAATCCTTGGGTTAAGTCTCACGGTTAATCTCAGGGTTAAGACTTAGGGTTAAGTCTTAAGGTTAAGTCTTAGGGTTTAGTCTTAGGGTTCAGTCGTAGGGTTAAGTCTCAGGGTTATGCCTTAGGGTTAAGTCTTATGTTTAAGTTAAGTCTTAGGTTTAAATCATAGGGTTAAGTCTTAGGGTTAAGTTTTAAGTTTAAGTCTTAGGGTTAAGTCTCAGGTTTAGTTTTTAAGGTTAAGTCACAAGGTTAAGTCTTAATTATAAGTGTTAGGGTTAAGTCTTAAGGTTAAGTCTAAGGGTTAAGTCTCTAAGATTAAGTATTAGGTTTAAGTCTCAGGGTTAAGTCTTAGGGATAAGTCTTAAGGTTAAGTCTTAAATTCAAGTCCTAGGGTTAAGTTTTAAGGTTAAGTCTTAAGGTTAAGTCTCAGGGTTATGTCTTAGGGTTAAGTCTTAGGTTTAAGTCTCAGGGTTAAGTCTTAGGGTTAACTGTTAAGGTTAAGACCTAAATTTAAGTCTTAGGGTTAAGCCTTAAGGATAAGACGTAAATTTGAGTCTTAGCGTTAAATCTTAAGGTTATGTCTTACGGTTAAGTGTTAAGGTTAAGTCTTAGATTTAAGTGTTATGGTTATGTCTTAAGGTTAAGTCTTAGTGTTAAGTCTTAGGATTAAGTCTTAAGGTTAACTCATAAATCTAAATCTTAGGGTTAAATCTTTGTGTTAAGTCTTAAGGTTAAATCTTAAGTCCTAGGGTTTGAGTCTTAGGTTTAAGTCTTAAATTTAAGTCTTTGGGATACGTCTTAGGGTTAAGTGTCAGGGTTAAGATTTATGTTTAATTCTTAAGTTTACGTCTTAGGGTTAAGTCTAAAAGTTTAGTCTTAAATTTAAGTCTTAGTGTTGTCTTCGGTTAAGTTATAGTGTTAAGTCTTAGGGTTACATCCTAAGGTTCAGTCTTATATTAAATTCTCAGGGTTAAGTCTTAGGGATAAGTCTTAAGGTTAAGCCTTAGTATTATGTCTTAAGATTCAGTCTTAAATTTAAATCTTAATAATAAGTCTTAAGGTTAAGGTTTGGGGATAAGTCTTAGGGTTAAGTCTCAGGGATAAGTCTTAGGGTTAAGTCTCAGGGATAAGTCTTAGGGTTAAGTCTTAAGGTTAAATCTTAGGGTTAAGTCTTAAGGTTAAGTCTCAGGGTTAAGTCTTAGGTTAAGTATTAGTATTAAGTCTTAGGGTTAAGTCTTGTGGTTAAGTCCTAAATTTAAGTCTTAGGGTTATGTCTTAGGGATAAGTCTTAGGGTTAAGTCTTATGGTTAAGTCGTAAATTTAAGTCTTAGGGTTATGTCTTAGGGATAAGTCTTAAGGTGAAGTCTTAGGATCAAGTCTTAAGGTGAAGTCATTATGTTAATCCTTAGGGTTAAGTTTTAGGATTGTTTCTTAGGGTTAAGTCTTAATGTTAAGTGTCAGGTTAAGTCTTACAGTTAAGTCTTATGGTTACCTCTTAATGTTATGTCTTAGGGTTAAGTTATAAGGTTAAGTCTAAGGGTTAACTCCTAAGGTTAAGTGTTAAGTTTGAATATTAAAGTTAGGTCTTAAGGTTAAGACTTAGGGTTAAGTCTTATAGTTAAGTCTTTAGGGTTAAGTCTTAGGGTTAAGTTTTTGGCTTACGTCTTAGGGTAAAGTATTAAGGTTAAGTCTTAAACTTAAGTCTTAACGTCAAGTCTTAAGGTTGAGCCTTAAGGTTAAGTTTTAGGGTTAAGTCTTAGGCTTAATTTTTATGGTTAAGTCTTAAGGTTAAGTTTTAGGGTTAAGTCTTCTAGTTAAGTCTTAGGGTTAAGTCTCAGGTTTATGTCTTACGGTTAAGTCTTAAGGTTATGTTTTAAGGTTTAGTCTTGTAGTTAAGACTTAACGGTAAATCTGAAGGTTAAGTCTCATGGTTAAGTCTTAGGGATAAGTCTCAGGGTTAAGGCTCAAGGTAAGGTCTCAAGGTTAAGTCCCAGGGTTAAGTCGTAAGGTTCTGTCTTAAGGCTGAGACTTAGGGTTAAGTCTTAAGGTTAAGTCTTATGGATTGAGTCTTAGGTTTACGTCTTAGAGTTAAGTCTTGGGGATATGGCTTAGGGTTAAGTCTCAGGGTTAAGTTTCAAGGCTAAGTTTCAATGTTAAGTCTCAGGGTTATGACTTAGGGTTAAGCATTAAGGTTAAGTCTTAGGTTTCAGTCTCAGGGTTATGTCTTAGGATTAAGTCTTAGGGTTAAGTCTTAGGGTTAAGTATTAAATTTAAGTCTTAGGGTTAATTCTTAGGGTTATGTCCTAAAGATCACGTCTTAAGGTTAAATCTTAGGGTTAGGTCTTAAGGTTAAGACTTAAGATTAAGTCTTAGAGTTATGTCTTAGGGTTAAGTCTTAAGGTTAAGACTTAGAGTTAAGTATTTAAGGTTACGTCTTAGGTTTATTGTCTTAGGGTTAAGTCTTAGGGTGTTGTCTTAAGGTTAAGTATTAATATTAAGTCTTAGGGTTAAAGTCATAAGATTTAATCTCAGGGTTAACTCTTATGGCTATGTCATAAGTTTAAGTCTTAATTTTAAGTCTTGGGGATAAATCTTTGGGTTAAGTCTCACGGTTAATCTCAGGGTTAAGACTTAGGGTTAAGTCTTAAGGTTAAGTCTTAGGGTTTAGTCTTAGGGTTCAGTCGTAGGGTTAAGTCTCAGGGTTATGCCTTAGGGTTAAGTCTTATGTTTAAGTTAAGTCTTAGGTTTAAATCATAGGGTTAAGTCTTAGGGTTAAGTTTTAAGTTTAAGTCTTAGGGTTAAGTCTCAGGTTTAGTTTTGAAGGTTAAGTCACAAGGTTAAGTCTTAAGGTTAAGTCTTAATTATAAGTGTTAGGGTTAAGTCTTAAGGTTAAGTCTAAGGGTTAAGTCTCTAAGATATAAGTATTAGGTTTAAGTCTCAGGGTTAAGTCTTAGGGATAAGTCTTAAGGTTAAGTCTTAAGTTCAAGTCCTAGGGTTAAGTTTTAAGGTTAAGTCTTAAGGTTAAGTCTCAGGGTTATGTCTTAGGGTTAAGTCTTAGGTTTAAGTCTCAGGGTTAAGTCTTAGGGTTAACTGTTAAGGTTAAGACCTAAATTTAAGTCTTAGGGTTAAGCCTTAAGGATAAGACGTAAATTTGAGTCTTAGCGTTAAATCTTAAGGTTATGTCTTACGGTTAAGTGTTAAGGTTAAGTCTTAGATTTAAGTGTTATGGTTATGTCTTAAGGTTAAGTCTTAGTGTTAAGTCTTAGGATTAACTCTTAAGGTTAACTCATAAATCTAAATCTTAGGGTTAAATCTTTGTGTTAAGTCTTAAGGTTAAATCTTAAGTCCTAGGGTTTGAGTCTTAGGTTTAAGTCTTAAATTTAAGTCTTTGGGATACGTCTTAGGGTTAAGTGTCAGGGTTAAGATTTATGTTTAATTCTTAAGTTTACGTCTTAGGGTTAAGTCTAAAAGTTTAGTCTTAAATTTAAGTCTTAGTGTTGTCTTCGGTTAAGTTATAGTGTTAAGTCTTAGGGTTACATCCTAAGGTTCAGTCTTATATTAAATTCTCAGGGTTAAGTCTTAGGGATAAGTCTTAAGGTTAAGCCTTAGTATTATGTCTTAAGATTCAGTCTTAAATTTAAATCTTAATAATAAGTCTTAAGGTTAAGGTTTGGGGATAAGTCTTAGGGTTAAGTCTCAGGGATAAGTCTTAGGGTTAAGTCTTAAGGTTAAATCTTAGGGTTAAGTCTTAAGGTTAAGTCTCAGGGTTAAGTCTTAGGTTAAGTATTAGTATTAAGTCTTAGGGTTAAGTCTTGTGGTTAAGTCCTAAATTTAAGTCTTAGGGTTATGTCTTAGGGATAAGTCTTAGGGTTAAGTCTTATGGTTAAGTCGTAAATTTAAGTCTTAGGGTTATGTCTTAGGGATAAGTCTTAAGGTGAAGTCTTAGGATCAAGTCTTAAGGTGAAGTCATTATGTTAATCCTTAGGGTTAAGTTTTAGGATTGTTTCTTAGGGTTAAGTCTTAATGTTAAGTGTCAGGTTAAGTCTTACAGTTAAGTCTTATGGTTACCTCTTAATGTTATGTCTTAGGGTTAAGTTATAAGGTTAAGTCTAAGGGTTAACTCCTAAGGTTAAGTGTTAAGTTTGAATATTAAAGTTAGGTCTTAAGGTTAAGACTTAGGGTTAAGTCTTATAGTTAAGTCTTTAGGGTTAAGTCTTAGGGTTAAGTTTTTGGCTTACGTCTTAGGGTAAAGTATTAAGGTTAAGTCTTAAACTTAAGTCTTAACGTCAAGTCTTAAGGTTGAGCCTTAAGGTTAAGTTTTAGGGTTAAGTCTTAGGCTTAATTTTTATGGTTAAGTCTTAAGGTTAAGTTTTAGGGTTAAGTCTTCTAGTTAAGTCTTAGGGTTAAGTCTCAGGTTTATGTCTTACGGTTAAGTCTTAAGGTTATGTTTTAAGGTTTAGTCTTGTAGTTAAGACTTAACGGTAAATCTGAAGGTTAAGTCTCATGGTTAAGTCTTAGGGATAAGTCTCAGGGTTAAGGCTCAAGGTAAGGTCTCAAGGTTAAGTCCCAGGGTTAAGTCGTAAGGTTCTGTCTTAAGGCTGAGACTTAGGGTTAAGTCTTAAGGTTAAGTCTTATGGATTGAGTCTTAGGTTTACGTCTTAGAGTTAAGTCTTGGGGATATGGCTTAGGGTTAAGTCTCAGGGTTAAGTTTCAAGGCTAAGTTTCAATGTTAAGTCTCAGGGTTATGACTTAGGGTTAAGCATTAAGGTTAAGTCTTAGGTTTCAGTCTCAGGGTTATGTCTTAGGATTAAGTCTTAGGGTTAAGTCTTAGGGTTAAGTATTAAATTTAAGTCTTAGGGTTAATTCTTAGGGTTATGTCCTAAAGATCACGTCTTAAGGTTAAATCTTAGGGTTAGGTCTTAAGGTTAAGACTTAAGATTAAGTCTTAGAGTTATGTCTTAGGGTTAAGTCTTAAGGTTAAGACTTAGAGTTAAGTATTTAAGGTTACGTCTTAGGTTTATTGTCTTAGGGTTAAGTCTTAGGGTGTTGTCTTAAGGTTAAGTATTAATATTAAGTCTTAGGGTTAAAGTCATAAGATTTAATCTCAGGGTTAACTCTTATGGCTATGTCATAAGTTTAAGTCTTAATTTTAAGTCTTGGGGATAAATCCTTGGGTTAAGTCTCACGGTTAATCTCAGGGTTAAGACTTAGGGTTAAGTCTTAAGGTTAAGTCTTAGGGTTTAGTCTTAGGGTTCAGTCGTAGGGTTAAGTCTCAGGGTTATGCCTTAGGGTTAAGTCTTATGTTTAAGTTAAGTCTTAGGTTTAAATCATAGGGTTAAGTCTTAGGGTTAAGTTTTAAGTTTAAGTCTTAGGGTTAAGTCTCAGGTTTAGTTTTTAAGGTTAAGTCACAAGGTTAAGTCTTAATTATAAGTGTTAGGGTTAAGTCTTAAGGTTAAGTCTAAGGGTTAAGTCTCTAAGATTAAGTATTAGGTTTAAGTCTCAGGGTTAAGTCTTAGGGATAAGTCTTAAGGTTAAGTCTTAAATTCAAGTCCTAGGGTTAAGTTTTAAGGTTAAGTCTTAAGGTTAAGTCTCAGGGTTATGTCTTAGGGTTAAGTCTTAGGTTTAAGTCTCAGGGTTAAGTCTTAGGGTTAACTGTTAAGGTTAAGACCTAAATTTAAGTCTTAGGGTTAAGCCTTAAGGATAAGACGTAAATTTGAGTCTTAGCGTTAAATCTTAAGGTTATGTCTTACGGTTAAGTGTTAAGGTTAAGTCTTAGATTTAAGTGTTATGGTTATGTCTTAAGGTTAAGTCTTAGTGTTAAGTCTTAGGATTAAGTCTTAAGGTTAACTCATAAATCTAAATCTTAGGGTTAAATCTTTGTGTTAAGTCTTAAGGTTAAATCTTAAGTCCTAGGGTTTGAGTCTTAGGTTTAAGTCTTAAATTTAAGTCTTTGGGATACGTCTTAGGGTTAAGTGTCAGGGTTAAGATTTATGTTTAATTCTTAAGTTTACGTCTTAGGGTTAAGTCTAAAAGTTTAGTCTTAAATTTAAGTCTTAGTGTTGTCTTCGGTTAAGTTATAGTGTTAAGTCTTAGGGTTACATCCTAAGGTTCAGTCTTATATTAAATTCTCAGGGTTAAGTCTTAGGGATAAGTCTTAAGGTTAAGCCTTAGTATTATGTCTTAAGATTCAGTCTTAAATTTAAATCTTAATAATAAGTCTTAAGGTTAAGGTTTGGGGATAAGTCTTAGGGTTAAGTCTCAGGGATAAGTCTTAGGGTTAAGTCTCAGGGATAAGTCTTAGGGTTAAGTCTTAAGGTTAAATCTTAGGGTTAAGTCTTAAGGTTAAGTCTCAGGGTTAAGTCTTAGGTTAAGTATTAGTATTAAGTCTTAGGGTTAAGTCTTGTGGTTAAGTCCTAAATTTAAGTCTTAGGGTTATGTCTTAGGGATAAGTCTTAGGGTTAAGTCTTATGGTTAAGTCGTAAATTTAAGTCTTAGGGTTATGTCTTAGGGATAAGTCTTAAGGTGAAGTCTTAGGATCAAGTCTTAAGGTGAAGTCATTATGTTAATCCTTAGGGTTAAGTTTTAGGATTGTTTCTTAGGGTTAAGTCTTAATGTTAAGTGTCAGGTTAAGTCTTACAGTTAAGTCTTATGGTTACCTCTTAATGTTATGTCTTAGGGTTAAGTTATAAGGTTAAGTCTAAGGGTTAACTCCTAAGGTTAAGTGTTAAGTTTGAATATTAAAGTTAGGTCTTAAGGTTAAGACTTAGGGTTAAGTCTTATAGTTAAGTCTTTAGGGTTAAGTCTTAGGGTTAAGTTTTTGGCTTACGTCTTAGGGTAAAGTATTAAGGTTAAGTCTTAAACTTAAGTCTTAACGTCAAGTCTTAAGGTTGAGCCTTAAGGTTAAGTTTTAGGGTTAAGTCTTAGGCTTAATTTTTATGGTTAAGTCTTAAGGTTAAGTTTTAGGGTTAAGTCTTCTAGTTAAGTCTTAGGGTTAAGTCTCAGGTTTATGTCTTACGGTTAAGTCTTAAGGTTATGTTTTAAGGTTTAGTCTTGTAGTTAAGACTTAACGGTAAATCTGAAGGTTAAGTCTCATGGTTAAGTCTTAGGGATAAGTCTCAGGGTTAAGGCTCAAGGTAAGGTCTCAAGGTTAAGTCCCAGGGTTAAGTCGTAAGGTTCTGTCTTAAGGCTGAGACTTAGGGTTAAGTCTTAAGGTTAAGTCTTATGGATTGAGTCTTAGGTTTACGTCTTACAGTTAAGTCTTGGGGATATGGCTTAGGGTTAAGTCTCAGGGTTAAGTTTCAAGGCTAAGTTTCAATGTTAAGTCTCAGGGTTATGACTTAGGGTTAAGCATTAAGGTTAAGTCTTAGGTTTCAGTCTCAGGGTTATGTCTTAGGATTAAGTCTTAGGGTTAAGTATTAAATTTAAGTCTTAGGGTTAATTCTTAGGGTTATGTCCTAAAGATCACGTCTTAAGGTTAAATCTTAGGGTTAGGTCTTAAGGTTAAGACTTAAGATTAAGTCTTAGAGTTATGTCTTAGGGTTAAGTCTTAAGGTTAAGACTTAGAGTTAAGTATTTAAGGTTACGTCTTAGGTTTATTGTCTTAGGGTTAAGTCTTAGGGTGTTGTCTTAAGGTTAAGTATTAATATTAAGTCTTAGGGTTAAAGTCATAAGATTTAATCTCAGGGTTAACTCTTATGGCTATGTCATAAGTTTAAGTCTTAATTTTAAGTCTTGGGGATAAATCTTTGGGTTAAGTCTCACGGTTAATCTCAGGGTTAAGACTTAGGGTTAAGTCTTAAGGTTAAGTCTTAGGGTTTAGTCTTAGGGTTCAGTCGTAGGGTTAAGTCTCAGGGTTATGCCTTAGGGTTAAGTCTTATGTTTAAGTTAAGTCTTAGGTTTAAATCATAGGGTTAAGTCTTAGGGTTAAGTTTTAAGTTTAAGTCTTAGGGTTAAGTCTCAGGTTTAGTTTTTAAGGTTAAGTCACAAGGTTAAGTCTTAATTATAAGTGTTAGGGTTAAGTCTTAAGGTTAAGTCTAAGGGTTAAGTCTCTAAGATTAAGTATTAGGTTTAAGTCTCAGGGTTAAGTCTTAGGGATAAGTCTTAAGGTTAAGTCTTAAATTCAAGTCCTAGGGTTAAGTTTTAAGGTTAAGTCTTAAGGTTAAGTCTCAGGGTTATGTCTTAGGGTTAAGTCTTAGGTTTAAGTCTCAGGGTTAAGTCTTAGGGTTAACTGTTAAGGTTAAGACCTAAATTTAAGTCTTAGGGTTAAGCCTTAAGGATAAGACGTAAATTTGAGTCTTAGCGTTAAATCTTAAGGTTATGTCTTACGGTTAAGTGTTAAGGTTAAGTCTTAGATTTAAGTGTTATGGTTATGTCTTAAGGTTAAGTCTTAGTGTTAAGTCTTAGGATTAAGTCTTAAGGTTAACTCATAAATCTAAATCTTAGGGTTAAATCTTTGTGTTAAGTCTTAAGGTTAAATCTTAAGTCCTAGGGTTTGAGTCTTAGGTTTAAGTCTTAAATTTAAGTCTTTGGGATACGTCTTAGGGTTAAGTGTCAGGTTTAAGATTTATGTTTAATTCTTAAGTTTACGTCTTAGGGTTAAGTCTAAAAGTTTAGTCTTAAATTTAAGTCTTAGTGTTGTCTTCGGTTAAGTTATAGTGTTAAGTCTTAGGGTTACATCCTAAGGTTCAGTCTTATATTAAATTCTCAGGGTTAAGTCTTAGGGATAAGTCTTAAGGTTAAGCCTTAGTATTATGTCTTAAGATTCAGTCTTAAATTTAAATCTTAATAATAAGTCTTAAGGTTAAGGTTTGGGGATAAGTCTTAGGGTTAAGTCTCAGGGATAAGTCTTAGGGTTAAGTCTCAGGGATAAGTCTTAGGGTTAAGTCTTAAGGTTAAATCTTAGGGTTAAGTCTTAAGGTTAAGTCTCAGGGTTAAGTCTTAGGTTAAGTATTAGTATTAAGTCTTAGGGTTAAGTCTTGTGGTTAAGTCCTAAATTTAAGTCTTAGGGTTATGTCTTAGGGATAAGTCTTAGGGTTAAGTCTTATGGTTAAGTCGTAAATTTAAGTCTTAGGGTTATGTCTTAGGGATAAGTCTTAAGGTGAAGTCTTAGGATCAAGTCTTAAGGTGAAGTCATTATGTTAATCCTTAGGCTTAAGTTTTAGGATTGTTTCTTAGGGTTAAGTCTTAATGTTAAGTGTCAGGTTAAGTCTTACAGTTAAGTCTTATGGTTACCTCTTAATGTTATGTCTTAGGGTTAAGTTATAAGGTTAAGTCTAAGGGTTAACTCCTAAGGTTAAGTGTTAAGTTTGAATATTAAAGTTAGGTCTTAAGGTTAAGACTTAGGGTTAAGTCTTATAGTTAAGTCTTTAGGGTTAAGTCTTAGGGTTAAGTTTTTGGCTTACGTCTTAGGGTAAAGTATTAAGGTTAAGTCTTAAACTTAAGTCTTAACGTCAAGTCTTAAGGTTGAGCCTTAAGGTTAAGTTTTAGGGTTAAGTCTTAGGCTTAATTTTTATGGTTAAGTCTTAAGGTTAAGTTTTAGGGTTAAGTCTTCTAGTTAAGTCTTAGGGTTAAGTCTCAGGTTTATGTCTTACGGTTAAGTCTTAAGGTTATGTTTTAAGGTTTAGTCTTGTAGTTAAGACTTAACGGTAAATCTGAAGGTTAAGTCTCATGGTTAAGTCTTAGGGATAAGTCTCAGGGTTAAGGCTCAAGGTAAGGTCTCAAGGTTAAGTCCCAGGGTTAAGTCGTAAGGTTCTGTCTTAAGGCTGAGACTTAGGGTTAAGTCTTAAGGTTAAGTCTTATGGATTGAGTCTTAGGTTTACGTCTTAGAGTTAAGTCTTGGGGATATGGCTTAGGGTTAAGTCTCAGGGTTAAGTTTCAAGGCTAAGTTTCAATGTTAAGTCTCAGGGTTATGACTTAGGGTTAAGCATTAAGGTTAAGTCTTAGGTTTCAGTCTCAGGGTTATGTCTTAGGATTAAGTCTTAGGGTTAAGTCTTAGGGTTAAGTATTAAATTTAAGTCTTAGGGTTAATTCTTAGGGTTATGTCCTAAAGATCACGTCTTAAGGTTAAATCTTAGGGTTAGGTCTTAAGGTTAAGACTTAAGATTAAGTCTTAGAGTTATGTCTTAGGGTTAAGTCTTAAGGTTAAGACTTAGAGTTAAGTATTTAAGGTTACGTCTTAGGTTTATTGTCTTAGGGTTAAGTCTTAGGGTGTTGTCTTAAGGTTAAGTATTAATATTAAGTCTTAGGGTTAAAGTCATAAGATTTAATCTCAGGGTTAACTCTTATGGCTATGTCATAAGTTTAAGTCTTAATTTTAAGTCTTGGGGATAAATCTTTGGGTTAAGTCTCACGGTTAATCTCAGGGTTAAGACTTAGGGTTAAGTCTTAAGGTTAAGTCTTAGGGTTTAGTCTTAGGGTTCAGTCGTAGGGTTAAGTCTCAGGGTTATGCCTTAGGGTTAAGTCTTATGTTTAAGTTAAGTCTTAGGTTTAAATCATAGGGTTAAGTCTTAGGGTTAAGTTTTAAGTTTAAGTCTTAGGGTTAAGTCTCAGGTTTAGTTTTTAAGGTTAAGTCACAAGGCTAAGTCTTAAGGTTAAGTCTTAATTATAAGTGTTAGGGTTAAGTCTTAAGGTTAAGTCTAAGGGTTAAGTCTCTAAGATTAAGTATTAGGTTTAAGTCTCAGGGTTAAGTCTTAGGGATAAGTCTTAAGGTTAAGTCTTAAATTCAAGTCCTAGGGTTAAGTTTTAAGGTTAAGTCTTAAGGTTAAGTCTCAGGGTTATGTCTTAGGGTTAAGTCTCAGGGTTAAGTCTTAGGGTTAACTGTTAAGGTTAAGACCTAAATTTAAGTCTTAGGGTTAAGCCTTAAGGATAAGACGTAAATTTGAGTCTTAGCGTTAAATCTTAAGGTTATGTCTTACGGTTAAGTGTTAAGGTTAAGTCTTAGATTTAAGTGTTATGGTTATGTCTTAAGGTTAAGTCTTAGTGTTAAGTCTTAGGATTAAGTCTTAAGGTTAACTCATAAATCTAAATCTTAGGGTTAAATCTTTGTGTTAAGTCTTAAGGTTAAATCTGAAGTCCTAGGGTTTGAGTCTTAGGTTTAAGTCTTAAATTTAAGTCTTTGGGATACGTCTTAGGGTTAAGTGTCAGGGTTAAGATTTATGTTTAATTCTTAAGTTTACGTCTTAGGGTTAAGTCTAAAAGTTTAGTCTTAAATTTAAGTCTTAGTGTTGTCTTCGGTTAAGTTATAGTGTTAAGTCTTAGGGTTACATCCTAAGGTTCAGTCTTATATTAAATTCTCAGGGTTAAGTCTTAGGGATAAGTCTTAAGGTTAAGCCTTAGTATTATGTCTTAACATTCAGTCTTAAATTTAAATCTTAATAATAAGTCTTAAGGTTAAGGTTTGGGGATAAGTCTTAGGGTTAAGTCTCAGGGATAAGTCTTAGGGTTAAGTCTCAGGGATAAGTCTTAGGGTTAAGTCTTAAGGTTAAATCTTAGGGTTAAGTCTTAAGGTTAAGTCTCAGGGTTAAGTCTTAGGTTAAGTATTAGTATTAAGTCTTAGGGTTAAGTCTTGTGGTTAAGTCCTAAATTTAAGTCTTAGGGTTATGTCTTAGGGATAAGTCTTAGGGTTAAGTCTTATGGTTAAGTCGTAAATTTAAGTCTTAGGGTTATGTCTTAGGGATAAGTCTTAAGGTGAAGTCTTAGGATCAAGTCTTAAGGTGAAGTCATTATGTTAATCCTTAGGGTTAAGTTTTAGGATTGTTTCTTAGGGTTAAGTCTTAATGTTAAGTGTCAGGTTAAGTCTTACAGTTAAGTCTTATGGTTACCTCTTAATGTTATGTCTTAGGGTTAAGTTATAAGGTTAAATCTAAGGGTTAACTCCTAAGGTTAAGTGTTAAGTTTGAATATTAAAGTTAGGTCTTAAGGTTAAGACTTAGGGTTAAGTCTTATAGTTAAGTCTTTAGGGTTAAGTCTTAGGGTTAAGTTTTTGGCTTACGTCTTAGGGTAAAGTATTAAGGTTAAGTCTTAAACTTAAGTCTTAACGTCAAGTCTTAAGGTTGAGCCTTAAGGTTAAGTTTT
The DNA here is from genome assembly GCF_023634155.1 of Falco peregrinus. Taxonomy (NCBI): domain Eukaryota; kingdom Metazoa; phylum Chordata; class Aves; order Falconiformes; family Falconidae; genus Falco; species Falco peregrinus. The sequence continues at coordinate 130,841 of NW_026599603.1, read as the reverse complement.
AGGGTTAAGTCTTAGGCTTAATTTTTATGGTTAAGTCTTAAGGTTAAGTTTTAGGGTTAAGTCTTCTAGTTAAGTCTTAGGGTTAAGTCTCAGGTTTATGTCTTACGGTTAAGTCTTAAGGTTATGTTTTAAGGTTTAGTCTTGTAGTTAAGACTTAACGGTAAATCTGAAGGTTAAGTCTCATGGTTAAGTCTTAGGGATAAGTCTCAGGGTTAAGGCTCAAGGTAAGGTCTCAAGGTTAAGTCCCAGGGTTAAGTCGTAAGGTTCTGTCTTAAGGCTGAGACTTAGGGTTAAGTCTTAAGGTTAAGTCTTATGGATTGAGTCTTAGGTTTACGTCTTAGAGTTAAGTCTTGGGGATATGGCTTAGGGTTAAGTCTCAGGGTTAAGTTTCAAGGCTAAGTTTCAATGTTAAGTCTCAGGGTTATGACTTAGGGTTAAGCATTAAGGTTAAGTCTTAGGTTTCAGTCTCAGGGTTATGTCTTAGGATTAAGTCTTAGGGTTAAGTCTTAGGGTTAAGTATTAAATTTAAGTCTTAGGGTTAATTCTTAGGGTTATGTCCTAAAGATCACGTCTTAAGGTTAAATCTTAGGGTTAGGTCTTAAGGTTAAGACTTAAGATTAAGTCTTAGAGTTATGTTTTAGGGTTAAGTCTTAAGGTTAAGACTTAGAGTTAAGTATTTAAGGTTACGTCTTAGGTTTATTGTCTTAGGGTTAAGTCTTAGGGTGTTGTCTTAAGGTTAAGTATTAATATTAAGTCTTAGGGTTAAAGTCATAAGATTTAATCTCAGGGTTAACTCTTATGGTTATGTCATAAGTTTAAGTCTTAATTTTAAGTCTTGGGGATAAATCTTTGGGTTAAGTCTCACGGTTAATCTCAGGGTTAAGACTTAGGGTTAAGTCTTAAGGTTAAGTCTTAGGGTTTAGTCTTAGGGTTCAGTCGTAGGGTTAAGTCTCAGGGTTATGCCTTAGGGTTAAGTCTTATGTTTAAGTTAAGTCTTAGGTTTAAATCATAGGGTTAAGTCTTAGGGTTAAGTTTTAAGTTTAAGTCTTAGGGTTAAGTCTCAGGTTTAGTTTTTAAGGTTAAGTCACAAGGTTAAGTCTTAAGGTTAAGTCTTAATTATAAGTGTTAGGGTTAAGTCTTAAGGTTAAGTCTAAGGGTTAAGTCTCTAAGATTAAGTATTAGGTTTAAGTCTCAGGGTTAAGTCTTAGGGATAAGTCTTAAGGTTAAGTCTTAAATTCAAGTCCTAGGGTTAAGTTTTAAGGTTAAGTCTTAAGGTTAAGTCTCAGGGTTATGTCTTAGGTTTAAGTCTCAGGGTTAAGTCTTAGGGTTAACTGTTAAGGTTAAGACCTAAATTTAAGTCTTAGGGTTAAGCCTTAAGGATAAGACGTAAATTTGAGTCTTAGCGTTAAATCTTAAGGTTATGTCTTACGGTTAAGTGTTAAGGTTAAGTCTTAGATTTAAGTGTTATGGTTATGTCTTAAGGTTAAGTCTTAGTGTTAAGTCTTAGGATTAAGTCTTAAGGTTAACTCATAAATCTAAATCTTAGGGTTAAATCTTTGTGTTAAGTCTTAAGGTTAAATCTTAAGTCCTAGGGTTTGAGTCTTAGGTTTAAGTCTTAAATTTAAGTCTTTGGGATACGTCTTAGGGTTAAGTGTCAGGGTTAAGATTTATGTTTAATTCTTAAGTTTACATCTTAGGGTTAAGTCTAAAAGTTTAGTCTTAAATTTAAGTCTTAGTGTTGTCTTCGGTTAAGTTATAGTGTTAAGTCTTAGGGTTACATCCTAAGGTTCAGTCTTATATTAAATTCTCAGGGTTAAGTCTTAGGGATAAGTCTTAAGGTTAAGCCTTAGTATTATGTCTTAAGATTCAGTCTTAAATTTAAATCTTAATAATAAGTCTTAGGGTTAAGTCTCAGCGATAAGTCTTAGGGTTAAGTCTCAGGGATAAGTCTTAGGGTTAAGTCTTAAGGTTAAATCTTAGGGTTAAGTCTTAAGGTTAAGTCTCAGGGTTAAGTCTTAGGTTAAGTATTAGTATTAAGTCTTAGGGTTAAGTCTTGTGGTTAAGTCCTAAATTTAAGTCTTAGGGTTATGTCTTAGGGATAAGTCTTAAGGTGAAGTCTTAGGATCAAGTCTTAAGGTGAAGTCATTATGTTAATCCTTAGGGTTAAGTTTTAGGATTGTTTCTTAGGGTTAAGTCTTAATGTTAAGTGTCAGGTTAAGTCTTACAGTTAAGTCTTATGGTTACCTCTTAATGTTATGTCTTAGGGTTAAGTTATAAGGTTAAGTCTAAGGGTTAACTCCTAAGGTTAAGTGTTAAGTTTGAATATTAAAGTTAGGTCTTAAGGTTAAGACTTAGGGTTAAGTCTTATAGTTAAGTCTTTAGGGTTAAGTCTTAGGGTTAAGTTTTTGGCTTACGTCTTAGGGTAAAGTATTAAGGTTAAGTCTTAAACTTAAGTCTTAACGTCAAGTCTTAAGGTTGAGCCTTAAGGTTAAGTTTTAGGGTTAAGTCTTAGGCTTAATTTTTATGGTTAAGTCTTAAGGTTAAGTTTTAGGGTTAAGTCTTCTAGTTAAGTCTTAGGGTTAAGTCTCAGGTTTATGTCTTACGGTTAAGTCTTAAGGTTATGTTTTAAGGTTTAGTCTTGTAGTTAAGACTTAACGGTAAATCTGAAGGTTAAGTCTCATGGTTAAGTCTTAGGGATAAGTCTCAGGGTTAAGGCTCAAGGTAAGGTCTCAAGGTTAAGTCCCAGGGTTAAGTCGTAAGGTTCTGTCTTAAGGCTGAGACTTAGGGTTAAGTCTTAAGGTTAAGTCTTATGGATTGAGTCTTAGGTTTACGTCTTAGAGTTAAGTCTTGGGGATATGGCTTAGGGTTAAGTCTCAGGGTTAAGTTTCAAGGCTAAGTTTCAATGTTAAGTCTCAGGGTTATGACTTAGGGTTAAGCATTAAGGTTAAGTCTTAGGTTTCAGTCTCAGGGTTATGTCTTAGGATTAAGTCTTAGGGTTAAGTCTTAGGGTTAAGTATTAAATTTAAGTCTTAGGGTTAATTCTTAGGGTTATGTCCTAAAGATCACGTCTTAAGGTTAAATCTTAGGGTTAGGTCTTAAGGTTAAGACTTAAGATTAAGTCTTAGAGTTATGTCTTAGGGTTAAGTCTTAAGGTTAAGACTTAGAGTTAAGTATTTAAGGTTACGTCTTAGGTTTATTGTCTTAGGGTTAAGTCTTAGGGTGTTGTCTTAAGGTTAAGTATTAATATTAAGTCTTAGGGTTAAAGTCATAAGATTTAATCTCAGGGTTAACTCTTATGGTTATGTCATAAGTTTAAGTCTTAATTTTAAGTCTTGGGGATAAATCCTTGGGTTAAGTCTCACGGTTAATCTCAGGGTTAAGACTTAGGGTTAAGTCTTAAGGTTAAGTCTTAGGGTTTAGTCTTAGGGTTCAGTCGTAGGGTTAAGTCTCAGGGTTATGCCTTAGGGTTAAGTCTTATGTTTAAGTTAAGTCTTAGGTTTAAATCATAGGGTTAGGTCTTAGGGTTAAGTTTTAAGTTTAAGTCTTAGGGTTAAGTCTCAGGTTTAGTTTTTAAGGTTAAGTCACAAGGTTAAGTCTTAATTATAAGTGTTAGGGTTAAGTCTTAAGGTTAAGTCTAAGGGTTAAGTCTCTAAGATTAAGTATTAGGTTTAAGTCTCAGGGTTAAGTCTTAGGGATAAGTCTTAAGGTTAAGTCTTAAGTTCAAGTCCTAGGGTTAAGTTTTAAGGTTAAGTCTTAAGGTTAAGTCTCAGGGTTATGTCTTAGGGTTAAGTCTTAGGTTTAAGTCTCAGGGTTAAGTCTTAGGGTTAACTGTTAAGGTTAAGACCTAAATTTAAGTCTTAGGGTTAAGCCTTAAGGATAAGACGTAAATTTGAGTCTTAGCGTTAAATCTTAAGGTTATGTCTTACGGTTAAGTGTTAAGGTTAAGTCTTAGATTTAAGTGTTATGGTTATGTCTTAAGGTTAAGTCTTAGTGTTAAGTCTTAGGATTAAGTCTTAAGGTTAACTCATAAATCTAAATCTTAGGGTTAAATCTTTGTGTTAAGTCTTAAGGTTAAATCTTAAGTCCTAGGGTTTGAGTCTTAGGTTTAAGTCTTAAATTTAAGTCTTTGGGATACGTCTTAGGGTTAAGTGTCAGGGTTAAGATTTATGTTTAATTCTTAAGTTTACGTCTTAGGGTTAAGTCTAAAAGTTTAGTCTTAAATTTAAGTCTTAGTGTTGTCTTCGGTTAAGTTATAGTGTTAAGTCTTAGGGTTACATCCTAAGGTTCAGTCTTATATTAAATTCTCAGGGTTAAGTCTTAGGGATAAGTCTTAAGGTTAAGCCTTAGTATTATGTCTTAAGATTCAGTCTTAAATTTAAATCTTAATAATAAGTCTTAAGGTTAAGGTTTGGGGATAAGTCTTAGGGTTAAGTCTCAGGGATAAGTCTTAGGGTTAAGTCTCAGGGATAAGTCTTAGGGTTAAGTCTTAAGGTTAAATCTTAGGGTTAAGTCTTAAGGTTAAGTCTCAGGGTTAAGTCTTAGGTTAAGTATTAGTATTAAGTCTTAGGGTTAAGTCTTGTGGTTAAGTCCTAAATTTAAGTCTTAGGGTTATGTCTTAGGGTTAAGTCTTAGGGTTAAGTCGTAAATTTAAGTCTTAGGGTTATGTCTTAGGGATAAGTCTTAAGGTGAAGTCTTAGGATCAAGTCTTAAGGTGAAGTCATTATGTTAATCCTTAGGGTTAAGTTTTAGGATTGTTTCTTAGGGTTAAGTCTTAATGTTAAGTGTCAGGTTAAGTCTTACAGTTAAGTCTTATGGTTACCTCTTAATGTTATGTCTTAGGGTTAAGTTATAAGGTTAAGTCTAAGGGTTAACTCCTAAGGTTAAGTGTTAAGTTTGAATATTAAAGTTAGGTCTTAAGGTTAAGACTTAGGGTTAAGTCTTATAGTTAAGTCTTTAGGGTTAAGTCTTAGGGTTAAGTTTTTGGCTTACGTCTTAGGGTAAAGTATTAAGGTTAAGTCTTAAACTTAAGTCTTAACGTCAAGTCTTAAGGTTGAGCCTTAAGGTTAAGTTTTAGGGTTAAGTCTTAGGCTTAATTTTTATGGTTAAGTCTTAAGGTTAAGTTTTTGGGTTAAGTCTTCTAGTTAAGTCTTAGGGTTAAGTCTCAGGTTTATGTCTTACGGTTAAGTCTTAAGGTTATGTTTTAAGGTTTAGTCTTGTAGTTAAGACTTAACGGTAAATCTGAAGGTTAAGTCTCATGGTTAAGTCTTAGGGATAAGTCTCAGGGTTAAGGCTCAAGGTAAGGTCTCAAGGTTAAGTCCCAGGGTTAAGTCGTAAGGTTCTGTCTTAAGGCTGAGACTTAGGGTTAAGTCTTAAGGTTAAGTCTTATGGATTGAGTCTTAGGTTTACGTCTTACAGTTAAGTCTTGGGGATATGGCTTAGGGTTAAGTCTCAGGGTTAAGTTTCAAGGCTAAGTTTCAATGTTAAGTCTCAGGGTTATGACTTAGGGTTAAGCATTAAGGTTAAGTCTTAGGTTTCAGTCTCAGGGTTATGTCTTAGGATTAAGTCTTAGGGTTAAGTATTAAATTTAAGTCTTAGGGTTAATTCTTAGGGTTATGTCCTAAAGATCACGTCTTAAGGTTAAATCTTAGGGTTAGGTCTTAAGGTTAAGACTTAAGATTAAGTCTTAGAGTTATGTCTTAGGGTTAAGTCTTAAGGTTAAGACTTAGAGTTAAGTATTTAAGGTTACGTCTTAGGTTTATTGTCTTAGGGTTAAGTCTTAGGGTGTTGTCTTAAGGTTAAGTATTAATATTAAGTCTTAGGGTTAAAGTCATAAGATTTAATCTCAGGGTTAACTCTTATGGCTATGTCATAAGTTTAAGTCTTAATTTTAAGTCTTGGGGATAAATCTTTGGGTTAAGTCTCACGGTTAATCTCAGGGTTAAGACTTAGGGTTAAGTCTTAAGGTTAAGTCTTAGGGTTTAGTCTTAGGGTTCAGTCGTAGGGTTAAGTCTCAGGGTTATGCCTTAGGGTTAAGTCTTATGTTTAAGTTAAGTCTTAGGTTTAAATCATAGGGTTAAGTCTTAGGGTTAAGTTTTAAGTTTAAGTCTTAGGGTTAAGTCTCAGGTTTAGTTTTTAAGGTTAAGTCACAAGGTTAAGTCTTAATTATAAGTGTTAGGGTTAAGTCTTAAGGTTAAGTCTAAGGGTTAAGTCTCTAAGATTAAGTATTAGGTTTAAGTCTCAGGGTTAAGTCTTAGGGATAAGTCTTAAGGTTAAGTCTTAAATTCAAGTCCTAGGGTTAAGTTTTAAGGTTAAGTCTTAAGGTTAAGTCTCAGGGTTATGTCTTAGGGTTAAGTCTTAGGTTTAAGTCTCAGGGTTAAGTCTTAGGGTTAACTGTTAAGGTTAAGACCTAAATTTAAGTCTTAGGGTTAAGCCTTAAGGATAAGACGTAAATTTGAGTCTTAGCGTTAAATCTTAAGGTTATGTCTTACGGTTAAGTGTTAAGGTTAAGTCTTAGATTTAAGTGTTATGGTTATGTCTTAAGGTTAAGTCTTAGTGTTAAGTCTTAGGATTAAGTCTTAAGGTTAACTCATAAATCTAAATCTTAGGGTTAAATCTTTGTGTTAAGTCTTAAGGTTAAATCTTAAGTCCTAGGGTTTGAGTCTTAGGTTTAAGTCTTAAATTTAAGTCTTTGGGATACGTCTTAGGGTTAAGTGTCAGGGTTAAGATTTATGTTTAATTCTTAAGTTTACGTCTTAGGGTTAAGTCTAAAAGTTTAGTCTTAAATTTAAGTCTTAGTGTTGTCTTCGGTTAAGTTATAGTGTTAAGTCTTAGGGTTACATCCTAAGGTTCAGTCTTATATTAAATTCTCAGGGTTAAGTCTTAGGGATAAGTCTTAAGGTTAAGCCTTAGTATTATGTCTTAAGATTCAGTCTTAAATTTAAATCTTAATAATAAGTCTTAAGGTTAAGGTTTGGGGATAAGTCTTAGGGTTAAGTCTCAGGGATAAGTCTTAGGGTTAAGTCTCAGGGATAAGTCTTAGGGTTAAGTCTTAAGGTTAAATCTTAGGGTTAAGTCTTAAGGTTAAGTCTCAGGGTTAAGTCTTAGGTTAAGTATTAGTATTAAGTCTTAGGGTTAAGTCTTGTGGTTAAGTCCTAAATTTAAGTCTTAGGGTTATGTCTTAGGGATAAGTCTTAGGGTTAAGTCTTATGGTTAAGTCGTAAATTTAAGTCTTAGGGTTATGTCTTAGGGATAAGTCTTAAGGTGAAGTCTTAGGATCAAGTCTTAAGGTGAAGTCATTATGTTAATCCTTAGGGTTAAGTTTTAGGATTGTTTCTTAGGGTTAAGTCTTAATGTTAAGTGTCAGGTTAAGTCTTACAGTTAAGTCTTATGGTTACCTCTTAATGTTATGTCTTAGGGTTAAGTTATAAGGTTAAGTCTAAGGGTTAACTCCTAAGGTTAAGTGTTAAGTTTGAATATTAAAGTTAGGTCTTAAGGTTAAGACTTAGGGTTAAGTCTTATAGTTAAGTCTTTAGGGTTAAGTCTTAGGGTTAAGTTTTTGGCTTACGTCTTAGGGTAAAGTATTAAGGTTAAGTCTTAAACTTAAGTCTTAACGTCAAGTCTTAAGGTTGAGCCTTAAGGTTAAGTTTTAGGGTTAAGTCTTAGGCTTAATTTTTATGGTTAAGTCTTAAGGTTAAGTTTTAGGGTTAAGTCTTCTAGTTAAGTCTTAGGGTTAAGTCTCAGGTTTATGTCTTACGGTTAAGTCTTAAGGTTATGTTTTAAGGTTTAGTCTTGTAGTTAAGACTTAACGGTAAATCTGAAGGTTAAGTCTCATGGTTAAGTCTTAGGGATAAGTCTCAGGGTTAAGGCTCAAGGTAAGGTCTCAAGGTTAAGTCCCAGGGTTAAGTCGTAAGGTTCTGTCTTAAGGCTGAGACTTAGGGTTAAGTCTTAAGGTTAAGTCTTATGGATTGAGTCTTAGGTTTACGTCTTAGAGTTAAGTCTTGGGGATATGGCTTAGGGTTAAGTCTCAGGGTTAAGTTTCAAGGCTAAGTTTCAATGTTAAGTCTCAGGGTTATGACTTAGGGTTAAGCATTAAGGTTAAGTCTTAGGTTTCAGTCTCAGGGTTATGTCTTAGGATTAAGTCTTAGGGTTAAGTCTTAGGGTTAAGTATTAAATTTAAGTCTTAGGGTTAATTCTTAGGGTTATGTCCTAAAGATCACGTCTTAAGGTTAAATCTTAGGGTTAGGTCTTAAGGTTAAGACTTAAGATTAAGTCTTAGAGTTATGTCTTAGGGTTAAGTCTTAAGGTTAAGACTTAGAGTTAAGTATTTAAGGTTACGTCTTAGGTTTATTGTCTTAGGGTTAAGTCTTAGGGTGTTGTCTTAAGGTTAAGTATTAATATTAAGTCTTAGGGTTAAAGTCATAAGATTTAATCTCAGGGTTAACTCTTATGGCTATGTCATAAGTTTAAGTCTTAATTTTAAGTCTTGGGGATAAATCTTTGGGTTAAGTCTCACGGTTAATCTCAGGGTTAAGACTTAGGGTTAAGTCTTAAGGTTAAGTCTTAGGGTTTAGTCTTAGGGTTCAGTCGTAGGGTTAAGTCTCAGGGTTATGCCTTAGGGTTAAGTCTTATGTTTAAGTTAAGTCTTAGGTTTAAATCATAGGGTTAAGTCTTAGGGTTAAGTTTTAAGTTTAAGTCTTAGGGTTAAGTCTCAGGTTTAGTTTTTAAGGTTAAGTCACAAGGTTAAGTCTTAATTATAAGTGTTAGGGTTAAGTCTTAAGGTTAAGTCTAAGGGTTAAGTCTCTAAGATTAAGTATTAGGTTTAAGTCTCAGGGTTAAGTCTTAGGGATAAGTCTTAAGGTTAAGTCTTAAATTCAAGTCCTAGGGTTAAGTTTTAAGGTTAAGTCTTAAGGTTAAGTCTCAGGGTTATGTCTTAGGGTTAAGTCTCAGGGTTAAGTCTTAGGGTTAACTGTTAAGGTTAAGACCTAAATTTAAGTCTTAGGGTTGAGCCTTAAGGATAAGACGTAAATTTGAGTCTTAGCGTTAAATCTTAAGGTTATGTCTTACGGTTAAGTGTTAAGGTTAAGTCTTAGATTTAAGTGTTATGGTTATGTCTTAAGGTTAAGTCTTAGTGTTAAGTCTTAGGATTAAGTCTTAAGGTTAACTCATAAATCTAAATCTTAGGGTTAAATCTTTGTGTTAAGTCTTAAGGTTAAATCTTAAGTCCTAGGGTTTGAGTCTTAGGTTTAAGTCTTAAATTTAAGTCTTTGGGATACGTCTTAGGGTTAAGTGTCAGGGTTAAGATTTATGTTTAATTCTTAAGTTTACGTCTTAGGGTTAAGTCTAAAAGTTTAGTCTTAAATTTAAGTCTCAGTGTTGTCTTCGGTTAAGTTATAGTGTTAAGTCTTAGGGTTACATCCTAAGGTTCAGTCTTATATTAAATTCTCAGGGTTAAGTCTTAGGGATAAGTCTTAAGGTTAAGCCTTAGTATTATGTCTTAAGATTCAGTCTTAAATTTAAATCTTAATAATAAGTCTTAAGGTTAAGGTTTGGGGATAAGTCTTAGGGTTAAGTCTCAGGGATAAGTCTTAGGGTTAAGTCTCAGGGATAAGTCTTAGGTTTAAGTCTTAAGGTTAAATCTTAGGGTTAAGTCTTAAGGTTAAGTCTCAGGGTTAAGTCTTAGGTTAAGTATTAGTATTAAGTCTTAGGGTTAAGTCTTGTGGTTAAGTCCTAAATTTAAGTCTTAGGGTTATGTCTTAGGGATAAGTCTTAGGGTTAAGTCTTATGGTTAAGTCGTAAATTTAAGTCTTAGGGTTATGTCTTAGGGATAAGTCTTAAGGTGAAGTCTTAGGATCAAGTCTTAAGGTGAAGTCATTATGTTAATCCTTAGGGTTAAGTTTTAGGATTGTTTCTTAGGGTTAAGTCTTAATGTTAAGTGTCAGGTTAAGTCTTACAGTTAAGTCTTATGGTTACCTCTTAATGTTATGTCTTAGGGTTAAGTTATAAGGTTAAGTCTAAGGGTTAACTCCTAAGGTTAAGTGTTAAGTTTGAATATTAAAGTTAGGTCTTAAGGTTAAGACTTAGGGTTAAGTCTTATAGTTAAGTCTTTAGGGTTAAGTTTTTGGCTTACGTCTTAGGGTAAAGTATTAAGGTTAAGTCTTAAACTTAAGTCTTAACGTCAATTCTTAAGGTTGAGCCTTAAGGTTAAGTTTTAGGGTTAAGTCTTAGGCTTAATTTTTATGGTTAAGTCTTAAGGTTAAGTTTTAGGGTTAAGTCTTCTAGTTAAGTCTTAGGGTTAAGTCTCAGGTTTATGTCTTACGGTTAAGTCTTAAGGTTATGTTTTAAGGTTTAGTCTTGTAGTTAAGACTTAACGGTAAATCTGAAGGTTAAGTCTCATGGTTAAGTCTTAGGGATAAGTCTCAGGGTTAAGGCTCAAGGTAAGGTCTCAAGGTTAAGTCCCAGGGTTAAGTCGTAAGGTTCTGTCTTAAGGCTGAGACTTAGGGTTAAGTCTTAAGGTTAAGTCTTATGGATTGAGTCTTAGGTTTACGTCTTAGAGTTAAGTCTTGGGGATATGGCTTAGGGTTAAGTCTCAGGGTTAAGTTTCAAGGCTAAGTTTCAATGTTAAGTCTCAGGGTTATGACTTAGGGTTAAGCATTAAGGTTAAGTCTTAGGTTTCAGTCTCAGGGTTATGTCTTAGGATTAAGTCTTAGGGTTAAGTCTTAGGGTTAAGTATTAAATTTAAGTCTTAGGGTTAATTCTTAGGGTTATGTCCTAAAGATCACGTCTTAAGGTTAAATCTTAGGGTTAGGTCTTAAGGTTAAGACTTAAGATTAAGTCTTAGAGTTATGTCTTAGGGTTAAGTCTTAAGGTTAAGACTTAGAGTTAAGTATTTAAGGTTACGTCTTAGGTTTATTGTCTTAGGGTTAAGTCTTAGGGTGTTGTCTTAAGGTTAAGTATTAATATTAAGTCTTAGGGTTAAAGTCATAAGATTTAATCTCAGGGTTAACTCTTATGGCTATGTCATAAGTTTAAGTCTTAATTTTAAGTCTTGGGGATAAATCTTTGGGTTAAGTCTCACGGTTAATCTCAGGGTTAAGACTTAGGGTTAAGTCTTAAGGTTAAGTCTTAGGGTTTAGTCTTAGGGTTCAGTCGTAGGGTTAAGTCTCAGGGTTATGCCTTAGGGTTAAGTCTTATGTTTAAGTTAAGTCTTAGGTTTAAATCATAGGGTTAAGTCTTAGGGTTAAGTTTTAAGTTTAAGTCTTAGGGTTAAGTCTCAGGTTTAGTTTTTAAGGTTAAGTCACAAGGTTAAGTCTTAAGGTTAAGTCTTAATTATAAGTGTTAGGGTTAAGTCTTAAGGTTAAGTCTTAATTATAAGTGTTAGGGTTAAGTCTTAAGGTTAAGTCTAAGGGTTAAGTCTCTAAGATTAAGTATTAGGTTTAAGTCTCAGGGTTAAGTCTTAGGGATAAGTCTTAAGGTTAAGTCTTAAATTCAAGTCCTAGGGTTAAGTTTTAAGGTTAAGTCTTAAGGTTAAGTCTCAGGGTTATGTCTTAGGGTTAAGTCTCAGGGTTAAGTCTTAGGGTTAACTGTTAAGGTTAAGACCTAAATTTAAGTCTTAGGGTTAAGCCTTAAGGATAAGACGTAAATTTGAGTCTTAGCGTTAAATCTTAAGGTTATGTCTTACGGTTAAGTGTTAAGGTTAAGTCTTAGATTTAAGTGTTATGGTTATGTCTTAAGGTTAAGTCTTAGTGTTAAGTCTTAGGATTAAGTCTTAAGGTTAACTCATAAATCTAAATCTTAGGGTTAAATCTTTGTGTTAAGTCTTAAGGTTAAATCTTAAGTCCTAGGGTTTGAGTCTTAGGTTTAAGTCTTAAATTTAAGTCTTTGGGATACGTCTTAGGGTTAAGTGTCAGGGTTAAGATTTATGTTTAATTCTTAAGTTTACGTCTTAGGGTTAAGTCTAAAAGTTTAGTCTTAAATTTAAGTCTTAGTGTTGTCTTCGGTTAAGTTATAGTGTTAAGTCTTAGGGTTACATCCTAAGGTTCAGTCTTATATTAAATTCTCAGGGTTAAGTCTTAGGGATAAGTCTTAAGGTTAAGCCTTAGTATTATGTCTTAAGATTCAGTCTTAAATTTAAATCTTAATAATAAGTCTTAAGGTTAAGGTTTGGGGATAAGTCTTAGGGTTAAGTCTCAGGGATAAGTCTTAGGGTTAAGTCTCAGGGATAAGTCTTAGGGTTAAGTCTTAAGGTTAAATCTTAGGGTTAAGTCTTAAGGTTAAGTCTCAGGGTTAAGTCTTAGGTTAAGTATTAGTATTAAGTCTTAGGGTTAAGTCTTGTGGTTAAGTCCTAAATTTAAGTCTTAGGGTTATGTCTTAGGGATAAGTCTTAGGGTTAAGTCTTATGGTTAAGTCGTAAATTTAAGTCTTAGGGTTATGTCTTAGGGATAAGTCTTAAGGTGAAGTCTTAGGATCAAGTCTTAAGGTGAAGTCATTATGTTAATCCTTAGGCTTAAGTTTTAGGATTGTTTCTTAGGGTTAAGTCTTAATGTTAAGTGTCAGGTTAAGTCTTACAGTTAAGTCTTATGGTTACCTCTTAATGTTATGTCTTAGGGTTAAGTTATAAGGTTAAGTCTAAGGGTTAACTCCTAAGGTTAAGTGTTAAGTTTGAATATTAAAGTTAGGTCTTAAGGTTAAGACTTAGGGTTAAGTCTTATAGTTAAGTCTTTAGGGTTAAGTCTTAGGGTTAAGTTTTTGGCTTACGTCTTAGGGTAAAGTATTAAGGTTAAGTCTTAAACTTAAGTCTTAACGTCAAGTCTTAAGGTTGAGCCTTAAGGTTAAGTTTTAGGGTTAAGTCTTAGGCTTAATTTTTATGGTTAAGTCTTAAGGTTAAGTTTTAGGGTTAAGTCTTCTAGTTAAGTCTTAGGGTTAAGTCTCAGGTTTATGTCTTACGGTTAAGTCTTAAGGTTATGTTTTAAGGTTTAGTCTTGTAGTTAAGACTTAACGGTAAATCTGAAGGTTAAGTCTCATGGTTAAGTCTTAGGGATAAGTCTCAGGGTTAAGGCTCAAGGTAAGGTCTCAAGGTTAAGTCCCAGGGTTAAGTCGTAAGGTTCTGTCTTAAGGCTGAGACTTAGGGTTAAGTCTTAAGGTTAAGTCTTATGGATTGAGTCTTAGGTTTACGTCTTAGAGTTAAGTCTTGGGGATATGGCTTAGGGTTAAGTCTCAGGGTTAAGTTTCAAGGCTAAGTTTCAATGTTAAGTCTCAGGGTTATGACTTAGGGTTAAGCATTAAGGTTAAGTCTTAGGTTTCAGTCTCAGGGTTATGTCTTAGGATTAAGTCTTAGGGTTAAGTCTTAGGGTTAAGTATTAAATTTAAGTCTTAGGGTTAATTCTTAGGGTTATGTCCTAAAGATCACGTCTTAAGGTTAAATCTTAGGGTTAGGTCTTAAGGTTAAGACTTAAGATTAAGTCTTAGAGTTATGTCTTAGGGTTAAGTCTTAAGGTTAAGACTTAGAGTTAAGTATATAAGGTTACGTCTTAGGTTTATTGTCTTAGGGTTAAGTCTTAGGGTGTTGTCTTAAGGTTAAGTATTAATATTAAGTCTTAGGGTTAAAGTCATAAGATTTAATCTCAGGGTTAACTCTTATGGTTATGTCATAAGTTTAAGTCTTAATTTTAAGTCTTGGGGATAAATCTTTGGGTTAAGTCTCACGGTTAATCTCAGGGTTAAGACTTAGGGTTAAGTCTTAAGGTTAAGTCTTAGGGTTTAGTCTTAGGGTTCAGTCGTAGGGTTAAGTCTCAGGGTTATGCCTTAGGGTTAAGTCTTATGTTTAAGTTAAGTCTTAGGTTTAAATCATAGGGTTAAGTCTTAGGGTTAAGTTTTAAGTTTAAGTCTTAGGGTTAAGTCTCAGGTTTAGTTTTTAAGGTTAAGTCACAAGGTTAAGTCTTAAGGTTAAGTCTTAATTATAAGTGTTAGGGTTAAGTCTTAAGGTTAAGTCTAAGGGTTAAGTCTCTAAGATTAAGTATTAGGTTTAAGTCTCAGGGTTAAGTCTTAGGGATAAGTCTTAAGGTTAAGTCTTAAATTCAAGTCCTAGGGTTAAGTTTTAAGGTTAAGTCTTAAGGTTAAGTCTCAGGGTTATGTCTTAGGGTTAAGTCTCAGGGTTAAGTCTTAGGGTTAACTGTTAAGGTTAAGACCTAAATTTAAGTCTTAGGGTTGAGCCTTAAGGATAAGACGTAAATTTGAGTCTTAGCGTTAAATCTTAAGGTTATGTCTTACGGTTAAGTGTTAAGGTTAAGTCTTAGATTTAAGTGTTATGGTTATGTCTTAAGGTTAAGTCTTAGTGTTAAGTCTTAGGATTAAGTCTTAAGGTTAACTCATAAATCTAAATCTTAGGGTTAAATCTTTGTGTTAAGTCTTAAGGTTAAATCTTAAGTCCTAGGGTTTGAGTCTTAGGTTTAAGTCTTAAATTTAAGTCTTTGGGATACGTCTTAGGGTTAAGTGTCAGGGTTAAGATTTATGTTTAATTCTTAAGTTTACGTCTTAGGGTTAAGTCTAAAAGTTTAGTCTTAAATTTAAGTCTCAGTGTTGTCTTCGGTTAAGTTATAGTGTTAAGTCTTAGGGTTACATCCTAAGGTTCAGTCTTATATTAAATTCTCAGGGTTAAGTCTTAGGGATAAGTCTTAAGGTTAAGCCTTAGTATTATGTCTTAAGATTCAGTCTTAAATTTAAATCTTAATAATAAGTCTTAAGGTTAAGGTTTGGGGATAAGTCTTAGGGTTAAGTCTCAGGGATAAGTCTTAGGGTTAAGTCTCAGGGATAAGTCTTAGGGTTAAGTCTTAAGGTTAAATCTTAGGGTTAAGTCTTAAGGTTAAGTCTCAGGGTTAAGTCTTAGGTTAAGTATTAGTATTAAGTCTTAGGGTTAAGTCTTGTGGTTAAGTCCTAAATTTAAGTCTTAGGGTTATGTCTTAGGGATAAGTCTTAGGGTTAAGTCTTATGGTTAAGTCGTAAATTTAAGTCTTAGGGTTATGTCTTAGGGATAAGTCTTAAGGTGAAGTCTTAGGATCAAGTCTTAAGGTGAAGTCATTATGTTAATCCTTAGGGTTAAGTTTTAGGATTGTTTCTTAGGGTTAAGTCTTAATGTTAAGTGTCAGGTTAAGTCTTACAGTTAAGTCTTATGGTTACCTCTTAATGTTATGTCTTAGGGTTAAGTTATAAGGTTAAGTCTAAGGGTTAACTCCTAAGGTTAAGTGTTAAGTTTGAATATTAAAGTTAGGTCTTAAGGTTAAGACTTAGGGTTAAGTCTTATAGTTAAGTCTTTAGGGTTAAGTCTTAGGGTTAAGTTTTTGGCTTACGTCTTAGGGTAAAGTATTAAGGTTAAGTCTTAAACTTAAGTCTTAACGTCAAGTCTTAAGGTTGAGCCTTAAGGTTAAGTTTTAGGGTTAAGTCTTAGGCTTAATTTTTATGGTTAAGTCTTAAGGTTAAGTTTTAGGGTTAAGTCTTCTAGTTAAGTCTTAGGGTTAAGTCTCAGGTTTATGTCTTACGGTTAAGTCTTAAGGTTATGTTTTAAGGTTTAGTCTTGTAGTTAAGACTTAACGGTAAATCTGAAGGTTAAGTCTCATGGTTAAGTCTTAGGGATAAGTCTCAGGGTTAAGGCTCAAGGTAAGGTCTCAAGGTTAAGTCCCAGGGTTAAGTCGTAAGGTTCTGTCTTAAGGCTGAGACTTAGGGTTAAGTCTTAAGGTTAAGTCTTATGGATTGAGTCTTAGGTTTACATCTTAGAGTTAAGTCTTGGGGATATGGCTTAGGGTTAAGTCTCGGGGTTAAGTTTCAAGGCTAAGTTTCAATGTTAAGTCTCAGGGTTATGACTTAGGGTTAAGCATTAAGGTTAAGTCTTAGGTTTCAGTCTCAGGGTTATGTCTTAGGATTAAGTCTTAGGGTTAAGTCTTAGGGTTAAGTATTAAATTTAAGTCTTAGGGTTAATTCTTAGGGTTATGTCCTAAAGATCACGTCTTAAGGTTAAATCTTAGGGTTAGGTCTTAAGGTTAAGACTTAAGATTAAGTCTTAGAGTTATGTTTTAGGGTTAAGTCTTAAGGTTAAGACTTAGAGTTAAGTATTTAAGGTTACGTCTTAGGTTTATTGTCTTAGGGTTAAGTCTTAGGGTGTTGTCTTAAGGTTAAGTATTAATATTAAGTCTTAGGGTTAAAGTCATAAGATTTAATCTCAGGGTTAACTCTTATGGTTATGTCATAAGTTTAAGTCTTAATTTTAAGTCTTGGGGATAAATCTTTGGGTTAAGTCTCACGGTTAATCTCAGGGTTAAGACTTAGGGTTAAGTCTTAAGGTTAAGTCTTAGGGTTTAGTCTTAGGGTTCAGTCGTAGGGTTAAGTCTCAGGGTTATGCCTTAGGGTTAAGTCTTATGTTTAAGTTAAGTCTTAGGTTTAAATCATAGGGTTAAGTCTTAGGGTTAAGTTTTAAGTTTAAGTCTTAGGGTTAA
Organism: Falco peregrinus; assembly: GCF_023634155.1. Taxonomy (NCBI): domain Eukaryota; kingdom Metazoa; phylum Chordata; class Aves; order Falconiformes; family Falconidae; genus Falco; species Falco peregrinus. Next base: position 114,360 of record NW_026599603.1, on the reverse strand, counting down.
GTCTCAGGTTTAGTTTTTAAGGTTAAGTCACAAGGTTAAGTCTTAAGGTTAAGTCTTAATTATAAGTGTTAGGGTTAAGTCTTAAGGTTAAGTCTAAGGGTTAAGTCTCTAAGATTAAGTATTAGGTTTAAGTCTCAGGGTTAAGTCTTAGGGATAAGTCTTAAGGTTAAGTCTTAAATTCAAGTCCTAGGGTTAAGTTTTAAGGTTAAGTCTTAAGGTTAAGTCTCAGGGTTATGTCTTAGGGTTAAGTCTCAGGGTTAAGTCTTAGGGTTAACTGTTAAGGTTAAGACCTAAATTTAAGTCTTAGGGTTGAGCCTTAAGGATAAGACGTAAATTTGAGTCTTAGCGTTAAATCTTAAGGTTATGTCTTACGGTTAAGTGTTAAGGTTAAGTCTTAGATTTAAGTGTTATGGTTATGTCTTAAGGTTAAGTCTTAGTGTTAAGTCTTAGGATTAAGTCTTAAGGTTAACTCATAAATCTAAATCTTAGGGTTAAATCTTTGTGTTAAGTCTTAAGGTTAAATCTTAAGTCCTAGGGTTTGAGTCTTAGGTTTAAGTCTTAAATTTAAGTCTTTGGGATACGTCTTAGGGTTAAGTGTCAGGGTTAAGATTTATGTTTAATTCTTAAGTTTACGTCTTAGGGTTAAGTCTAAAAGTTTAGTCTTAAATTTAAGTCTCAGTGTTGTCTTCGGTTAAGTTATAGTGTTAAGTCTTAGGGTTACATCCTAAGGTTCAGTCTTATATTAAATTCTCAGGGTTAAGTCTTAGGGATAAGTCTTAAGGTTAAGCCTTAGTATTATGTCTTAAGATTCAGTCTTAAATTTAAATCTTAATAATAAGTCTTAAGGTTAAGGTTTGGGGATAAGTCTTAGGGTTAAGTCTCAGGGATAAGTCTTAGGGTTAAGTCTCAGGGATAAGTCTTAGGGTTAAGTCTTAAGGTTAAATCTTAGGGTTAAGTCTTAAGGTTAAGTCTCAGGGTTAAGTCTTAGGTTAAGTATTAGTATTAAGTCTTAGGGTTAAGTCTTGTGGTTAAGTCCTAAATTTAAGTCTTAGGGTTATGTCTTAGGGATAAGTCTTAGGGTTAAGTCTTATGGTTAAGTCGTAAATTTAAGTCTTAGGGTTATGTCTTAGGGATAAGTCTTAAGGTGAAGTCTTAGGATCAAGTCTTAAGGTGAAGTCATTATGTTAATCCTTAGGGTTAAGTTTTAGGATTGTTTCTTAGGGTTAAGTCTTAATGTTAAGTGTCAGGTTAAGTCTTACAGTTAAGTCTTATGGTTACCTCTTAATGTTATGTCTTAGGGTTAAGTTATAAGGTTAAGTCTAAGGGTTAACTCCTAAGGTTAAGTGTTAAGTTTGAATATTAAAGTTAGGTCTTAAGGTTAAGACTTAGGGTTAAGTCTTATAGTTAAGTCTTTAGGGTTAAGTCTTAGGGTTAAGTTTTTGGCTTACGTCTTAGGGTAAAGTATTAAGGTTAAGTCTTAAACTTAAGTCTTAACGTCAAGTCTTAAGGTTGAGCCTTAAGGTTAAGTTTTAGGGTTAAGTCTTAGGCTTAATTTTTATGGTTAAGTCTTAAGGTTAAGTTTTAGGGTTAAGTCTTCTAGTTAAGTCTTAGGGTTAAGTCTCAGGTTTATGTCTTACGGTTAAGTCTTAAGGTTATGTTTTAAGGTTTAGTCTTGTAGTTAAGACTTAACGGTAAATCTGAAGGTTAAGTCTCATGGTTAAGTCTTAGGGATAAGTCTCAGGGTTAAGGCTCAAGGTAAGGTCTCAAGGTTAAGTCCCAGGGTTAAGTCGTAAGGTTCTGTCTTAAGGCTGAGACTTAGGGTTAAGTCTTAAGGTTAAGTCTTATGGATTGAGTCTTAGGTTTACGTCTTAGAGTTAAGTCTTGGGGATATGGCTTAGGGTTAAGTCTCGGGGTTAAGTTTCAAGGCTAAGTTTCAATGTTAAGTCTCAGGGTTATGACTTAGGGTTAAGCATTAAGGTTAAGTCTTAGGTTTCAGTCTCAGGGTTATGTCTTAGGATTAAGTCTTAGGGTTAAGTCTTAGGGTTAAGTATTAAATTTAAGTCTTAGGGTTAATTCTTAGGGTTATGTCCTAAAGATCACGTCTTAAGGTTAAATCTTAGGGTTAGGTCTTAAGGTTAAGACTTAAGATTAAGTCTTAGAGTTATGTTTTAGGGTTAAGTCTTAAGGTTAAGACTTAGAGTTAAGTATTTAAGGTTACGTCTTAGGTTTATTGTCTTAGGGTTAAGTCTTAGGGTGTTGTCTTAAGGTTAAGTATTAATATTAAGTCTTAGGGTTAAAGTCATAAGATTTAATCTCAGGGTTAACTCTTATGGTTATGTCATAAGTTTAAGTCTTAATTTTAAGTCTTGGGGATAAATCTTTGGGTTAAGTCTCACGGTTAATCTCAGGGTTAAGACTTAGGGTTAAGTCTTAAGGTTAAGTCTTAGGGTTTAGTCTTAGGGTTCAGTCGTAGGGTTAAGTCTCAGGGTTATGCCTTAGGGTTAAGTCTTATGTTTAAGTTAAGTCTTAGGTTTAAATCATAGGGTTAAGTCTTAGGGTTAAGTTTTAAGTTTAAGTCTTAGGGTTAAGTCTCAGGTTTAGTTTTTAAGGTTAAGTCACAAGGTTAAGTCTTAATTATAAGTGTTAGGGTTAAGTCTTAAGGTTAAGTCTAAGGGTTAAGTCTCTAAGATTAAGTATTAGGTTTAAGTCTCAGGGTTAAGTCTTAGGGATAAGTCTTAAGGTTAAGTCTTAAATTCAAGTCCTAGGGTTAAGTTTTAAGGTTAAGTCTTAAGGTTAAGTCTCAGGGTTATGTCTTAGGGTTAAGTCTCAGGGTTAAGTCTTAGGGTTAACTGTTAAGGTTAAGACCTAAATTTAAGTCTTAGGGTTGAGCCTTAAGGATAAGACGTAAATTTGAGTCTTAGCGTTAAATCTTAAGGTTATGTCTTACGGTTAAGTGTTAAGGTTAAGTCTTAGATTTAAGTGTTATGGTTATGTCTTAAGGTTAAGTCTTAGTGTTAAGTCTTAGGATTAAGTCTTAAGGTTAACTCATAAATCTAAATCTTAGGGTTAAATCTTTGTGTTAAGTCTTAAGGTTAAATCTTAAGTCCTAGGGTTTGAGTCTTAGGTTTAAGTCTTAAATTTAAGTCTTTGGGATACGTCTTAGGGTTAAGTGTCAGGGTTAAGATTTATGTTTAATTCTTAAGTTTACGTCTTAGGGTTAAGTCTAAAAGTTTAGTCTTAAATTTAAGTCTCAGTGTTGTCTTCGGTTAAGTTATAGTGTTAAGTCTTAGGGTTACATCCTAAGGTTCAGTCTTATATTAAATTCTCAGGGTTAAGTCTTAGGGATAAGTCTTAAGGTTAAGCCTTAGTATTATGTCTTAAGATTCAGTCTTAAATTTAAATCTTAATAATAAGTCTTAAGGTTAAGGTTTGGGGATAAGTCTTAGGGTTAAGTCTCAGGGATAAGTCTTAGGGTTAAGTCTCAGGGATAAGTCTTAGGGTTAAGTCTTAAGGTTAAATCTTAGGGTTAAGTCTTAAGGTTAAGTCTCAGGGTTAAGTCTTAGGTTAAGTATTAGTATTAAGTCTTAGGGTTAAGTCTTGTGGTTAAGTCCTAAATTTAAGTCTTAGGGTTATGTCTTAGGGATAAGTCTTAGGGTTAAGTCTTATGGTTAAGTCGTAAATTTAAGTCTTAGGGTTATGTCTTAGGGATAAGTCTTAAGGTGAAGTCTTAGGATCAAGTCTTAAGGTGAAGTCATTATGTTAATCCTTAGGGTTAAGTTTTAGGATTGTTTCTTAGGGTTAAGTCTTAATGTTAAGTGTCAGGTTAAGTCTTACAGTTAAGTCTTATGGTTACCTCTTAATGTTATGTCTTAGGGTTAAGTTATAAGGTTAAGTCTAAGGGTTAACTCCTAAGGTTAAGTGTTAAGTTTGAATATTAAAGTTAGGTCTTAAGGTTAAGACTTAGGGTTAAGTCTTATAGTTAAGTCTTTAGGGTTAAGTCTTAGGGTTAAGTTTTTGGCTTACGTCTTAGGGTAAAGTATTAAGGTTAAGTCTTAAACTTAAGTCTTAACGTCAAGTCTTAAGGTTGAGCCTTAAGGTTAAGTTTTAGGGTTAAGTCTTAGGCTTAATTTTTATGGTTAAGTCTTAAGGTTAAGTTTTAGGGTTAAGTCTTCTAGTTAAGTCTTAGGGTTAAGTCTCAGGTTTATGTCTTACGGTTAAGTCTTAAGGTTATGTTTTAAGGTTTAGTCTTGTAGTTAAGACTTAACGGTAAATCTGAAGGTTAAGTCTCATGGTTAAGTCTTAGGGATAAGTCTCAGGGTTAAGGCTCAAGGTAAGGTCTCAAGGTTAAGTCCCAGGGTTAAGTCGTAAGGTTCTGTCTTAAGGCTGAGACTTAGGGTTAAGTCTTAAGGTTAAGTCTTATGGATTGAGTCTTAGGTTTACGTCTTAGAGTTAAGTCTTGGGGATATGGCTTAGGGTTAAGTCTCAGGGTTAAGTTTCAAGGCTAAGTTTCAATGTTAAGTCTCAGGGTTATGACTTAGGGTTAAGCATTAAGGTTAAGTCTTAGGTTTCAGTCTCAGGGTTATGTCTTAGGATTAAGTCTTAGGGTTAAGTCTTAGGGTTAAGTATTAAATTTAAGTCTTAGGGTTAATTCTTAGGGTTATGTCCTAAAGATCACGTCTTAAGGTTAAATCTTAGGGTTAGGTCTTAAGGTTAAGACTTAAGATTAAGTCTTAGAGTTATGTTTTAGGGTTAAGTCTTAAGGTTAAGACTTAGAGTTAAGTATTTAAGGTTACGTCTTAGGTTTATTGTCTTAGGGTTAAGTCTTAGGGTGTTGTCTTAAGGTTAAGTATTAATATTAAGTCTTAGGGTTAAAGTCATAAGATTTAATCTCAGGGTTAACTCTTATGGCTATGTCATAAGTTTAAGTCTTAATTTTAAGTCTTGGGGATAAATCTTTGGGTTAAGTCTCACGGTTAATCTCAGGGTTAAGACTTAGGGTTAAGTCTTAAGGTTAAGTCTTAGGGTTTAGTCTTAGGGTTCAGTCGTAGGGTTAAGTCTCAGGGTTATGCCTTAGGGTTAAGTCTTATGTTTAAGTTAAGTCTTAGGTTTAAATCATAGGGTTAAGTCTTAGGGTTAAGTTTTAAGTTTAAGTCTTAGGGTTAAGTCTCAGGTTTAGTTTTTAAGGTTAAGTCACAAGGTTAAGTCTTAAGGTTAAGTCTTAATTATAAGTGTTAGGGTTAAGTCTTAAGGTTAAGTCTAAGGGTTAAGTCTCTAAGATTAAGTATTAGGTTTAAGTCTCAGGGTTAAGTCTTAGGGATAAGTCTTAAGGTTAAGTCTTAAATTCAAGTCCTAGGGTTAAGTTTTAAGGTTAAGTCTTAAGGTTAAGTCTCAGGGTTATGTCTTAGGGTTAAGTCTCAGGGTTAAGTCTTAGGGTTAACTGTTAAGGTTAAGACCTAAATTTAAGTCTTAGGGTTAAGCCTTAAGGATAAGACGTAAATTTGAGTCTTAGCGTTAAATCTTAAGGTTATGTCTTACGGTTAAGTGTTAAGGTTAAGTCTTAGATTTAAGTGTTATGGTTATGTCTTAAGGTTAAGTCTTAGTGTTAAGTCTTAGGATTAAGTCTTAAGGTTAACTCATAAATCTAAATCTTAGGGTTAAATCTTTGTGTTAAGTCTTAAGGTTAAATCTTAAGTCCTAGGGTTTGAGTCTTAGGTTTAAGTCTTAAATTTAAGTCTTTGGGATACGTCTTAGGGTTAAGTGTCAGGGTTAAGATTTATGTTTAATTCTTAAGTTTACGTCTTAGGGTTAAGTCTAAAAGTTTAGTCTTAAATTTAAGTCTTAGTGTTGTCTTCGGTTAAGTTATAGTGTTAAGTCTTAGGGTTACATCCTAAGGTTCAGTCTTATATTAAATTCTCAGGGTTAAGTCTTAGGGATAAGTCTTAAGGTTAAGCCTTAGTATTATGTCTTAAGATTCAGTCTTAAATTTAAATCTTAATAATAAGTCTTAAGGTTAAGGTTTGGGGATAAGTCTTAGGGTTAAGTCTCAGGGATAAGTCTTAGGGTTAAGTCTCAGGGATAAGTCTTAGGGTTAAGTCTTAAGGTTAAATCTTAGGGTTAAGTCTTAAGGTTAAGTCTCAGGGTTAAGTCTTAGGTTAAGTATTAGTATTAAGTCTTAGGGTTAAGTCTTGTGGTTAAGTCCTAAATTTAAGTCTTAGGGTTATGTCTTAGGGATAAGTCTTAGGGTTAAGTCTTATGGTTAAGTCGTAAATTTAAGTCTTAGGGTTATGTCTTAGGGATAAGTCTTAAGGTGAAGTCTTAGGATCAAGTCTTAAGGTGAAGTCATTATGTTAATCCTTAGGGTTAAGTTTTAGGATTGTTTCTTAGGGTTAAGTCTTAATGTTAAGTGTCAGGTTAAGTCTTACAGTTAAGTCTTATGGTTACCTCTTAATGTTATGTCTTAGGGTTAAGTTATAAGGTTAAGTCTAAGGGTTAACTCCTAAGGTTAAGTGTTAAGTTTGAATATTAAAGTTAGGTCTTAAGGTTAAGACTTAGGGTTAAGTCTTATAGTTAAGTCTTTAGGGTTAAGTCTTAGGGTTAAGTTTTTGGCTTACGTCTTAGGGTAAAGTATTAAGGTTAAGTCTTAAACTTAAGTCTTAACGTCAAGTCTTAAGGTTGAGCCTTAAGGTTAAGTTTTAGGGTTAAGTCTTAGGCTTAATTTTTATGGTTAAGTCTTAAGGTTAAGTTTTAGGGTTAAGTCTTCTAGTTAAGTCTTAGGGTTAAGTCTCAGGTTTATGTCTTACGGTTAAGTCTTAAGGTTATGTTTTAAGGTTTAGTCTTGTAGTTAAGACTTAACGGTAAATCTGAAGGTTAAGTCTCATGGTTAAGTCTTAGGGATAAGTCTCAGGGTTAAGGCTCAAGGTAAGGTCTCAAGGTTAAGTCCCAGGGTTAAGTCGTAAGGTTCTGTCTTAAGGCTGAGACTTAGGGTTAAGTCTTAAGGTTAAGTCTTATGGATTGAGTCTTAGGTTTACGTCTTAGAGTTAAGTCTTGGGGATATGGCTTAGGGTTAAGTCTCGGGGTTAAGTTTCAAGGCTAAGTTTCAATGTTAAGTCTCAGGGTTATGACTTAGGGTTAAGCATTAAGGTTAAGTCTTAGGTTTCAGTCTCAGGGTTATGTCTTAGGATTAAGTCTTAGGGTTAAGTCTTAGGGTTAAGTATTAAATTTAAGTCTTAGGGTTAATTCTTAGGGTTATGTCCTAAAGATCACGTCTTAAGGTTAAATCTTAGGGTTAGGTCTTAAGGTTAAGACTTAAGATTAAGTCTTAGAGTTATGTTTTAGGGTTAAGTCTTAAGGTTAAGACTTAGAGTTAAGTATTTAAGGTTACGTCTTAGGTTTATTGTCTTAGGGTTAAGTCTTAGGGTGTTGTCTTAAGGTTAAGTATTAATATTAAGTCTTAGGGTTAAAGTCATAAGATTTAATCTCAGGGTTAACTCTTATGGTTATGTCATAAGTTTAAGTCTTAATTTTAAGTCTTGGGGATAAATCTTTGGGTTAAGTCTCACGGTTAATCTCAGGGTTAAGACTTAGGGTTAAGTCTTAAGGTTAAGTCTTAGGGTTTAGTCTTAGGGTTCAGTCGTAGGGTTAAGTCTCAGGGTTATGCCTTAGGGTTAAGTCTTATGTTTAAGTTAAGTCTTAGGTTTAAATCATAGGGTTAAGTCTTAGGGTTAAGTTTTAAGTTTAAGTCTTAGGGTTAAGTCTCAGGTTTAGTTTTTAAGGTTAAGTCACAAGGTTAAGTCTTAATTATAAGTGTTAGGGTTAAGTCTTAAGGTTAAGTCTAAGGGTTAAGTCTCTAAGATTAAGTATTAGGTTTAAGTCTCAGGGTTAAGTCTTAGGGATAAGTCTTAAGGTTAAGTCTTAAATTCAAGTCCTAGGGTTAAGTTTTAAGGTTAAGTCTTAAGGTTAAGTCTCAGGGTTATGTCTTAGGGTTAAGTCTCAGGGTTAAGTCTTAGGGTTAACTGTTAAGGTTAAGACCTAAATTTAAGTCTTAGGGTTAAGCCTTAAGGATAAGACGTAAATTTGAGTCTTAGCGTTAAATCTTAAGGTTATGTCTTACGGTTAAGTGTTAAGGTTAAGTCTTAGATTTAAGTGTTATGGTTATGTCTTAAGGTTAAGTCTTAGTGTTAAGTCTTAGGATTAAGTCTTAAGGTTAACTCATAAATCTAAATCTTAGGGTTAAATCTTTGTGTTAAGTCTTAAGGTTAAATCTTAAGTCCTAGGGTTTGAGTCTTAGGTTTAAGTCTTAAATTTAAGTCTTTGGGATACGTCTTAGGGTTAAGTGTCAGGGTTAAGATTTATGTTTAATTCTTAAGTTTACGTCATAGGGTTAAGTCTAAAAGTTTAGTCTTAAATTTAAGTCTTAGTGTTGTCTTCGGTTAAGTTATAGTGTTAAGTCTTAGGGTTACATCCTAAGGTTCAGTCTTATATTAAATTCTCAGGGTTAAGTCTTAGGGATAAGTCTTAAGGTTAAGCCTTAGTATTATGTCTTAAGATTCAGTCTTAAATTTAAATCTTAATAATAAGTCTTAAGGTTAAGGTTTGGGGATAAGTCTTAGGGTTAAGTCTCAGGGATAAGTCTTAGGGTTAAGTCTCAGGGATAAGTCTTAGGGTTAAGTCTTAAGGTTAAATCTTAGGGTTAAGTCTTAAGGTTAAGTCTCAGGGTTAAGTCTTAGGTTAAGTATTAGTATTAAGTCTTAGGGTTAAGTCTTGTGGTTAAGTCCTAAATTTAAGTCTTAGGGTTATGTCTTAGGGATAAGTCTTAGGGTTAAGTCTTATGGTTAAGTCGTAAATTTAAGTCTTAGGGTTATGTCTTAGGGATAAGTCTTAAGGTGAAGTCTTAGGATCAAGTCTTAAGGTGAAGTCATTATGTTAATCCTTAGGGTTAAGTTTTAGGATTGTTTCTTAGGGTTAAGTCTTAATGTTAAGTGTCAGGTTAAGTCTTACAGTTAAGTCTTATGGTTACCTCTTAATGTTATGTCTTAGGGTTAAGTTATAAGGTTAAGTCTAAGGGTTAACTCCTAAGGTTAAGTGTTAAGTTTGAATATTAAAGTTAGGTCTTAAGGTTAATACTTAGGGTTAAGTCTTATAGTTAAGTCTTTAGGGTTAAGTCTTAGGGTTAAGTTTTTGGCTTACGTCTTAGGGTAAAGTATTAAGGTTAAGTCTTAAACTTAAGTCTTAACGTCAAGTCTTAAGGTTGAGCCTTAAGGTTAAGTTTTAGGGTTAAGTCTTAGGCTTAATTTTTATGGTTAAGTCTTAAGGTTAAGTTTTAGGGTTAAGTCTTCTAGTTAAGTCTTAGGGTTAAGTCTCAGGTTTATGTCTTACGGTTAAGTCTTAAGGTTATGTTTTAAGGTTTAGTCTTGTAGTTAAGACTTAACGGTAAATCTGAAGGTTAAGTCTCATGGTTAAGTCTTAGGGATAAGTCTCAGGGTTAAGGCTCAAGGTAAGGTCTCAAGGTTAAGTCCCAGGGTTAAGTCGTAAGGTTCTGTCTTAAGGCTGAGACTTAGGGTTAAGTCTTAAGGTTAAGTCTTATGGATTGAGTCTTAGGTTTACGTCTTAGAGTTAAGTCTTGGGGATATGGCTTAGGGTTAAGTCTCGGGGTTAAGTTTCAAGGCTAAGTTTCAATGTTAAGTCTCAGGGTTATGACTTAGGGTTAAGCATTAAGGTTAAGTCTTAGGTTTCAGTCTCAGGGTTATGTCTTAGGATTAAGTCTTAGGGTTAAGTCTTAGGGTTAAGTATTAAATTTAAGTCTTAGGGTTAATTCTTAGGGTTATGTCCTAAAGATCACGTCTTAAGGTTAAATCTTAGGGTTAGGTCTTAAGGTTAAGACTTAAGATTAAGTCTTAGAGTTATGTCTTAGGGTTAAGTCTTAAGGTTAAGACTTAGAGTTAAGTATTTAAGGTTACGTCTTAGGTTTATTGTCTTAGGGTTAAGTCTTAGGGTGTTGTCTTAAGGTTAAGTATTAATATTAAGTCTTAGGGTTAAAGTCATAAGATTTAATCTCAGGGTTAACTCTTATGGCTATGTCATAAGTTTAAGTCTTAATTTTAAGTCTTGGGGATAAATCTTTGGGTTAAGTCTCACGGTTAATCTCAGGGTTAAGACTTAGGGTTAAGTCTTAAGGTTAAGTCTTAGGGTTTAGTCTTAGGGTTCAGTCGTAGGGTTAAGTCTCAGGGTTATGCCTTAGGGTTAAGTCTTATGTTTAAGTTAAGTCTTAGGTTTAAATCATAGGGTTAAGTCTTAGTGTTAAGTTTTAAGTTTAAGTCTTAGGGTTAAGTCTCAGGTTTAGTTTTTAAGGTTAAGTCACAAGGTTAAGTCTTAATTATAAGTGTTAGGGTTAAGTCTTAAGGTTAAGTCTAAGGGTTAAGTCTCTAAGATTAAGTATTAGGTTTAAGTCTCAGGGTTAAGTCTTAGGGATAAGTCTTAAGGTTAAGTCTTAAATTCAAGTCCTAGGGTTAAGTTTTAAGGTTAAGTCTTAAGGTTAAGTCTCAGGGTTATGTCTTAGGGTTAAGTCTCAGGGTTAAGTCTTAGGGTTAACTGTTAAGGTTAAGACCTAAATTTAAGTCTTAGGGTTAAGCCTTAAGGATAAGACGTAAATTTGAGTCTTAGCGTTAAATCTTAAGGTTATGTCTTACGGTTAAGTGTTAAGGTTAAGTCTTAGATTTAAGTGTTATGGTTATGTCTTAAGGTTAAGTCTTAGTGTTAAGTCTTAGGATTAAGTCTTAAGGTTAACTCATAAATCTAAATCTTAGGGTTAAATCTTTGTGTTAAGTCTTAAGGTTAAATCTTAAGTCCTAGGGTTTGAGTCTTAGGTTTAAGTCTTAAATTTAAGTCTTTGGGATACGTCTTAGGGTTAAGTGTCAGGGTTAAGATTTATGTTTAATTCTTAAGTTTACGTCATAGGGTTAAGTCTAAAAGTTTAGTCTTAAATTTAAGTCTTAGTGTTGTCTTCGGTTAAGTTATAGTGTTAAGTCTTAGGGTTACATCCTAAGGTTCAGTCTTATATTAAATTCTCAGGGTTAAGTCTTAGGGATAAGTCTTAAGGTTAAGCCTTAGTATTATGTCTTAAGATTCAGTCTTAAATTTAAATCTTAATAATAAGTCTTAAGGTTAAGGTTTGGGGATAAGTCTTAGGGTTAAGTCTCAGGGATAAGTCTTAGGGTTAAGTCTCAGGGATAAGTCTTAGGGTTAAGTCTTAAGGTTAAATCTTAGGGTTAAGTCTTAAGGTTAAGTCTCAGGGTTAAGTCTTAGGTTAAGTATTAGTATTAAGTCTTAGGGTTAAGTCTTGTGGTTAAGTCCTAAATTTAAGTCTTAGGGTTATGTCTTAGGGATAAGTCTTAGGGTTAAGTCTTATGGTTAAGTCGTAAATTTAAGTCTTAGGGTTATGTCTTAGGGATAAGTCTTAAGGTGAAGTCTTAGGATCAAGTCTTAAGGTGAAGTCATTATGTTAATCCTTAGGGTTAAGTTTTAGGATTGTTTCTTAGGGTTAAGTCTTAATGTTAAGTGTCAGGTTAAGTCTTACAGTTAAGTCTTATGGTTACCTCTTAATGTTATGTCTTAGGGTTAAGTTATAAGGTTAAGTCTAAGGGTTAACTCCTAAGGTTAAGTGTTAAGTTTGAATATTAAAGTTAGGTCTTAAGGTTAATACTTAGGGTTAAGTCTTATAGTTAAGTCTTTAGGGTTAAGTCTTAGGGTTAAGTTTTTGGCTTACGTCTTAGGGTAAAGTATTAAGGTTAAGTCTTAAACTTAAGTCTTAACGTCAAGTCTTAAGGTTGAGCCTTAAGGTTAAGTTTTAGGGTTAAGTCTTAGGCTTAATTTTTATGGTTAAGTCTTAAGGTTAAGTTTTAGGGTTAAGTCTTCTAGTTAAGTCTTAGGGTTAAGTCTCAGGTTTATGTCTTACGGTTAAGTCTTAAGGTTATGTTTTAAGGTTTAGTCTTGTAGTTAAGACTTAACGGTAAATCTGAAGGTTAAGTCTCATGGTTAAGTCTTAGGGATAAGTCTCAGGGTTAAGGCTCAAGGTAAGGTCTCAAGGTTAAGTCCCAGGGTTAAGTCGTAAGGTTCTGTCTTAAGGCTGAGACTTAGGGTTAAGTCTTAAGGTTAAGTCTTATGGATTGAGTCTTAGGTTTACGTCTTAGAGTTAAGTCTTGGGGATATGGCTTAGGGTTAAGTCTCGGGGTTAAGTTTCAAGGCTAAGTTTCAATGTTAAGTCTCAGGGTTATGACTTAGGGTTAAGCATTAAGGTTAAGTCTTAGGTTTCAGTCTCAGGGTTATGTCTTAGGATTAAGTCTTAGGGTTAAGTCTTAGGGTTAAGTATTAAATTTAAGTCTTAGGGTTAATTCTTAGGGTTATGTCCTAAAGATCACGTCTTAAGGTTAAATCTTAGGGTTAGGTCTTAAGGTTAAGACTTAAGATTAAGTCTTAGAGTTATGTCTTAGGGTTAAGTCTTAAGGTTAAGACTTAGAGTTAAGTATTTAAGGTTACGTCTTAGGTTTATTGTCTTAGGGTTAAGTCTTAGGGTGTTGTCTTAAGGTTAAGTATTAATATTAAGTCTTAGGGTTAAAGTCATAAGATTTAATCTCAGGGTTAACTCTTATGGCTATGTCATAAGTTTAAGTCTTAATTTTAAGTCTTGGGGATAAATCTTTGGGTTAAGTCTCACGGTTAATCTCAGGGTTAAGACTTAGGGTTAAGTCTTAAGGTTAAGTCTTAGGGTTTAGTCTTAGGGTTCAGTCGTAGGGTTAAGTCTCAGGGTTATGCCTTAGGGTTAAGTCTTATGTTTAAGTTAAGTCTTAGGTTTAAATCATAGGGTTAAGTCTTAGGGTTAAGTTTTAAGTTTAAGTCTTAGGGTTAAGTCTCAGGTTTAGTTTTTAAGGTTAAGTCACAAGGTTAAGTCTTAATTATAAGTGTTAGGGTTAAGTCTTAAGGTTAAGTCTAAGGGTTAAGTCTCTAAGATTAAGTATTAGGTTTAAGTCTCAGGGTTAAGTCTTAGGGATAAGTCTTAAGGTTAAGTCTTAAATTCAAGTCCTAGGGTTAAGTTTTAAGGTTAAGTCTTAAGGTTAAGTCTCAGGTTTATGTCTTAGGGTTAAGTCTTAGGTTTAAGTCTCAGGGTTAAGTCTTAGGGTTAACTGTTAAGGTTAAGACCTAAATTTAAGTCTTAGGGTTAAGCCTTAAGGATAAGACGTAAATTTGAGTCTTAGCGTTAAATCTTAAGGTTATGTCTTACGGTTAAGTGTTAAGGTTAAGTCTTAGATTTAAGTGTTATGGTTATGTCTTAAGGTTAAGTCTTAGTGTTAAGTCTTAGGATTAAGTCTTAAGGTTAACTCATAAATCTAAATCTTAGGGTTAAATCTTTGTGTTAAGTCTTAAGGTTAAATCTTAAGTCCTAGGGTTTGAGTCTTAGGTTTAAGTCTTAAATTTAAGTCTTTGGGATACGTCTTAGGGTTAAGTGTCAGGGTTAAGATTTATGTTTAATTCTTAAGTTTACGTCTTAGGGTTAAGTCTAAAAGTTTAGTCTTAAATTTAAGTCTTAGTGTTGTCTTCGGTTAAGTTATAGTGTTAAGTCTTAGGGTTACATCCTAAGGTTCAGTCTTATATTAAATTCTCAGGGTTAAGTCTTAGGGATAAGTCTTAAGGTTAAGCCTTAGTATTATGTCTTAAGATTCAGTCTTAAATTTAAATCTTAATAATAAGTCTTAAGGTTAAGGTTTGGGGATAAGTCTTAGGGTTAAGTCTCAGGGATAAGTCTTAGGGTTAAGTCTCAGGGATAAGTCTTAGGGTTAAGTCTTAAGGTTAAATCTTAGGGTTAAGTCTTAAGGTTAAGTCTCAGGGTTAAGTCTTAGGTTAAGTATTAGTATTAAGTCTTAGGGTTAAGTCTTGTGGTTAAGTCCTAAATTTAAGTCTTAGGGTTATGTCTTAGGGATAAGTCTTAGGGTTAAGTCTTATGGTTAAGTCGTAAATTTAAGTCTTAGGGTTATGTCTTAGGGATAAGTCTTAAGGTGAAGTCTTAGGATCAAGTCTTAAGGTGAAGTCATTATGTTAATCCTTAGGGTTAAGTTTTAGGATTGTTTCTTAGGGTTAAGTCTTAATGTTAAGTGTCAGGTTAAGTCTTACAGTTAAGTCTTATGGTTACCTCTTAATGTTATGTCTTAGGGTTAAGTTATAAGGTTAAGTCTAAGGGTTAACTCCTAAGGTTAAGTGTTAAGTTTGAATATTAAAGTTAGGTCTTAAGGTTAAGACTTAGGGTTAAGTCTTATAGTTAAGTCTTTAGGGTTAAGTTTTTGGCTTACGTCTTAGGGTAAAGTATTAAGGTTAAGTCTTAAACTTAAGTCTTAACGTCAAGTCTTAAGGTTGAGCCTTAAGGTTAAGTTTTAGGGTTAAGTCTTAGGCTTAATTTTTATGGTTAAGTCTTAAGGTTAAGTTTTAGGGTTAAGTCTTCTAGTTAAGTCTTAGGGTTAAGTCTCAGGTTTATGTCTTACGGTTAAGTCTTAAGGTTATGTTTTAAGGTTTAGTCTTGTAGTTAAGACTTAACGGTAAATCTGAAGGTTAAGTCTCATGGTTAAGTCTTAGGGATAAGTCTCAGGGTTAAGGCTCAAGGTAAGGTCTCAAGGTTAAGTCCCAGGGTTAAGTCGTAAGGTTCTGTCTTAAGGCTGAGACTTAGGGTTAAGTCTTAAGGTTAAGTCTTATGGATTGAGTCTTAGGTTTACGTCTTAGAGTTAAGTCTTGGGGATATGGCTTAGGGTTAAGTCTCAGGGTTAAGTTTCAAGGCTAAGTTTCAATGTTAAGTCTCAGGGTTATGACTTAGGGTTAAGCATTAAGGTTAAGTCTTAGGTTTCAGTCTCAGGGTTATGTCTTAGGATTAAGTCTTAGGGTTAAGTATTAAATTTAAGTCTTAGGGTTAATTCTTAGGGTTATGTCCTAAAGATCACGTCTTAAGGTTAAATCTTAGGGTTAGGTCTTAAGGTTAAGACTTAAGATTAAGTCTTAGAGTTATGTTTTAGGGTTAAGTCTTAAGGTTAAGACTTAGAGTTAAGTATTTAAGGTTACGTCTTAGGTTTATTGTCTTAGGGTTAAGTCTTAGGGTGTTGTCTTAAGGTTAAGTATTAATATTAAGTCTTAGGGTTAAAGTCATAAGATTTAATCTCAGGGTTAACTCTTATGGCTATGTCATAAGTTTAAGTCTTAATTTTAAGTCTTGGGGATAAATCTTTGGGTTAAGTCTCACGGTTAATCTCAGGGTTAAGACTTAGGGTTAAGTCTTAAGGTTAAGTCTTAGGGTTTAGTCTTAGGGTTCAGTCGTAGGGTTAAGTCTCAGGGTTATGCCTTAGGGTTAAGTCTTATGTTTAAGTTAAGTCTTAGGTTTAAATCATAGGGTTAAGTCTTAGGGTTAAGTTTTAAGTTTAAGTCTTAGGGTTAAGTCTCAGGTTTAGTTTTTAAGGTTAAGTCACAAGGTTAAGTCTTAAGGTTAAGTCTTAATTATAAGTGTTAGGGTTAAGTCTTAAGGTTAAGTCTAAGGGTTAAGTCTCTAAGATTAAGTATTAGGTTTAAGTCTCAGGGTTAAGTCTTAGGGATAAGTCTTAAGGTTAAGTCTTAAATTCAAGTCCTAGGGTTAAGTTTTAAGGTTAAGTCTTAAGGTTAAGTCTCAGGGTTATGTCTTAGGGTTAAGTCTCAGGGTTAAGTCTTAGGGTTAACTGTTAAGGTTAAGACCTAAATTTAAGTCTTAGGGTTAAGCCTTAAGGATAAGACGTAAATTTGAGTCTTAGCGTTAAATCTTAAGGTTATGTCTTACGGTTAAGTGTTAAGGTTAAGTCTTAGATTTAAGTGTTATGGTGATGTCTTAAGGTTAAGTCTTAGTGTTAAGTCTTAGGATTAAGTCTTAAGGTTAACTCATAAATCTAAATCTTAGGGTTAAATCTTTGTGTTAAGTCTTAAGGTTAAATCTTAAGTCCTAGGGTTTGAGTCTTAGGTTTAAGTCTTAAATTTAAGTCTTTGGGATACGTCTTAGGGTTAAGTGTCAGGGTTAAGATTTATGTTTAATTCTTAAGTTTACGTCTTAGGGTTAAGTCTAAAAGTTTAGTCTTAAATTTAAGTCTTAGTGTTGTCTTCGGTTAAGTTATAGTGTTAAGTCTTAGGGTTACATCCTAAGGTTCAGTCTTATATTAAATTCTCAGGGTTAAGTCTTAGGGATAAGTCTTAAGGTTAAGCCTTAGTATTATGTCTTAAGATTCAGTCTTAAATTTAAATCTTAATAATAAGTCTTAAGGTTAAGGTTTGGGGATAAGTCTTAGGGTTAAGTCTCAGGGATAAGTCTTAGGGTTAAGTCTCAGGGATAAGTCTTAGGGTTAAGTCTTAAGGTTAAATCTTAGGGTTAAGTCTTAAGGTTAAGTCTCAGGGTTAAGTCTTAGGTTAAGTATTAGTATTAAGTCTTAGGGTTAAGTCTTGTGGTTAAGTCCTAAATTTAAGTCTTAGGGTTATGTCTTAGGGATAAGTCTTAGGGTTAAGTCTTATGGTTAAGTCGTAAATTTAAGTCTTAGGGTTATGTCTTAGGGATAAGTCTTAAGGTGAAGTCTTAGGATCAAGTCTTAAGGTGAAGTCATTATGTTAATCCTTAGGGTTAAGTTTTAGGATTGTTTCTTAGGGTTAAGTCTTAATGTTAAGTGTCAGGTTAAGTCTTACAGTTAAGTCTTATGGTTACCTCTTAATGTTATGTCTTAGGGTTAAGTTATAAGGTTAAGTCTAAGGGTTAACTCCTAAGGTTAAGTGTTAAGTTTGAATATTAAAGTTAGGTCTTAAGGTTAAGACTTAGGGTTAAGTCTTATAGTTAAGTCTTTAGGGTTAAGTCTTAGGGTTAAGTTTTTGGCTTACGTCTTAGGGTAAAGTATTAAGGTTAAGTCTTAAACTTAAGTCTTAACGTCAAGTCTTAAGGTTGAGCCTTAAGGTTAAGTTTTAGGGTTAAGTCTTAGGCTTAATTTTTATGGTTAAGTCTTAAGGTTAAGTTTTAGGGTTAAGTCTTCTAGTTAAGTCTTAGGGTTAAGTCTCAGGTTTATGTCTTACGGTTAAGTCTTAAGGTTATGTTTTAAGGTTTAGTCTTGTAGTTAAGACTTAACGGTAAATCTGAAGGTTAAGTCTCATGGTTAAGTCTTAGGGATAAGTCTCAGGGTTAAGGCTCAAGGTAAGGTCTCAGGGTTAAGTCCCAGGGTTAAGTCGTAAGGTTCTGTCTTAAGGCTGAGACTTAGGGTTAAGTCTTAAGGTTAAGTCTTATGGATTGAGTCTTAGGTTTACGTCTTAGAGTTAAGTCTTGGGGATATGGCTTAGGGTTAAGTCTCAGGGTTAAGTTTCAAGGCTAAGTTTCAATGTTAAGTCTCAGGGTTATGACTTAGGGTTAAGCATTAAGGTTAAGTCTTAGGTTTCAGTCTCAGGGTTATGTCTTAGGATTAAGTCTTAGGGTTAAGTCTTAGGGTTAAGTATTAAATTTAAGTCTTAGGGTTAATTCTTAGGGTTATGTCCTAAAGATCACGTCTTAAGGTTAAATCTTAGGGTTAGGTCTTAAGGTTAAGACTTAAGATTAAGTCTTAGAGTTATGTCTTAGGGTTAAGTCTTAAGGTTAAGACTTAGAGTTAAGTATTTAAGGTTACGTCTTAGGTTTATTGTCTTAGGGTTAAGTCTTAGGGTGTTGTCTTAAGGTTAAGTATTAATATTAAGTCTTAGGGTTAAAGTCATAAGATTTAATCTCAGGGTTAACTCTTATGGCTATGTCATAAGTTTAAGTCTTAATTTTAAGTCTTGGGGATAAATCCTTGGGTTAAGTCTCACGGTTAATCTCAGGGTTAAGACTTAGGGTTAAGTCTTAAGGTTAAGTCTTAGGGTTTAGTCTTAGGGTTCAGTCGTAGGGTTAAGTCTCAGGGTTATGCCTTAGGGTTAAGTCTTATGTTTAAGTTAAGTCTTAGGTTTAAATCATAGGGTTAAGTCTTAGGGTTAAGTTTTAAGTTTAAGTCTTAGGGTTAAGTCTCAGGTTTAGTTTTTAAGGTTAAGTCACAAGGTTAAGTCTTAAGGTTAAGTCTTAATTATAAGTGTTAGGGTTAAGTCTTAAGGTTAAGTCTAAGGGTTAAGTCTCTAAGATTAAGTATTAGGTTTAAGTCTCAGGGTTAAGTCTTAGGGATAAGTCTTAAGGTTAAGTCTTAAGTTCAAGTCCTAGGGTTAAGTTTTAAGGTTAAGTCTTAAGGTTAAGTCTCAGGGTTATGTCTTAGGGTTAAGTCTTAGGTTTAAGTCTCAGGGTTAAGTCTTAGGGTTAACTGTTAAGGTTAAGACCTAAATTTAAGTCTTAGGGTTAAGCCTTAAGGATAAGACGTAAATTTGAGTCTTAGCGTTAAATCTTAAGGTTATGTCTTACGGTTAAGTGTTAAGGTTAAGTCTTAGATTTAAGTGTTATGGTTATGTCTTAAGGTTAAGTCTTAGTGTTAAGTCTTAGGATTAAGTCTTAAGGTTAACTCATAAATCTAAATCTTAGGGTTAAATCTTTGTGTTAAGTCTTAAGGTTAAATCTTAAGTCCTAGGGTTTGAGTCTTAGGTTTAAGTCTTAAATTTAAGTCTTTGGGATACGTCTTAGGGTTAAGTGTCAGGGTTAAGATTTATGTTTAATTCTTAAGTTTACGTCTTAGGGTTAAGTCTAAAAGTTTAGTCTTAAATTTAAGTCTTAGTGTTGTCTTCGGTTAAGTTATAGTGTTAAGTCTTAGGGTTACATCCTAAGGTTCAGTCTTATATTAAATTCTCAGGGTTAAGTCTTAGGGATAAGTCTTAAGGTTAAGCCTTAGTATTATGTCTTAAGATTCAGTCTTAAATTTAAATCTTAATAATAAGTCTTAAGGTTAAGGTTTGGGGATAAGTCTTAGGGTTAAGTCTCAGGGATAAGTCTTAGGGTTAAGTCTCAGGGATAAGTCTTAGGGTTAAGTCTTAAGGTTAAATCTTAGGGTTAAGTCTTAAGGTTAAGTCTCAGGGTTAAGTCTTAGGTTAAGTATTAGTATTAAGTCTTAGGGTTAAGTCTTGTGGTTAAGTCCTAAATTTAAGTCTTAGGGTTATGTCTTAGGGATAAGTCTTAGGGTTAAGTCTTATGGTTAAGTCGTAAATTTAAGTCTTAGGGTTATGTCTTAGGGATAAGTCTTAAGGTGAAGTCTTAGGATCAAGTCTTAAGGTGAAGTCATTATGTTAATCCTTAGGGTTAAGTTTTAGGATTGTTTCTTAGGGTTAAGTCTTAATGTTAAGTGTCAGGTTAAGTCTTACAGTTAAGTCTTATGGTTACCTCTTAATGTTATGTCTTAGGGTTAAGTTATAAGGTTAAGTCTAAGGGTTAACTCCTAAGGTTAAGTGTTAAGTTTGAATATTAAAGTTAGGTCTTAAGGTTAAGACTTAGGGTTAAGTCTTATAGTTAAGTCTTTAGGGTTAAGTCTTAGGGTTAAGTTTTTGGCTTACGTCTTAGGGTAAAGTATTAAGGTTAAGTCTTAAACTTAAGTCTTAACGTCAAGTCTTAAGGTTGAGCCTTAAGGTTAAGTTTTAGGGTTAAGTCTTAGGCTTAATTTTTATGGTTAAGTCTTAAGGTTAAGTTTTAGGGTTAAGTCTTCTAGTTAAGTCTTAGGGTTAAGTCTCAGGTTTATGTCTTACGGTTAAGTCTTAAGGTTATGTTTTAAGGTTTAGTCTTGTAGTTAAGACTTAACGGTAAATCTGAAGGTTAAGTCTCATGGTTAAGTCTTAGGGATAAGTCTCAGGGTTAAGGCTCAAGGTAAGGTCTCAAGGTTAAGTCCCAGGGTTAAGTCGTAAGGTTCTGTCTTAAGGCTGAGACTTAGGGTTAAGTCTTAAGGTTAAGTCTTATGGATTGAGTCTTAGGTTTACGTCTTAGAGTTAAGTCTTGGGGATATGGCTTAGGGTTAAGTCTCAGGGTTAAGTTTCAAGGCTAAGTTTCAATGTTAAGTCTCAGGGTTATGACTTAGGGTTAAGCATTAAGGTTAAGTCTTAGGTTTCAGTCTCAGGGTTATGTCTTAGGATTAAGTCTTAGGGTTAAGTCTTAGGGTTAAGTATTAAATTTAAGTCTTAGGGTTAATTCTTAGGGTTATGTCCTAAAGATCACGTCTTAAGGTTAAATCTTAGGGTTAGGTCTTAAGGTTAAGACTTAAGATTAAGTCTTAGAGTTATGTCTTAGGGTTAAGTCTTAAGGTTAAGACTTAGAGTTAAGTATTTAAGGTTACGTCTTAGGTTTATTGTCTTAGGGTTAAGTCTTAAGGTTAAGTCTTAGGGTTTAGTCTTAGGGTTCAGTCGTAGGGTTAAGTCTCAGGGTTATGCCTTAGGGCTAAGTCTTATGTTTAAGTTAAGTCTTAGGTTTAAATCATAGGGTTAAGTCTTAGGGTTACGTTTTAAGTTTAAGTCTTAGGGTTAAGTCTCAGGTTTAGTTTTTAAGGTTAAGTCACAAGGTTAAGTCTTAATTATAAGTGTTAGGGTTAAGTCTTAAGGTTAAGTCTAAGGATTAAGTCTCTAAGATTAAGTATTAGGTTTAAGTCTCAGGGTTAAGTCTTAGGGATAAGTCTTAAGGTTAAGTCTTAAATTCAAGTCCTAGGGTTAAGTTTTAAGGTTAAGTCTTAAGGTTAAGTCTCAGGGTTATGTCTTAGGGTTAAGTCTTAGGTTTAAGTCTCAGGGTTAAGTCTTAGGGTTAACTGTTAAGGTTAAGACCTAAATTTAAGTCTTAGGGTTAAGCCTTAAGGATAAGACGTAAATTTGAGTCTTAGCGTTAAATCTTAAGGTTATGTCTTACGGTTAAGTGTTAAGGTTAAGTCTTAGATTTAAGTGTTATGGTTATGTCTTAAGGTTAAGTCTTAGTGTTAAGTCTTAGGATTAAGTCTTAAGGTTAACTCATAAATCTAAATCTTAGGGTTAAATCTTTGTGTTAAGTCTTAAGGTTAAATCTTAAGTCCTAGGGTTTGAGTCTTAGGTTTAAGTCTTAAATTTAAGTCTTTGGGATACGTCTTAGGGTTAAGTGTCAGGGTTAAGATTTATGTTTAATTCTTAAGTTTACGTCTTAGGGTTAAGTCTAAAAGTTTAGTCTTAAATTTAAGTCTTAGTGTTGTCTTCGGTTAAGTTATAGTGTTAAGTCTTAGGGTTACATCCTAAGGTTCAGTCTTATATTAAATTCTCAGGGTTAAGTCTTAGGGATAAGTCTTAAGGTTAAGCCTTAGTATTATGTCTTAAGATTCAGTCTTAAATTTAAATCTTAATAATAAGTCTTAAGGTTAAGGTTTGGGGATAAGTCTTAGGGTTAAGTCTCAGGGATAAGTCTTAGGGTTAAGTCTCAGGGATAAGTCTTAGGGTTAAGTCTTAAGGTTAAATCTTAGGGTTAAGTCTTAAGGTTAAGTCTCAGGGTTAAGTCTTAGGTTAAGTATTAGTATTAAGTCTTAGGGTTAAGTCTTGTGGTTAAGTCCTAAATTTAAGTCTTAGGGTTATGTCTTAGGGATAAGTCTTAGGGTTAAGTCTTATGGTTAAGTCGTAAATTTAAGTCTTAGGGTTATGTCTTAGGGATAAGTCTTAAGGTGAAGTCTTAGGATCAAGTCTTAAGGTGAAGTCATTATGTTAATCCTTAGGGTTAAGTTTTAGGATTGTTTCTTAGGGTTAAGTCTTAATGTTAAGTGTCAGGTTAAGTCTTACAGTTAAGTCTTATGGTTACCTCTTAATGTTATGTCTTAGGGTTAAGTTATAAGGTTAAGTCTAAGGGTTAACTCCTAAGGTTAAGTGTTAAGTTTGAATATTAAAGTTAGGTCTTAAGGTTAAGACTTAGGGTTAAGTCTTATAGTTAAGTCTTTAGGGTTAAGTCTTAGGGTTAAGTTTTTGGCTTACGTCTTAGGGTAAAGTATTAAGGTTAAGTCTTAAACTTAAGTCTTAACGTCAAGTCTTAAGGTTGAGCCTTAAGGTTAAGTTTTAGGGTTAAGTCTTAGGCTTAATTTTTATGGTTAAGTCTTAAGGTTAAGTTTTAGGGTTAAGTCTTCTAGTTAAGTCTTAGGGTTAAGTCTCAGGTTTATGTCTTACGGTTAAGTCTTAAGGTTATGTTTTAAGGTTTAGTCTTGTAGTTAAGACTTAACGGTAAATCTGAAGGTTAAGTCTCATGGTTAAGTCTTAGGGATAAGTCTCAGGGTTAAGGCTCAAGGTAAGGTCTCAAGGTTAAGTCCCAGGGTTAAGTCGTAAGGTTCTGTCTTAAGGCTGAGACTTAGGGTTAAGTCTTAAGGTTAAGTCTTATGGATTGAGTCTTAGGTTTACGTCTTAGAGTTAAGTCTTGGGGATATGGCTTAGGGTTAAGTCTCAGGGTTAAGTTTCAAGGCTAAGTTTCAATGTTAAGTCTCAGGGTTATGACTTAGGGTTAAGCATTAAGGTTAAGTCTTAGGTTTCAGTCTCAGGGTTATGTCTTAGGATTAAGTCTTAGGGTTAAGTCTTAGGGTTAAGTATTAAATATAAGTCTTAGGGTTAATTCTTAGGGTTATGTCCTAAAGATCACGTCTTAAGGTTAAATCTTAGGGTTAGGTCTTAAGGTTAAGACTTAAGATTAAGTCTTAGAGTTATGTCTTAGGGTTAAGTCTTAAGGTTAAGACTTAGAGTTAAGTATTTAAGGTTACGTCTTAGGTTTATTGTCTTAGGGTTAAGTCTTAAGGTTAAGTCTTAGGGTTTAGTCTTAGGGTTCAGTCGTAGGGTTAAGTCTCAGGGTTATGCCTTAGGGCTAAGTCTTATGTTTAAGTTAAGTCTTAGGTTTAAATCATAGGGTTAAGTCTTAGGGTTAAGTTTTAAGTTTAAGTCTTAGGGTTAAGTCTCAGGTTTAGTTTTTAAGGTTAAGTCACAAGGTTAAGTCTTAATTATAAGTGTTAGGGTTAAGTCTTAAGGTTAAGTCTAAGGGTTAAGTCTCTAAGATTAAGTATTAGGTTTAAGTCTCAGGGTTAAGTCTTAGGGATAAGTCTTAAGGTTAAGTCTTAAGTTCAAGTCCTAGGGTTAAGTTTTAAGGTTAAGTCTTAAGGTTAAGTCTCAGGGTTATGTCTTAGGGTTAAGTCTTAGGTTTAAGTCTCAGGGTTAAGTCTTAGGGTTAACTGTTAAGGTTAAGACCTAAATTTAAGTCTTAGGGTTAAGCCTTAAGGATAAGACGTAAATTTGAGTCTTAGCGTTAAATCTTAAGGTTATGTCTTACGGTTAAGTGTTAAGGTTAAGTCTTAGATTTAAGTGTTATGGTGATGTCTTAAGGTTAAGTCTTAGTGTTAAGTCTTAGGATTAAGTCTTAAGGTTAACTCATAAATCTAAATCTTAGGGTTAAATCTTTGTGTTAAGTCTTAAGGTTAAATCTTAAGTCCTAGGGTTTGAGTCTTAGGTTTAAGTCTTAAATTTAAGTCTTTGGGATACGTCCTAGGGTTAAGTGTCAGGGTTAAGATTTATGTTTAATTCTTAAGTTTACGTCTTAGGGTTAAGTCTAAAAGTTTAGTCTTAAATTTAAGTCTTAGTGTTGTCTTCGGTTAAGTTATAGTGTTAAGTCTTAGGGTTACATCCTAAGGTTCAGTCTTATATTAAATTCTCAGGGTTAAGTCTTAGGGATAAGTCTTAAGGTTAAGCCTTAGTATTATGTCTTAAGATTCAGTCTTAAATTTAAATCTTAATAATAAGTCTTAAGGTTAAGGTTTGGGGATAAGTCTTAGGGTTAAGTCTCAGGGATAAGTCTTAGGGTTAAGTCTCAGGGATAAGTCTTAGGGTTAAGTCTTAAGGTTAAATCTTAGGGTTAAGTCTTAAGGTTAAGTCTCAGGGTTAAGTCTTAGGTTAAGTATTAGTATTAAGTCTTAGGGTTAAGTCTTGTGGTTAAGTCCTAAATTTAAGTCTTAGGGTTATGTCTTAGGGATAAGTCTTAGGGTTAAGTCTTATGGTTAAGTCGTAAATTTAAGTCTTAGGGTTATGTCTTAGGGATAAGTCTTAAGGTGAAGTCTTAGGATCAAGTCTTAAGGTGAAGTCATTATGTTAATCCTTAGGGTTAAGTTTTAGGATTGTTTCTTAGGGTTAAGTCTTAATGTTAAGTGTCAGGTTAAGTCTTACAGTTAAGTCTTATGGTTACCTCTTAATGTTATGTCTTAGGGTTAAGTTATAAGGTTAAGTCTAAGGGTTAACTCCTAAGGTTAAGTGTTAAGTTTGAATATTAAAGTTAGGTCTTAAGGTTAAGACTTAGGGTTAAGTCTTATAGTTAAGTCTTTAGGGTTAAGTCTTAGGGTTAAGTTTTTGGCTTACGTCTTAGGGTAAAGTATTAAGGTTAAGTCTTAAACTTAAGTCTTAACGTCAAGTCTTAAGGTTGAGCCTTAAGGTTAAGTTTTAGGGTTAAGTCTTAGGCTTAATTTTTATGGTTAAGTCTTAAGGTTAAGTTTTAGGGTTAAGTCTTCTAGTTAAGTCTTAGGGTTAAGTCTCAGGTTTATGTCTTACGGTTAAGTCTTAAGGTTATGTTTTAAGGTTTAGTCTTGTAGTTAAGACTTAACGGTAAATCTGAAGGTTAAGTCTCATGGTTAAGTCTTAGGGATAAGTCTCAGGGTTAAGGCTCAAGGTAAGGTCTCAAGGTTAAGTCCCAGGGTTAAGTCGTAAGGTTCTGTCTTAAGGCTGAGACTTAGGGTTAAGTCTTAAGGTTAAGTCTTATGGATTGAGTCTTAGGTTTACGTCTTAGAGTTAAGTCTTGGGGATATGGCTTAGGGTTAAGTCTCAGGGTTAAGTTTCAAGGCTAAGTTTCAATGTTAAGTCTCAGGGTTATGACTTAGGGTTAAGCATTAAGGTTAAGTCTTAGGTTTCAGTCTCAGGGTTATGTCTTAGGATTAAGTCTTAGGGTTAAGTCTTAGGGTTAAGTATTAAATATAAGTCTTAGGGTTAATTCTTAGGGTTATGTCCTAAAGATCACGTCTTAAGGTTAAATCTTAGGGTTAGGTCTTAAGGTTAAGACTTAAGATTAAGTCTTAGAGTTATGTCTTAGGGTTAAGTCTTAAGGTTAAGACTTAGAGTTAAGTATTTAAGGTTACGTCTTAGGTTTATTGTCTTAGGGTTAAGTCTTAAGGTTAAGTCTTAGGGTTTAGTCTTAGGGTTCAGTCGTAGGGTTAAGTCTCAGGGTTATGCCTTAGGGCTAAGTCTTATGTTTAAGTTAAGTCTTAGGTTTAAATCATAGGGTTAAGTCTTAGGGTTAAGTTTTAAGTTTAAGTCTTAGGGTTAAGTCTCAGGTTTAGTTTTTAAGGTTAAGTCACAAGGTTAAGTCTTAATTATAAGTGTTAGGGTTAAGTCTTAAGGTTAAGTCTAAGGGTTAAGTCTCTAAGATTAAGTATTAGGTTTAAGTCTCAGGGTTAAGTCTTAGGGATAAGTCTTAAGGTTAAGTCTTAAGTTCAAGTCCTAGGGTTAAGTTTTAAGGTTAAGTCTTAAGGTTAAGTCTCAGGGTTATGTCTTAGGGTTAAGTCTTAGGTTTAAGTCTCAGGGTTAAGTCTTAGGGTTAACTGTTAAGGTTAAGACCTAAATTTAAGTCTTAGGGTTAAGCCTTAAGGATAAGACGTAAATTTGAGTCTTAGCGTTAAATCTTAAGGTTATGTCTTACGGTTAAGTGTTAAGGTTAAGTCTTAGATTTAAGTGTTATGGTGATGTCTTAAGGTTAAGTCTTAGTGTTAAGTCTTAGGATTAAGTCTTAAGGTTAACTCATAAATCTAAATCTTAGGGTTAAATCTTTGTGTTAAGTCTTAAGGTTAAATCTTAAGTCCTAGGGTTTGAGTCTTAGGTTTAAGTCTTAAATTTAAGTCTTTGGGATACGTCCTAGGGTTAAGTGTCAGGGTTAAGATTTATGTTTAATTCTTAAGTTTACGTCTTAGGGTTAAGTCTAAAAGTTTAGTCTTAAATTTAAGTCTTAGTGTTGTCTTCGGTTAAGTTATAGTGTTAAGTCTTAGGGTTACATCCTAAGGTTCAGTCTTATATTAAATTCTCAGGGTTAAGTCTTAGGGATAAGTCTTAAGGTTAAGCCTTAGTATTATGTCTTAAGATTCAGTCTTAAATTTAAATCTTAATAATAAGTCTTAAGGTTAAGGTTTGGGGATAAGTCTTAGGGTTAAGTCTCAGGGATAAGTCTTAGGGTTAAGTCTCAGGGATAAGTCTTAGGGTTAAGTCTTAAGGTTAAATCTTAGGGTTAAGTCTTAAGGTTAAGTCTCAGGGTTAAGTCTTAGGTTAAGTATTAGTATTAAGTCTTAGGGTTAAGTCTTGTGGTTAAGTCCTAAATTTAAGTCTTAGGGTTATGTCTTAGGGATAAGTCTTAGGGTTAAGTCGTAAATTTAAGTCTTAGGGTTATGTCTTAGGGATAAGTCTTAAGGTGAAGTCTTAGGATCAAGTCTTAAGGTGAAGTCATTATGTTAATCCTTAGGGTTAAGTTTTAGGATTGTTTCTTAGGGTTAAGTCTTAATGTTAAGTGTCAGGTTAAGTCTTACAGTTAAGTCTTATGGTTACCTCTTAATGTTATGTCTTAGGGTTAAGTTATAAGGTTAAGTCTAAGGGTTAACTCCTAAGGTTAAGTGTTAAGTTTGAATATTAAAGTTAGGTCTTAAGGTTAAGACTTAGGGTTAAGTCTTATAGTTAAGTCTTTAGGGTTAAGTCTTAGGGTTAAGTTTTTGGCTTACGTCTTAGGGTAAAGTATTAAGGTTAAGTCTTAAACTTAAGTCTTAACGTCAAGTCTTAAGGTTGAGCCTTAAGGTTAAGTTTTAGGGTTAAGTCTTAGGCTTAATTTTTATGGTTAAGTCTTAAGGTTAAGTTTTAGGGTTAAGTCTTCTAGTTAAGTCTTAGGGTTAAGTCTCAGGTTTATGTCTTACGGTTAAGTCTTAAGGTTATGTTTTAAGGTTTAGTCTTGTAGTTAAGACTTAACGGTAAATCTGAAGGTTAAGTCTCATGGTTAAGTCTTAGGGATAAGTCTCAGGGTTAAGGCTCAAGGTAAGGTCTCAAGGTTAAGTCCCAGGGTTAAGTCGTAAGGTTCTGTCTTAAGGCTG
The DNA here is from genome assembly GCF_023634155.1 of Falco peregrinus. NCBI lineage: Eukaryota > Metazoa > Chordata > Aves > Falconiformes > Falconidae > Falco > Falco peregrinus. The sequence continues at coordinate 87,280 of NW_026599603.1, read as the reverse complement.
AGACTTAGGGTTAAGTCTTAAGGTTAAGTCTTATGGATTGAGTCTTAGGTTTACGTCTTACAGTTAAGTCTTGGGGATATGGCTTAGGGTTAAGTCTCAGGGTTAAGTTTCAAGGCTAAGTTTCAATGTTAAGTCTCAGGGTTATGACTTAGGGTTAAGCATTAAGGTTAAGTCTTAGGTTTCAGTCTCAGGGTTATGTCTTAGGATTAAGTCTTAGGGTTAAGTCTTAGGGTTAAGTATTAAATTTAAGTCTTAGGGTTAATTCTTAGGGTTATGTCCTAAAGATCACGTCTTAAGGTTAAATCTTAGGGTTAGGTCTTAAGGTTAAGACTTAAGATTAAGTCTTAGAGTTATGTCTTAGGGTTAAGTCTTAAGGTTAAGACTTAGAGTTAAGTATTTAAGGTTACGTCTTAGGTTTATTGTCTTAGGGTTAAGTCTTAGGGTGTTGTCTTAAGGTTAAGTATTAATATTAAGTCTTAGGGTTAAAGTCATAAGATTTAATCTCAGGGTTAACTCTTATGGCTATGTCATAAGTTTAAGTCTTAATTTTAAGTCTTGGGGATAAATCTTTGGGTTAAGTCTCACGGTTAATCTCAGGGTTAAGACTTAGGGTTAAGTCTTAAGGTTAAGTCTTAGGGTTTAGTCTTAGGGTTCAGTCGTAGGGTTAAGTCTCAGGGTTATGCCTTAGGGTTAAGTCTTATGTTTAAGTTAAGTCTTAGGTTTAAATCATAGGGTTAAGTCTTAGGGTTAAGTTTTAAGTTTAAGTCTTAGGGTTAAGTCTCAGGTTTAGTTTTTAAGGTTAAGTCACAAGGTTAAGTCTTAAGGTTAAGTCTTAATTATAAGTGTTAGGGTTAAGTCTTAAGGTTAAGTCTAAGGGTTAAGTCTCTAAGATTAAGTATTAGGTTTAAGTCTCAGGGTTAAGTCTTAGGGATAAGTCTTAAGGTTAAGTCTTAAGTTCAAGTCCTAGGGTTAAGTTTTAAGGTTAAGTCTTAAGGTTAAGTCTCAGGGTTATGTCTTAGGGTTAAGTCTTAGGTTTAAGTCTCAGGGTTAAGTCTTAGGGTTAACTGTTAAGGTTAAGACCTAAATTTAAGTCTTAGGGTTAAGCCTTAAGGATAAGACGTAAATTTGAGTCTTAGCGTTAAATCTTAAGGTTATGTCTTACGGTTAAGTGTTAAGGTTAAGTCTTAGATTTAAGTGTTATGGTGATGTCTTAAGGTTAAGTCTTAGTGTTAAGTCTTAGGATTAAGTCTTAAGGTTAACTCATAAATCTAAATCTTAGGGTTAAATCTTTGTGTTAAGTCTTAAGGTTAAATCTTAAGTCCTAGGGTTTGAGTCTTAGGTTTAAGTCTTAAATTTAAGTCTTTGGGATACGTCTTAGGGTTAAGTGTCAGGGTTAAGATTTATGTTTAATTCTTAAGTTTACGTCTTAGGGTTAAGTCTAAAAGTTTAGTCTTAAATTTAAGTCTTAGTGTTGTCTTCGGTTAAGTTATAGTGTTAAGTCTTAGGGTTACATCCTAAGGTTCAGTCTTATATTAAATTCTCAGGGTTAAGTCTTAGGGATAAGTCTTAAGGTTAAGCCTTAGTATTATGTCTTAAGATTCAGTCTTAAATTTAAATCTTAATAATAAGTCTTAAGGTTAAGGTTTGGGGATAAGTCTTAGGGTTAAGTCTCAGGGATAAGTCTTAGGGTTAAGTCTCAGGGATAAGTCTTAGGGTTAAGTCTTAAGGTTAAATCTTAGGGTTAAGTCTTAAGGTTAAGTCTCAGGGTTAAGTCTTAGGTTAAGTATTAGTATTAAGTCTTAGGGTTAAGTCTTGTGGTTAAGTCCTAAATTTAAGTCTTAGGGTTATGTCTTAGGGATAAGTCTTAGGGTTAAGTCGTAAATTTAAGTCTTAGGGTTATGTCTTAGGGATAAGTCTTAAGGTGAAGTCTTAGGATCAAGTCTTAAGGTGAAGTCATTATGTTAATCCTTAGGGTTAAGTTTTAGGATTGTTTCTTAGGGTTAAGTCTTAATGTTAAGTGTCAGGTTAAGTCTTACAGTTAAGTCTTATGGTTACCTCTTAATGTTATGTCTTAGGGTTAAGTTATAAGGTTAAGTCTAAGGGTTAACTCCTAAGGTTAAGTGTTAAGTCTGAATATTAAAGTTAGGTCTTAAGGTTAAGACTTAGGGTTAAGTCTTATAGTTAAGTCTTTAGGGTTAAGTCTTAGGGTTAAGTTTTTGGCTTACGTCTTAGGGTAAAGTATTAAGGTTAAGTCTTAAACTTAAGTCTTAACGTCAAGTCTTAAGGTTGAGCCTTAAGGTTAAGTTTTAGGGTTAAGTCTTAGGCTTAATTTTTATGGTTAAGTCTTAAGGTTAAGTTTTAGGGTTAAGTCTTCTAGTTACGTCTTAGGGTTAAGTCTCAGGTTTATGTCTTACGGTTAAGTCTTAAGGTTATGTTTTAAGGTTTAGTCTTGTAGTTAAGACTTAACGGTAAATCTGAAGGTTAAGTCTCATGGTTAAGTCTTAGGGATAAGTCTCAGGGTTAAGGCTCAAGGTAAGGTCTCAAGGTTAAGTCCCAGGGTTAAGTCGTAAGGTTCTGTCTTAAGGCTGAGACTTAGGGTTAAGTCTTAAGGTTAAGTCTTATGGATTGAGTCTTAGGTTTACGTCTTAGAGTTAAGTCTTGGGGATATGGCTTAGGGTTAAGTCTCAGGGTTAAGTTTCAAGGCTAAGTTTCAATGTTAAGTCTCAGGGTTATGACTTAGGGTTAAGCATTAAGGTTAAGTCTTAGGTTTCAGTCTCAGGGTTATGTCTTAGGATTAAGTCTTAGGGTTAAGTCTTAGGGTTAAGTATTAAATTTAAGTCTTAGGGTTAATTCTTAGGGTTATGTCCTAAAGATCACGTCTTAAGGTTAAATCTTAGGGTTAGGTCTTAAGGTTAAGACTTAAGATTAAGTCTTAGAGTTATGTCTTAGGGTTAAGTCTTAAGGTTAAGACTTAGAGTTAAGTATTTAAGGTTACGTCTTAGGTTTATTGTCTTAGGGTTAAGTCTTAGGGTGTTGTCTTAAGGTTAAGTATTAATATTAAGTCTTAGGGTTAAAGTCATAAGATTTAATCTCAGGGTTAACTCTTATGGTTATGTCATAAGTTTAAGTCTTAATTTTAAGTCTTGGGGATAAATCTTTGGGTTAAGTCTCACGGTTAATCTCAGGGTTAAGACTTAGGGTTAAGTCTTAAGGTTAAGTCTTAGGGTTTAGTCTTAGGGTTCAGTCGTAGGGTTAAGTCTCAGGGTTATGCCTTAGGGTTAAGTCTTATGTTTAAGTTAAGTCTTAGGTTTAAATCATAGGGTTAAGTCTTAGGGTTAAGTTTTAAGTTTAAGTCTTAGGGTTAAGTCTCAGGTTTAGTTTTTAAGGTTAAGTCACAAGGTTAAGTCTTAAGGTTAAGTCTTAATTATAAGTGTTAGGGTTAAGTCTTAAGGTTAAGTCTAAGGGTTAAGTCTCTAAGATTAAGTATTAGGTTTAAGTCTCAGGGTTAAGTCTTAGGGATAAGTCTTAAGGTTAAGTCTTAAATTCAAGTCCTAGGGTTAAGTTTTAAGGTTAAGTCTTAAGGTTAAGTCTCAGGGTTATGTCTTAGGGTTAAGTCTCAGGGTTAAGTCTTAGGGTTAACTGTTAAGGTTAAGACCTAAATTTAAGTCTTAGGGTTAAGCCTTAAGGATAAGACGTAAATTTGAGTCTTAGCGTTAAATCTTAAGGTTATGTCTTACGGTTAAGTGTTAAGGTTAAGTCTTAGATTTAAGTGTTATGGTTATGTCTTAAGGTTAAGTCTTAGTGTTAAGTCTTAGGATTAAGTCTTAAGGTTAACTCATAAATCTAAATCTTAGGGTTAAATCTTTGTGTTAAGTCTTAAGGTTAAATCTTAAGTCCTAGGGTTTGAGTCTTAGGTTTAAGTCTTAAATTTAAGTCTTTGGGATACGTCTTAGGGTTAAGTGTCAGGGTTAAGATTTATGTTTAATTCTTAAGTTTACGTCTTAGGGTTAAGTCTAAAAGTTTAGTCTTAAATTTAAGTCTTAGTGTTGTCTTCGGTTAAGTTATAGTGTTAAGTCTTAGGGTTACATCCTAAGGTTCAGTCTTATATTAAATTCTCAGGGTTAAGTCTTAGGGATAAGTCTTAAGGTTAAGCCTTAGTATTATGTCTTAAGATTCAGTCTTAAATTTAAATCTTAATAATAAGTCTTAAGGTTAAGGTTTGGGGATAAGTCTTAGGGTTAAGTCTCAGGGATAAGTCTTAGGGTTAAGTCTCAGGGATAAGTCTTAGGGTTAAGTCTTAAGGTTAAATCTTAGGGTTAAGTCTTAAGGTTAAGTCTCAGGGTTAAGTCTTAGGTTAAGTATTAGTATTAAGTCTTAGGGTTAAGTCTTGTGGTTAAGTCCTAAATTTAAGTCTTAGGGTTATGTCTTAGGGATAAGTCTTAGGGTTAAGTCTTATGGTTAAGTCGTAAATTTAAGTCTTAGGGTTATGTCTTAGGGATAAGTCTTAAGGTGAAGTCTTAGGATCAAGTCTTAAGGTGAAGTCATTATGTTAATCCTTAGGGTTAAGTTTTAGGATTGTTTCTTAGGGTTAAGTCTTAATGTTAAGTGTCAGGTTAAGTCTTACAGTTAAGTCTTATGGTTACCTCTTAATGTTATGTCTTAGGGTTAAGTTATAAGGTTAAGTCTAAGGGTTAACTCCTAAGGTTAAGTGTTAAGTTTGAATATTAAAGTTAGGTCTTAAGGTTAAGACTTAGGGTTAAGTCTTATAGTTAAGTCTTTAGGGTTAAGTCTTAGGGTTAAGTTTTTGGCTTACGTCTTAGGGTAAAGTATTAAGGTTAAGTCTTAAACTTAAGTCTTAACGTCAAGTCTTAAGGTTGAGCCTTAAGGTTAAGTTTTAGGGTTAAGTCTTAGGCTTAATTTTTATGGTTAAGTCTTAAGGTTAAGTTTTAGGGTTAAGTCTTCTAGTTACGTCTTAGGGTTAAGTCTCAGGTTTATGTCTTACGGTTAAGTCTTAAGGTTATGTTTTAAGGTTTAGTCTTGTAGTTAAGACTTAACGGTAAATCTGAAGGTTAAGTCTCATGGTTAAGTCTTAGGGATAAGTCTCAGGGTTAAGGCTCAAGGTAAGGTCTCAAGGTTAAGTCCCAGGGTTAAGTCGTAAGGTTCTGTCTTAAGGCTGAGACTTAGGGTTAAGTCTTAAGGTTAAGTCTTATGGATTGAGTCTTAGGTTTACGTCTTAGAGTTAAGTCTTGGGGATATGGCTTAGGGTTAAGTCTCGGGGTTAAGTTTCAAGGCTAAGTTTCAATGTTAAGTCTCAGGGTTATGACTTAGGGTTAAGCATTAAGGTTAAGTCTTAGGTTTCAGTCTCAGGGTTATGTCTTAGGATTAAGTCTTAGGGTTAAGTCTTAGGGTTAAGTATTAAATTTAAGTCTTAGGGTTAATTCTTAGGGTTATGTCCTAAAGATCACGTCTTAAGGTTAAATCTTAGGGTTAGGTCTTAAGGTTAAGACTTAAGATTAAGTCTTAGAGTTATGTCTTAGGGTTAAGTCTTAAGGTTAAGACTTAGAGTTAAGTATTTAAGGTTACGTCTTAGGTTTATTGTCTTAGGGTTAAGTCTTAGGGTGTTGTCTTAAGGTTAAGTATTAATATTAAGTCTTAGGGTTAAAGTCATAAGATTTAATCTCAGGGTTAACTCTTATGGCTATGTCATAAGTTTAAGTCTTAATTTTAAGTCTTGGGGATAAATCCTTGGGTTAAGTCTCACGGTTAATCTCAGGGTTAAGACTTAGGGTTAAGTCTTAAGGTTAAGTCTTAGGGTTTAGTCTTAGGGTTCAGTCGTAGGGTTAAGTCTCAGGGTTATGCCTTAGGGTTAAGTCTTATGTTTAAGTTAAGTCTTAGGTTTAAATCATAGGGTTAAGTCTTAGGGTTAAGTTTTAAGTTTAAGTCTTAGGGTTAAGTCTCAGGTTTAGTTTTTAAGGTTAAGTCACAAGGTTAAGTCTTAAGGTTAAGTCTTAATTATAAGTGTTAGGGTTAAGTCTTAAGGTTAAGTCTAAGGGTTAAGTCTCTAAGATTAAGTATTAGGTTTAAGTCTCAGGGTTAAGTCTTAGGGATAAGTCTTAAGGTTAAGTCTTAAATTCAAGTCCTAGGGTTAAGTTTTAAGGTTAAGTCTTAAGGTTAAGTCTCAGGGTTAAGTCTTAGGGTTAACTGTTAAGGTTAAGACCTAAATTTAAGTCTTAGGGTTAAGCCTTAAGGATAAGACGTAAATTTGAGTCTTAGCGTTAAATCTTAAGGTTATGTCTTACGGTTAAGTGTTAAGGTTAAGTCTTAGATTTAAGTGTTATGGTTATGTCTTAAGGTTAAGTCTTAGTGTTAAGTCTTAGGATTAAGTCTTAAGGTTAACTCATAAATCTAAATCTTAGGGTTAAATCTTTGTGTTAAGTCTTAAGGTTAAATCTTAAGTCCTAGGGTTTGAGTCTTAGGTTTAAGTCTTAAATTTAAGTCTTTGGGATACGTCTTAGGGTTAAGTGTCAGGGTTAAGATTTATGTTTAATTCTTAAGTTTACGTCTTAGGGTTAAGTCTAATAGTTTAGTCTTAAATTTAAGTCTTAGTGTTGTCTTCGGTTAAGTTATAGTGTTAAGTCTTAGGGTTACATCCTAAGGTTCAGTCTTATATTAAATTCTCAGGGTTAAGTCTTAGGGATAAGTCTTAAGGTTAAGCCTTAGTATTATGTCTTAAGATTCAGTCTTAAATTTAAATCTTAATAATAAGTCTTAAGGTTAAGGTTTGGGGATAAGTCTTAGGGTTAAGTCTCAGGGATAAGTCTTAGGGTTAAGTCTCAGGGATAAGTCTTAGGGTTAAGTCTTAAGGTTAAATCTTAGGGTTAAGTCTTAAGGTTAAGTCTCAGGGTTAAGTCTTAGGTTAAGTATTAGTATTAAGTCTTAGGGTTAAGTCTTGTGGTTAAGTCCTAAATTTAAGTCTTAGGGTTATGTCTTAGGGATAAGTCTTAGGGTTAAGTCTTATGGTTAAGTCGTAAATTTAAGTCTTAGGGTTATGTCTTAGGGATAAGTCTTAAGGTGAAGTCTTAGGATCAAGTCTTAAGGTGAAGTCATTATGTTAATCCTTAGGGTTAAGTTTTAGGATTGTTTCTTAGGGTTAAGTCTTAATGTTAAGTGTCAGGTTAAGTCTTACAGTTAAGTCTTATGGTTACCTCTTAATGTTATGTCTTAGGGTTAAGTTATAAGGTTAAGTCTAAGGGTTAACTCCTAAGGTTAAGTGTTAAGTTTGAATATTAAAGTTAGGTCTTAAGGTTAAGACTTAGGGTTAAGTCTTATAGTTAAGTCTTTAGGGTTAAGTCTTAGGGTTAAGTTTTTGGCTTACGTCTTAGGGTAAAGTATTAAGGTTAAGTCTTAAACTTAAGTCTTAACGTCAAGTCTTAAGGTTGAGCCTTAAGGTTAAGTTTTAGGGTTAAGTCTTAGGCTTAATTTTTATGGTTAAGTCTTAAGGTTAAGTTTTAGGGTTAAGTCTTCTAGTTAAGTCTTAGGGTTAAGTCTCAGGTTTATGTCTTACGGTTAAGTCTTAAGGTTATGTTTTAAGGTTTAGTCTTGTAGTTAAGACTTAACGGTAAATCTGAAGGTTAAGTCTCATGGTTAAGTCTTAGGGATAAGTCTCAGGGTTAAGGCTCAAGGTAAGGTCTCAAGGTTAAGTCCCAGGGTTAAGTCGTAAGGTTCTGTCTTAAGGCTGAGACTTAGGGTTAAGTCTTAAGGTTAAGTCTTATGGATTGAGTCTTAGGTTTACGTCTTAGAGTTAAGTCTTGGGGATATGGCTTAGGGTTAAGTCTCAGGGTTAAGTTTCAAGGCTAAGTTTCAATGTTAAGTCTCAGGGTTATGACTTAGGGTTAAGCATTAAGGTTAAGTCTTAGGTTTCAGTCTCAGGGTTATGTCTTAGGATTAAGTCTTAGGGTTAAGTCTTAGGGTTAAGTATTAAATTTAAGTCTTAGGGTTAATTCTTAGGGTTATGTCCTAAAGATCACGTCTTAAGGTTAAATCTTAGGGTTAGGTCTTAAGGTTAAGACTTAAGATTAAGTCTTAGAGTTATGTCTTAGGGTTAAGTCTTAAGGTTAAGACTTAGAGTTAAGTATTTAAGGTTACGTCTTAGGTTTATTGTCTTAGGGTTAAGTCTTAGGGTGTTGTCTTAAGGTTAAGTATTAATATTAAGTCTTAGGGTTAAAGTCATAAGATTTAATCTCAGGGTTAACTCTTATGGCTATGTCATAAGTTTAAGTCTTAATTTTAAGTCTTGGGGATAAATCTTTGGGTTAAGTCTCACGGTTAATCTCAGGGTTAAGACTTAGGGTTAAGTCTTAAGGTTAAGTCTTAGGGTTTAGTCTTAGGGTTCAGTCGTAGGGTTAAGTCTCAGGGTTATGCCTTAGGGTTAAGTCTTATGTTTAAGTTAAGTCTTAGGTTTAAATCATAGGGTTAAGTCTTAGGGTTAAGTTTTAAGTTTAAGTCTTAGGGTTAAGTCTCAGGTTTAGTTTTTAAGGTTAAGTCACAAGGTTAAGTCTTAAGGTTAAGTCTTAATTATAAGTGTTAGGGTTAAGTCTTAAGGTTAAGTCTAAGGGTTAAGTCTCTAAGATTAAGTATTAGGTTTAAGTCTCAGGGTTAAGTCTTAGGGATAAGTCTTAAGGTTAAGTCTTAAATTCAAGTCCTAGGGTTAAGTTTTAAGGTTAAGTCTTAAGGTTAAGTCTCAGGGTTATGTCTTAGGGTTAAGTCTCAGGGTTAAGTCTTAGGGTTAACTGTTAAGGTTAAGACCTAAATTTAAGTCTTAGGGTTAAGCCTTAAGGATAAGACGTAAATTTGAGTCTTAGCGTTAAATCTTAAGGTTATGTCTTACGGTTAAGTGTTAAGGTTAAGTCTTAGATTTAAGTGTTATGGTTATGTCTTAAGGTTAAGTCTTAGTGTTAAGTCTTAGGATTAAGTCTTAAGGTTAACTGATAAATCTAAATCTTAGGGTTAAATCTTTGTGTTAAGTCTTAAGGTTAAATCTTAAGTCCTAGGGTTTGAGTCTTAGGTTTAAGTCTTAAATTTAAGTCTTTGGGATACGTCTTAGGGTTAAGTGTCAGGGTTAAGATTTATGTTTAATTCTTAAGTTTACGTCTTAGGGTTAAGTCTAAAAGTTTAGTCTTAAATTTAAGTCTTAGTGTTGTCTTCGGTTAAGTTATAGTGTTAAGTCTTAGGGTTACATCCTAAGGTTCAGTCTTATATTAAATTCTCAGGGTTAAGTCTTAGGGATAAGTCTTAAGGTTAAGCCTTAGTATTATGTCTTAAGATTCAGTCTTAAATTTAAATCTTAATAATAAGTCTTAAGGTTAAGGTTTGGGGATAAGTCTTAGGGTTAAGTCTCAGGGATAAGTCTTAGGGTTAAGTCTCAGGGATAAGTCTTAGGGTTAAGTCTTAAGGTTAAATCTTAGGGTTAAGTCTTAAGGTTAAGTCTCAGGGTTAAGTCTTAGGTTAAGTATTAGTATTAAGTCTTAGGGTTAAGTCTTGTGGTTAAGTCCTAAATTTAAGTCTTAGGGTTATGTCTTAGGGATAAGTCTTAGGGTTAAGTCTTATGGTTAAGTCGTAAATTTAAGTCTTAGCGTTATGTCTTAGGGATAAGTCTTAAGGTGAAGTCTTAGGATCAAGTCTTAAGGTGAAGTCATTATGTTAATCCTTAGGGTTAAGTTTTAGGATTGTTTCTTAGGGTTAAGTCTTAATGTTAAGTGTCAGGTTAAGTCTTACAGTTAAGTCTTATGGTTACCTCTTAATGTTATGTCTTAGGGTTAAGTTATAAGGTTAAGTCTAAGGGTTAACTCCTAAGGTTAAGTGTTAAGTTTGAATATTAAAGTTAGGTCTTAAGGTTAAGACTTAGGGTTAAGTCTTATAGTTAAGTCTTTAGGGTTAAGTCTTAGGGTTAAGTTTTTGGCTTACGTCTTAGGGTAAAGTATTAAGGTTAAGTCTTAAACTTAAGTCTTAACGTCAAGTCTTAAGGTTGAGCCTTAAGGTTAAGTTTTAGGGTTAAGTCTTAGGCTTAATTTTTATGGTTAAGTCTTAAGGTTAAGTTTTAGGGTTAAGTCTTCCAGTTAAGTCTTAGGGTTAAGTCTCAGGTTTATGTCTTACGGTTAAGTCTTAAGGTTATGTTTTAAGGTTTAGTCTTGTAGTTAAGACTTAACGGTAAATCTGAAGGTTAAGTCTCATGGTTAAGTCTTAGGGATAAGTCTCAGGGTTAAGGCTCAAGGTAAGGTCTCAAGGTTAAGTCCCAGGGTTAAGTCGTAAGGTTCTGTCTTAAGGCTGAGACTTAGGGTTAAGTCTTAAGGTTAAGTCTTATGGATTGAGTCTTAGGTTTACGTCTTAGAGTTAAGTCTTGGGGATATGGCTTAGGGTTAAGTCTCAGGGTTAAGTTTCAAGGCTAAGTTTCAATGTTAAGTCTCAGGGTTATGACTTAGGGTTAAGCATTAAGGTTAAGTCTTAGGTTTCAGTCTCAGGGTTATGTCTTAGGATTAAGTCTTAGGGTTAAGTCTTAGGGTTAAGTATTAAATTTAAGTCTTAGGGTTAATTCTTAGGGTTATGTCCTAAAGATCACGTCTTAAGGTTAAATCTTAGGGTTAGGTCTTAAGGTTAAGACTTAAGATTAAGTCTTAGAGTTATGTCTTAGGGTTAAGTCTTAAGGTTAAGACTTAGAGTTAAGTATTTAAGGTTACGTCTTAGGTTTATTGTCTTAGGGTTAAGTCTTAGGGTGTTGTCTTAAGGTTAAGTATTAATATTAAGTCTTAGGGTTAAAGTCATAAGATTTAATCTCAGGGTTAACTCTTATGGCTATGTCATAAGTTTAAGTCTTAATTTTAAGTCTTGGGGATAAATCTTTGGGTTAAGTCTCACGGTTAATCTCAGGGTTAAGACTTAGGGTTAAGTCTTAAGGTTAAGTCTTAGGGTTTAGTCTTAGGGTTCAGTCGTAGGGTTAAGTCTCAGGGTTATGCCTTAGGGTTAAGTCTTATGTTTAAGTTAAGTCTTAGGTTTAAATCATAGGGTTAAGTCTTAGGGTTAAGTTTTAAGTTTAAGTCTTAGGGTTAAGTCTCAGGTTTAGTTTTTAAGGTTAAGTCACAAGGTTAAGTCTTAAGGTTAAGTCTTAATTATAAGTGTTAGGGTTAAGTCTTAAGGTTAAGTCTAAGGGTTAAGTCTCTAAGATTAAATATTAGGTTTAAGTCTCAGGGTTAAGTCTTAGGGATAAGTCTTAAGGTTAAGTCTTAAATTCAAGTCCTAGGGTTAAGTTTTAAGGTTAAGTCTTAAGGTTAAGTCTCAGGGTTATGTCTTAGGGTTAAGTCTCAGGGTTAAGTCTTAGGGTTAACTGTTAAGGTTAAGACCTAAATTTAAGTCTTAGGGTTAAGCCTTAAGGATAAGACGTAAATTTGAGTCTTAGCGTTAAATCTTAAGGTTATGTCTTACGGTTAAGTGTTAAGGTTAAGTCTTAGATTTAAGTGTTATGGTTATGTCTTAAGGTTAAGTCTTAGTGTTAAGTCTTAGGATTAAGTCTTAAGGTTAACTCATAAATCTAAATCTTAGGGTTAAATCTTTGTGTTAAGTCTTAAGGTTAAATCTTAAGTCCTAGGGTTTGAGTCTTAGGTTTAAGTCTTAAATTTAAGTCTTTGGGATACGTCTTAGGGTTAAGTGTCAGGGTTAAGATTTATGTTTAATTCTTAAGTTTACGTCTTCGGGTTAAGTCTAAAAGTTTAGTCTTAAATTTAAGTCTTAGTGTTGTCTTCGGTTAAGTTATAGTGTTAAGTCTTAGGGTTACATCCTAAGGTTCAGTCTTATATTAAATTCTCAGGGTTAAGTCTTAGGGATAAGTCTTAAGGTTAAGCCTTAGTATTATGTCTTAAGATTCAGTCTTAAATTTAAATCTTAATAATAAGTCTTAAGGTTAAGGTTTGGGGATAAGTCTTAGGGTTAAGTCTCAGGGATAAGTCTTAGGGTTAAGTCTCAGGGATAAGTCTTAGGGTTAAGTCTTAAGGTTAAATCTTAGGGTTAAGTCTTAAGGTTAAGTCTCAGGGTTAAGTCTTAGGTTAAGTATTAGTATTAAGTCTTAGGGTTAAGTCTTGTGGTTAAGTCCTAAATTTAAGTCTTAGGGTTATGTCTTAGGGATAAGTCTTAGGGTTAAGTCTTATGGTTAAGTCGTAAATTTAAGTCTTAGGGTTATGTCTTAGGGATAAGTCTTAAGGTGAAGTCTTAGGATCAAGTCTTAAGGTGAAGTCATTATGTTAATCCTTAGGGTTAAGTTTTAGGATTGTTTCTTAGGGTTAAGTCTTAATGTTAAGTGTCAGGTTAAGTCTTACAGTTAAGTCTTATGGTTACCTCTTAATGTTATGTCTTAGGGTTAAGTTATAAGGTTAAGTCTAAGGGTTAACTCCTAAGGTTAAGTGTTAAGTTTGAATATTAAAGTTAGGTCTTAAGGTTAAGACTTAGGGTTAAGTCTTATAGTTAAGTCTTTAGGGTTAAGTCTTAGGGTTAAGTTTTTGGCTTACGTCTTAGGGTAAAGTATTAAGGTTAAGTCTTAAACTTAAGTCTTAACGTCAAGTCTTAAGGTTGAGCCTTAAGGTTAAGTTTTAGGGTTAAGTCTTAGGCTTAATTTTTATGGTTAAGTCTTAAGGTTAAGTTTTAGGGTTAAGTCTTCCAGTTAAGTCTTAGGGTTAAGTCTCAGGTTTATGTCTTACGGTTAAGTCTTAAGGTTATGTTTTAAGGTTTAGTCTTGTAGTTAAGACTTAACGGTAAATCTGAAGGTTAAGTCTCATGGTTAAGTCTTAGGGATAAGTCTCAGGGTTAAGGCTCAAGGTAAGGTCTCAAGGTTAAGTCCCAGGGTTAAGTCGTAAGGTTCTGTCTTAAGGCTGAGACTTAGGGTTAAGTCTTAAGGTTAAGTCTTATGGATTGAGTCTTAGGTTTACGTCTTAGAGTTAAGTCTTGGGGATATGGCTTAGGGTTAAGTCTCAGGGTTAAGTTTCAAGGCTAAGTTTCAATGTTAAGTCTCAGGGTTATGACTTAGGGTTAAGCATTAAGGTTAAGTCTTAGGTTTCAGTCTCAGGGTTATGTCTTAGGATTAAGTCTTAGGGTTAAGTCTTAGGGTTAAGTATTAAATTTAAGTCTTAGGGTTAATTCTTAGGGTTATGTCCTAAAGATCACGTCTTAAGGTTAAATCTTAGGGTTAGGTCTTAAGGTTAAGACTTAAGATTAAGTCTTAGAGTTATGTCTTAGGGTTAAGTCTTAAGGTTAAGACTTAGAGTTAAGTATTTAAGGTTACGTCTTAGGTTTATTGTCTTAGGGTTAAGTCTTAGGGTGTTGTCTTAAGGTTAAGTATTAATATTAAGTCTTAGGGTTAAAGTCATAAGATTTAATCTCAGGGTTAACTCTTATGGCTATGTCATAAGTTTAAGTCTTAATTTTAAGTCTTGGGGATAAATCTTTGGGTTAAGTCTCACGGTTAATCTCAGGGTTAAGACTTAGGGTTAAGTCTTAAGGTTAAGTCTTAGGGTTTAGTCTTAGGGTTCAGTCGTAGGGTTAAGTCTCAGGGTTATGCCTTAGGGTTAAGTCTTATGTTTAAGTTAAGTCTTAGGTTTAAATCATAGGGTTAAGTCTTAGGGTTAAGTTTTAAGTTTAAGTCTTAGGGTTAAGTCTCAGGTTTAGTTTTTAAGGTTAAGTCACAAGGTTAAGTCTTAAGGTTAAGTCTTAATTATAAGTGTTAGGGTTAAGTCTTAAGGTTAAGTCTAAGGGTTAAGTCTCTAAGATTAAGTATTAGGTTTAAGTCTCAGGGTTAAGTCTTAGGGATAAGTCTTAAGGTTAAGTCTTAAATTCAAGTCCTAGGGTTAAGTTTTAAGGTTAAGTCTTAAGGTTAAGTCTCAGGGTTATGTCTTAGGGTTAAGTCTCAGGGTTAAGTCTTAGGGTTAACTGTTAAGGTTAAGACCTAAATTTAAGTCTTAGGGTTAAGCCTTAAGGATAAGACGTAAATTTGAGTCTTAGCGTTAAATCTTAAGGTTATGTCTTACGGTTAAGTGTTAAGGTTAAGTCTTAGATTTAAGTGTTATGGTTATGTCTTAAGGTTAAGTCTTAGTGTTAAGTCTTAGGATTAAGTCTTAAGGTTAACTCATAAATCTAAATCTTAGGGTTAAATCTTTGTGTTAAGTCTTAAGGTTAAATCTTAAGTCCTAGGGTTTGAGTCTTAGGTTTAAGTCTTAAATTTAAGTCTTTGGGATACGTCTTAGGGTTAAGTGTCAGGGTTAAGATTTATGTTTAATTCTTAAGTTTACGTCTTAGGGTTAAGTCTAAAAGTTTAGTCTTAAATTTAAGTCTTAGTGTTGTCTTCGGTTAAGTTATAGTGTTTAAGTCTTAGGGTTACATCCTAAGGTTCAGTCTTATATTAAATTCTCAGGGTTAAGTCTTAGGGATAAGTCTTAAGGTTAAGCCTTAGTATTATGTCTTAAGATTCAGTCTTAAATTTAAATCTTAATAATAAGTCTTAAGGTTAAGGTTTGGGGATAAGTCTTAGGGTTAAGTCTCAGGGATAAGTCTTAGGGTTAAGTCTCAGGGATAAGTCTTAGGGTTAAGTCTTAAGGTTAAATCTTAGGGTTAAGTCTTAAGGTTAAGTCTCAGGGTTAAGTCTTAGGTTAAGTATTAGTATTAAGTCTTAGGGTTAAGTCTTGTGGTTAAGTCCTAAATTTAAGTCTTAGGGTTATGTCTTAGGGATAAGTCTTAGGGTTAAGTCTTATGGTTAAGTCGTAAATTTAAGTCTTAGGGTTATGTCTTAGGGATAAGTCTTAAGGTGAAGTCTTAGGATCAAGTCTTAAGGTGAAGTCATTATGTTAATCCTTAGGGTTAAGTTTTAGGATTGTTTCTTAGGGTTAAGTCTTAATGTTAAGTGTCAGGTTAAGTCTTACAGTTAAGTCTTATGGTTACCTCTTAATGTTATGTCTTAGGGTTAAGTTATAAGGTTAAGTCTAAGGGTTAACTCCTAAGGTTAAGTGTTAAGTCTGAATATTAAAGTTAGGTCTTAAGGTTAAGACTTAGGGTTAAGTCTTATAGTTAAGTCTTTAGGGTTAAGTCTTAGGGTTAAGTTTTTGGCTTACGTCTTAGGGTAAAGTATTAAGGTTAAGTCTTAAACTTAAGTCTTAACGTCAAGTCTTAAGGTTGAGCCTTAAGGTTAAGTTTTAGGGTTAAGTCTTAGGC
This sequence comes from Falco peregrinus, assembly GCF_023634155.1. Lineage (NCBI taxonomy): Eukaryota > Metazoa > Chordata > Aves > Falconiformes > Falconidae > Falco > Falco peregrinus. The sequence continues at coordinate 72,040 of NW_026599603.1, read as the reverse complement.
TTAATTTTTATGGTTAAGTCTTAAGGTTAAGTTTTAGGGTTAAGTCTTCTAGTTAAGTCTTAGGGTTAAGTCTCAGGTTTATGTCTTACGGTTAAGTCTTAAGGTTATGTTTTAAGGTTTAGTCTTGTAGTTAAGACTTAACGGTAAATCTGAAGGTTAAGTCTCATGGTTAAGTCTTAGGGATAAGTCTCAGGGTTAAGGCTCAAGGTAAGGTCTCAAGGTTAAGTCCCAGGGTTAAGTCGTAAGGTTCTGTCTTAAGGCTGAGACTTAGGGTTAAGTCTTAAGGTTAAGTCTTATGGATTGAGTCTTAGGTTTACGTCTTAGAGTTAAGTCTTGGGGATATGGCTTAGGGTTAAGTCTCAGGGTTAAGTTTCAAGGCTAAGTTTCAATGTTAAGTCTCAGGGTTATGACTTAGGGTTAAGCATTAAGGTTAAGTCTTAGGTTTCAGTCTCAGGGTTATGTCTTAGGATTAAGTCTTAGGGTTAAGTCTTAGGGTTAAGTATTAAATTTAAGTCTTAGGGTTAATTCTTAGGGTTATGTCCTAAAGATCACGTCTTAAGGTTAAATCTTAGGGTTAGGTCTTAAGGTTAAGACTTAAGATTAAGTCTTAGAGTTATGTCTTAGGGTTAAGTCTTAAGGTTAAGACTTAGAGTTAAGTATTTAAGGTTACGTCTTAGGTTTATTGTCTTAGGGTTAAGTCTTAGGGTGTTGTCTTAAGGTTAAGTATTAATATTAAGTCTTAGGGTTAAAGTCATAAGATTTAATCTCAGGGTTAACTCTTATGGCTATGTCATAAGTTTAAGTCTTAATTTTAAGTCTTGGGGATAAATCCTTGGGTTAAGTCTCACGGTTAATCTCAGGGTTAAGACTTAGGGTTAAGTCTTAAGGTTAAGTCTTAGGGTTTAGTCTTAGGGTTCAGTCGTAGGGTTAAGTCTCAGGGTTATGCCTTAGGGTTAAGTCTTATGTTTAAGTTAAGTCTTAGGTTTAAATCATAGGGTTAAGTCTTAGGGTTAAGTTTTAAGTTTAAGTCTTAGGGTTAAGTCTCAGGTTTAGTTTTTAAGGTTAAGTCACAAGGTTAAGTCTTAATTATAAGTGTTAGGGTTAAGTCTTAAGGTTAAGTCTAAGGGTTAAGTCTCTAAGATTAAGTATTAGGTTTAAGTCTCAGGGTTAAGTCTTAGGGATAAGTCTTAAGGTTAAGTCTTAAATTCAAGTCCTAGGGTTAAGTTTTAAGGTTAAGTCTCAGGGTTATGTCTTAGGGTTAAGTCTTAGGTTTAAGTCTCAGGGTTAAGTCTTAGGGTTAACTGTTAAGGTTAAGACCTAAATTTAAGTCTTAGGGTTAAGCCTTAAGGATAAGACGTAAATTTGAGTCTTAGCGTTAAATCTTAAGGTTATGTCTTACGGTTAAGTGTTAAGGTTAAGTCTTAGATTTAAGTGTTATGGTTATGTCTTAAGGTTAAGTCTTAGTGTTAAGTCTTAGGATTAAGTCTTAAGGTTAACTCATAAATCTAAATCTTAGGGTTAAATCTTTGTGTTAAGTCTTAAGGTTAAATCTTAAGTCCTAGGGTTTGAGTCTTAGGTTTAAGTCTTAAATTTAAGTCTTTGGGATACGTCTTAGGGTTAAGTGTCAGGGTTAAGATTTATGTTTAATTCTTAAGTTTACGTCTTAGGGTTAAGTCTAAAAGTTTAGTCTTAAATTTAAGTCTTAGTGTTGTCTTCGGTTAAGTTATAGTGTTAAGTCTTAGGGTTACATCCTAAGGTTCAGTCTTATACTAAATTCTCAGGGTTAAGTCTTAGGGATAAGTCTTAAGGTTAAGCCTTAGTATTATGTCTTAAGATTCAGTCTTAAATTTAAATCTTAATAATAAGTCTTAAGGTTAAGGTTTGGGGATAAGTCTTAGGGTTAAGTCTCAGGGATAAGTCTTAGGGTTAAGTCTCAGGGATAAGTCTTAGGGTTAAGTCTTAAGGTTAAATCTTAGGGTTAAGTCTTAAGGTTAAGTCTCAGGGTTAAGTCTTAGGTTAAGTATTAGTATTAAGTCTTAGGGTTAAGTCTTGTGGTTAAGTCCTAAATTTAAGTCTTAGGGTTATGTCTTAGGGATAAGTCTTAGGGTTAAGTCTTATGGTTAAGTCGTAAATTTAAGTCTTAGGGTTATGTCTTAGGGATAAGTCTTAAGGTGAAGTCTTAGGATCAAGTCTTAAGGTGAAGTCATTATGTTAATCCTTAGGGTTAAGTTTTAGGATTGTTTCTTAGGGTTAAGTCTTAATGTTAAGTGTCAGGTTAAGTCTTACAGTTAAGTCTTATGGTTACCTCTTAATGTTATGTCTTAGGGTTAAGTTATAAGGTTAAGTCTAAGGGTTAACTCCTAAGGTTAAGTGTTAAGTCTGAATATTAAAGTTAGGTCTTAAGGTTAAGACTTAGGGTTAAGTCTTATAGTTAAGTCTTTAGGGTTAAGTCTTAGGGTTAAGTTTTTGGCTTACGTCTTAGGGTAAAGTATTAAGGTTAAGTCTTAAACTTAAGTCTTAACGTCAAGTCTTAAGGTTGAGCCTTAAGGTTAAGTTTTAGGGTTAAGTCTTAGGCTTAATTTTTATGGTTAAGTCTTAAGGTTAAGTTTTAGGGTTAAGTCTTCTAGTTAAGTCTTAGGGTTAAGTCTCAGGTTTATGTCTTACGGTTAAGTCTTAAGGTTATGTTTTAAGGTTTAGTCTTGTAGTTAAGACTTAACGGTAAATCTGAAGGTTAAGTCTCATGGTTAAGTCTTAGGGATAAGTCTCAGGGTTAAGGCTCAAGGTAAGGTCTCAAGGTTAAGTCCCAGGGTTAAGTCGTAAGGTTCTGTCTTAAGGCTGAGACTTAGGGTTAAGTCTTAAGGTTAAGTCTTATGGATTGAGTCTTAGGTTTACGTCTTAGAGTTAAGTCTTGGGGATATGGCTTAGGGTTAAGTCTCAGGGTTAAGTTTCAAGGCTAAGTTTCAATGTTAAGTCTCAGGGTTATGACTTAGGGTTAAGCATTAAGGTTAAGTCTTAGGTTTCAGTCTCAGGGTTATGTCTTAGGATTAAGTCTTAGGGTTAAGTATTAAATTTAAGTCTTAGGGTTAATTCTTAGGGTTATGTCCTAAAGATCACGTCTTAAGGTTAAATCTTAGGGTTAGGTCTTAAGGTTAAGACTTAAGATTAAGTCTTAGAGTTATGTCTTAGGGTTAAGTCTTAAGGTTAAGACTTAGAGTTAAGTATTTAAGGTTACGTCTTAGGTTTATTGTCTTAGGGTTAAGTCTTAGGGTGTTGTCTTAAGGTTAAGTATTAATATTAAGTCTTAGGGTTAAAGTCATAAGATTTAATCTCAGGGTTAACTCTTATGGTTATGTCATAAGTTTAAGTCTTAATTTTAAGTCTTGGGGATAAATCCTTGGGTTAAGTCTCACGGTTAATCTCAGGGTTAAGACTTAGGGTTAAGTCTTAAGGTTAAGTCTTAGGGTTTAGTCTTAGGGTTCAGTCGTAGGGTTAAGTCTCAGGGTTATGCCTTAGGGTTAAGTCTTATGTTTAAGATAAGTCTTAGGTTTAAATCATAGGGTTAAGTCTTAGGGTTAAGTTTTAAGTTTAAGTCTTAGGGTTAAGTCTCAGGTTTAGTTTTTAAGGTTAAGTCACAAGGTTAAGTCTTAATTATAAGTGTTAGGGTTAAGTCTTAAGGTTAAGTCTAAGGGTTAAGTCTCTAAGATTAAGTATTAGGTTTAAGTCTCAGGGTTAAGTCTTAGGGATAAGTCTTAAGGTTAAGTCTTAAATTCAAGTCCTAGGGTTAAGTTTTAAGGTTAAGTCTTAAGGTTAAGTCTCAGGGTTATGTCTTAGGGTTAAGTCTTAGGTTTAAGTCTCAGGGTTAAGTCTTAGGGTTAACTGTTAAGGTTAAGACCTAAATTTAAGTCTTAGGGTTAAGCCTTAAGGATAAGACGTAAATTTGAGTCTTAGCGTTAAATCTTAAGGTTATGTCTTACGGTTAAGTGTTAAGGTTAAGTCTTAGATTTAAGTGTTATGGTTATGTCTTAAGGTTAAGTCTTAGTGTTAAGTCTTAGGATTAAGTCTTAAGGTTAACTCATAAATCTAAATCTTAGGGTTAAATCTTTGTGTTAAGTCTTAAGGTTAAATCTTAAGTCCTAGGGTTTGAGTCTTAGGTTTAAGTCTTAAATTTAAGTCTTTGGGATACGTCTTAGGGTTAAGTGTCAGGGTTAAGATTTATGTTTAATTCTTAAGTTTACGTCTTAGGGTTAAGTCTAAAAGTTTAGTCTTAAATTTAAGTCTTAGTGTTGTCTTCGGTTAAGTTATAGTGTTAAGTCTTAGGGTTACATCCTAAGGTTCAGTCTTATACTAAATTCTCAGGGTTAAGTCTTAGGGATAAGTCTTAAGGTTAAGCCTTAGTATTATGTCTTAAGATTCAGTCTTAAATTTAAATCTTAATAATAAGTCTTAAGGTTAAGGTTTGGGGATAAGTCTTAGGGTTAAGTCTCAGGGATAAGTCTTAGGGTTAAGTCTCAGGGATAAGTCTTAGGGTTAAGTCTTAAGGTTAAATCTTAGGGTTAAGTCTTAAGGTTAAGTCTCAGGGTTAAGTCTTAGGTTAAGTATTAGTATTAAGTCTTAGGGTTAAGTCTTGTGGTTAAGTCCTAAATTTAAGTCTTAGGGTTATGTCTTAGGGATAAGTCTTAGGGTTAAGTCTTATGGTTAAGTCGTAAATTTAAGTCTTAGGGTTATGTCTTAGGGATAAGTCTTAAGGTGAAGTCTTAGGATCAAGTCTTAAGGTGAAGTCATTATGTTAATCCTTAGGGTTAAGTTTTAGGATTGTTTCTTAGGGTTAAGTCTTAATGTTAAGTGTCAGGTTAAGTCTTACAGTTAAGTCTTATGGTTACCTCTTAATGTTATGTCTTAGGGTTAAGTTATAAGGTTAAGTCTAAGGGTTAACTCCTAAGGTTAAGTGTTAAGTCTGAATATTAAAGTTAGGTCTTAAGGTTAAGACTTAGGGTTAAGTCTTATAGTTAAGTCTTTAGGGTTAAGTCTTAGGGTTAAGTTTTTGGCTTACGTCTTAGGGTAAAGTATTAAGGTTAAGTCTTAAACTTAAGTCTTAACGTCAAGTCTTAAGGTTGAGCCTTAAGGTTAAGTTTTAGGGTTAAGTCTTAGGCTTAATTTTTATGGTTAAGTCTTAAGGTTAAGTTTTAGGGTTAAGTCTTCTAGTTAAGTCTTAGGGTTAAGTCTCAGGTTTATGTCTTACGGTTAAGTCTTAAGGTTATGTTTTAAGGTTTAGTCTTGTAGTTAAGACTTAACGGTAAATCTGAAGGTTAAGTCTCATGGTTAAGTCTTAGGGATAAGTCTCAGGGTTAAGGCTCAAGGTAAGGTCTCAAGGTTAAGTCCCAGGGTTAAGTCGTAAGGTTCTGTCTTAAGGCTGAGACTTAGGGTTAAGTCTTAAGGTTAAGTCTTATGGATTGAGTCTTAGGTTTACGTCTTAGAGTTAAGTCTTGGGGATATGGCTTAGGGTTAAGTCTCAGGGTTAAGTTTCAAGGCTAAGTTTCAATGTTAAGTCTCAGGGTTATGACTTAGGGTTAAGCATTAAGGTTAAGTCTTAGGTTTCAGTCTCAGGGTTATGTCTTAGGATTAAGTCTTAGGGTTAAGTCTTAGGGTTAAGTATTAAATTTAAGTCTTAGGGTTAATTCTTAGGGTTATGTCCTAAAGATCACGTCTTAAGGTTAAATCTTAGGGTTAGGTCTTAAGGTTAAGACTTAAGATTAAGTCTTAGAGTTATGTCTTAGGGTTAAGTCTTAAGGTTAAGACTTAGAGTTAAGTATTTAAGGTTACGTCTTAGGTTTATTGTCTTAGGGTTAAGTCTTAGGGTGTTGTCTTAAGGTTAAGTATTAATATTAAGTCTTAGGGTTAAAGTCATAAGATTTAATCTCAGGGTTAACTCTTATGGTTATGTCATAAGTTTAAGTCTTAATTTTAAGTCTTGGGGATAAATCTTTGGGTTAAGTCTCACGGTTAATCTCAGGGTTAAGACTTAGGGTTAAGTCTTAAGGTTAAGTCTTAGGGTTTAGTCTTAGGGTTCAGTCGTAGGGTTAAGTCTCAGGGTTATGCCTTAGGGTTAAGTCTTATGTTTAAGTTAAGTCTTAGATTTAAATCATAGGGTTAAGTCTTAGGGTTAAGTTTTAAGTTTAAGTCTTAGGGTTAAGTCTCAGGTTTAGTTTTTAAGGTTAAGTCACAAGGTTAAGTCTTAATTATAAGTGTTAGGGTTAAGTCTTAAGGTTAAGTCTAAGGGTTAAGTCTCTAAGATTAAGTATTAGGTTTAAGTCTCAGGGTTAAGTCTTAGGGATAAGTCTTAAGGTTAAGTCTTAAATTCAAGTCCTAGGGTTAAGTTTTAAGGTTAAGTCTTAAGGTTAAGTCTCAGGGTTATGTCTTAGGGTTAAGTCTTAGGGTTAAGTTTTTGGCTTACGTCTTAGGGTAAAGTATTAAGGTTAAGTCTTAAACTTAAGTCTTAACGTCAAGTCTTAAGGTTGAGCCTTAAGGTTAAGTTTTAGGGTTAAGTCTTAGGCTTAATTTTTATGGTTAAGTCTTAAGGTTAAGTTTTAGGGTTAAGTCTTCCAGTTAAGTCTTAGGGTTAAGTCTCAGGTTTATGTCTTACGGTTAAGTCTTAAGGTTATGTTTTAAGGTTTAGTCTTGTAGTTAAGACTTAACGGTAAATCTGAAGGTTAAGTCTCATGGTTAAGTCTTAGGGATAAGTCTCAGGGTTAAGGCTCAAGGTAAGGTCTCAAGGTTAAGTCCCAGGGTTAAGTCGTAAGGTTCTGTCTTAAGGCTGAGACTTAGGGTTAAGTCTTAAGGTTAAGTCTTATGGATTGAGTCTTAGGTTTACGTCTTAGAGTTAAGTCTTGGGGATATGGCTTAGGGTTAAGTCTCAGGGTTAAGTTTCAAGGCTAAGTTTCAATGTTAAGTCTCAGGGTTATGACTTAGGGTTAAGCATTAAGGTTAAGTCTTAGGTTTCAGTCTCAGGGTTATGTCTTAGGATTAAGTCTTAGGGTTAAGTATTAAATTTAAGTCTTAGGGTTAATTCTTAGGGTTATGTCCTAAAGATCACGTCTTAAGGTTAAATCTTAGGGTTAGGTCTTAAGGTTAAGACTTAAGATTAAGTCTTAGAGTTATGTCTTAGGGTTAAGTCTTAAGGTTAAGACTTAGAGTTAAGTATTTAAGGTTACGTCTTAGGTTTATTGTCTTAGGGTTAAGTCTTAGGGTGTTGTCTTAAGGTTAAGTATTAATATTAAGTCTTAGGGTTAAAGTCATAAGATTTAATCTCAGGGTTAACTCTTATGGCTATGTCATAAGTTTAAGTCTTAATTTTAAGTCTTGGGGATAAATCCTTGGGTTAAGTCTCACGGTTAATCTCAGGGTTAAGACTTAGGGTTAAGTCTTAAGGTTAAGTCTTAGGGTTTAGTCTTAGGGTTCAGTCGTAGGGTTAAGTCTCAGGGTTATGCCTTAGGGTTAAGTCTTATGTTTAAGTTAAGTCTTAGGTTTAAATCATAGGGTTAAGTCTTAGGGTTAAGTTTTAAGTTTAAGTCTTAGGGTTAAGTCTCAGGTTTAGTTTTTAAGGTTAAGTCACAAGGTTAAGTCTTAAGGTTAAGTCTTAAATTATAAGTGTTAGGGTTAAGTCTTAAGGTTAAGTCTAAGGGTTAAGTCTCTAAGATTAAGTATTAGGTTTAAGTCTCAGGGTTAAGTCTTAGGGATAAGTCTTAAGGTTAAGTCTTAAATTCAAGTCCTAGGGTTAAGTTTTAAGGTTAAGTCTTAAGGTTAAGTCTCAGGGTTATGTCTTAGGGTTAAGTCTTAGGTTTAAGTCTCAGGGTTAAGTCTCAGGGTTAACTGTTAAGGTTAAGACCTAAATTTAAGTCTTAGGGTTAAGCCTTAAGGATAAGACGTAAATTTGAGTCTTAGCGTTAAATCTTAAGGTTATGTCTTACGGTTAAGTGTTAAGGTTAAGTCTTAGATTTAAGTGTTATGGTTATGTCTTAAGGTTAAGTCTTAGTGTTAAGTCTTAGGATTAAGTCTTAAGGTTAACTCATAAATCTAAATCTTAGGGTTAAATCTTTGTGTTAAGTCTTAAGGTTAAATCTGAAGTCCTAGGGTTTGAGTCTTAGGTTTAAGTCTTAAATTTAAGTCTTTGGGATACGTCTTAGGGTTAAGTGTCAGGGTTAAGATTTATGTTTAATTCTTAAGTTTACGTCTTAGGGTTAAGTCTAAAAGTTTAGTCTTAAATTTAAGTCTTAGTGTTGTCTTCGGTTAAGTTATAGTGTTAAGTCTTAGGGTTACATCCTAAGGTTCAGTCTTATATTAAATTCTCAGGGTTAAGTCTTAGGGATAAGTCTTAAGGTTAAGCCTTAGTATTATGTCTTAAGATTCAGTCTTAAATTTAAATCTTAATAATAAGTCTTAAGGTTAAGGTTTGGGGATAAGTCTTAGGGTTAAGTCTCAGGGATAAGTCTTAGGGTTAAGTCTCAGGGATAAGTCTTAGGGTTAAGTCTTAAGGTTAAGTCTCAGGGTTAAGTCTTAGGTTAAGTATTAGTATTAAGTCTTAGGGTTAAGTCTTGTGGTTAAGTCCTAAATTTAAGTCTTAGGGTTATGTCTTAGGGATAAGTCTTAGGGTTACGTCTTATGGTTAAGTCGTAAATTTAAGTCTTAGGGTTATGTCTTAGGGATAAGTCTTAAGGTGAAGTCTTAGGATCAAGTCTTAAGGTGAAGTCATTATGTTAATCCTTAGGGTTAAGTTTTAGGATTGTTTCTTAGGGTTAAGTCTTAATGTTAAGTGTCAGGTTAAGTCTTACAGTTAAGTCTTATGGTTACCTCTTAATGTTATGTCTTAGGGTTAAGTTATAAGGTTAAGTCTAAGGGTTAACTCCTAAGGTTAAGTGTTAAGTTTGAATATTAAAGTTAGGTCTTAAGGTTAAGACTTAGGGTTAAGTCTTATAGTTAAGTCTTTAGGGTTAAGTCTTAGGGTTAAGTTTTTGGCTTACGTCTTAGGGTAAAGTATTAAGGTTAAGTCTTAAACTTAAGTCTTAACGTCAAGTCTTAAGGTTGAGCCTTAAGGTTAAGTTTTAGGGTTAAGTCTTAGGCTTAATTTTTATGGTTAAGTCTTAAGGTTAAGTTTTAGGGTTAAGTCTTCTAGTTAAGTCTTAGGGTTAAGTCTCAGGTTTATGTCTTACGGTTAAGTCTTAAGGTTATGTTTTAAGGTTTAGTCTTGTAGTTAAGACTTAACGGTAAATCTGAAGGTTAAGTCTCATGGTTAAGTCTTAGGGATAAATCTCAGGGTTAAGGCTCAAGGTAAGGTCTCAAGGTTAAGTCCCAGGGTTAAGTCGTAAGGTTCTGTCTTAAGGCTGAGACTTAGGGTTAAGTCTTAAGGTTAAGTCTTATGGATTGAGTCTTAGGTTTACGTCTTAGAGTTAAGTCTTGGGGATATGGCTTAGGGTTAAGTCTCAGGGTTAAGTTTCAAGGCTAAGTTTCAATGTTAAGTCTCAGGGTTATGACTTAGGGTTAAGCATTAAGGTTAAGTCTTAGGTTTCAGTCTCAGGGTTATGTCTTAGGATTAAGTCTTAGGGTTAAGTCTTAGGGTTAAGTATTAAATTTAAGTCTTAGGGTTAATTCTTAGGGTTATGTCCTAAAGATCACGTCTTAAGGTTAAATCTTAGGGTTAGGTCTTAAGGTTAAGACTTAAGATTAAGTCTTAGAGTTATGTCTTAGGGTTAAGTCTTAAGGTTAAGACTTAGAGTTAAGTATTTAAGGTTACGTCTTAGGTTTATTGTCTTAGGGTTAAGTCTTAGGGTGTTGTCTTAAGGTTAAGTATTAATATTAAGTCTTAGGGTTAAAGTCATAAGATTTAATCTCAGGGTTAACTCTTATGGCTATGTCATAAGTTTAAGTCTTAATTTTAAGTCTTGGGGATAAATCCTTGGGTTAAGTCTCACGGTTAATCTCAGGGTTAAGACTTAGGGTTAAGTCTTAAGGTTAAGTCTTAGGGTTTAGTCTTAGGGTTCAGTCGTAGGGTTAAGTCTCAGGGTTATGCCTTAGGGTTAAGTCTTATGTTTAAGTTAAGTCTTAGGTTTAAATCATAGGGTTAAGTCTTAGGGTTAAGTTTTAAGTTTAAGTCTTAGGGTTAAGTCTCAGGTTTAGTTTTTAAGGTTAAGTCACAAGGTTAAGTCTTAATTATAAGTGTTAGGGTTAAGTCTTAAGGTTAAGTCTAAGGGTTAAGTCTCTAAGATTAAGTATTAGGTTTAAGTCTCAGGGTTAAGTCTTAGGGATAAGTCTTAAGGTTAAGTCTTAAATTCAAGTCCTAGGGTTAAGTTTTAAGGTTAAGTCTTAAGGTTAAGTCTCAGGGTTATGTCTTAGGGTTAAGTCTTAGGTTTAAGTCTCAGGGTTAAGTCTTAGGGTTAACTGTTAAGGTTAAGACCTAAATTTAAGTCTTAGGGTTAAGCCTTAAGGATAAGACGTAAATTTGAGTCTTAGCGTTAAATCTTAAGGTTATGTCTTACGGTTAAGTGTTAAGGTTAAGTCTTAGATTTAAGTGTTATGGTTATGTCTTAAGGTTAAGTCTTAGTGTTAAGTCTTAGGATTAAGTCTTAAGGTTAACTCATAAATCTAAATCTTAGGGTTAAATCTTTGTGTTAAGTCTTAAGGTTAAATCTTAAGTCCTAGGGTTTGAGTCTTAGGTTTAAGTCTTAAATTTAAGTCTTTGGGATACGTCTTAGGGTTAAGTGTCAGGGTTAAGATTTATGTTTAATTCTTAAGTTTACGTCTTAGGGTTAAGTCTAAAAGTTTAGTCTTAAATTTAAGTCTTAGTGTTGTCTTCGGTTAAGTTATAGTGTTAAGTCTTAGGGTTACATCCTAAGGTTCAGTCTTATATTAAATTCTCAGGGTTAAGTCTTAGGGATAAGTCTTAAGGTTAAGCCTTAGTATTATGTCTTAAGATTCAGTCTTAAATTTAAATCTTAATAATAAGTCTTAAGGTTAAGGTTTGGGGATAAGTCTTAGGGTTAAGTCTCAGGGATAAGTCTTAGGGTTAAGTCTCAGGGATAAGTCTTAGGGTTAAGTCTTAAGGTTAAATCTTAGGGTTAAGTCTTAAGGTTAAGTCTCAGGGTTAAGTCTTAGGTTAAGTATTAGTATTAAGTCTTAGGGTTAAGTCTTGTGGTTAAGTCCTAAATTTAAGTCTTAGGGTTATGTCTTAGGGATAAGTCTTAGGGTTAGGTCTTATGGTTAAGTCGTAAATTTAAGTCTTAGGGTTATGTCTTAGGGATAAGTCTTAAGGTGAAGTCTTAGGATCAAGTCTTAAGGTGAAGTCATTATGTTAATCCTTAGGGTTAAGTTTTAGGATTGTTTCTTAGGGTTAAGTCTTAATGTTAAGTGTCAGGTTAAGTCTTACAGTTAAGTCTTATGGTTACCTCTTAATGTTATGTCTTAGGGTTAAGTTATAAGGTTAAGTCTAAGGGTTAACTCCTAAGGTTAAGTGTTAAGTTTGAATATTAAAGTTAGGTCTTAAGGTTAAGACTTAGGGTTAAGTCTTATAGTTAAGTCTTTAGGGTTAAGTCTTAGGGTTAAGTTTTTGGCTTACGTCTTAGGGTAAAGTATTAAGGTTAAGTCTTAAACTTAAGTCTTAACGTCAAGTCTTAAGGTTGAGCCTTAAGGTTAAGTTTTAGGGTTAAGTCTTAGGCTTAATTTTTATGGTTAAGTCTTAAGGTTAAGTTTTAGGGTTAAGTCTTCTAGTTAAGTCTTAGGGTTAAGTCTCAGGTTTATGTCTTACGGTTAAGTCTTAAGGTTATGTTTTAAGGTTTAGTCTTGTAGTTAAGACTTAACGGTAAATCTGAAGGTTAAGTCTCATGGTTAAGTCTTAGGGATAAGTCTCAGGGTTAAGGCTCAAGGTAAGGTCTCAAGGTTAAGTCCCAGGGTTAAGTCGTAAGGTTCTGTCTTAAGGCTGAGACTTAGGGTTAAGTCTTAAGGTTAAGTCTTATGGATTGAGTCTTAGGTTTACGTCTTAGAGTTAAGTCTTGGGGATATGGCTTAGGGTTAAGTCTCAGGGTTAAGTTTCAAGGCTAAGTTTCAATGTTAAGTCTCAGGGTTATGACTTAGGGTTAAGCATTAAGGTTAAGTCTTAGGTTTCAGTCTCAGGGTTATGTCTTAGGATTAAGTCTTAGGGTTAAGTCTTAGGGTTAAGTATTAAATTTAAGTCTTAGGGTTAATTCTTAGGGTTATGTCCTAAAGATCACGTCTTAAGGTTAAATCTTAGGGTTAGGTCTTAAGGTTAAGACTTAAGATTAAGTCTTAGAGTTATGTCTTAGGGTTAAGTCTTAAGGTTAAGACTTAGAGTTAAGTATTTAAGGTTACATCTTAGGTTTATTGTCTTAGGGTTAAGTCTTAGGGTGTTGTCTTAAGGTTAAGTATTAATATTAAGTCTTAGGGTTAAAGTCATAAGATTTAATCTCAGGGTTAACTCTTATGGTTATGTCATAAGTTTAAGTCTTAATTTTAAGTCTTGGGGATAAATCCTTGGGTTAAGTCTCACGGTTAATCTCAGGGTTAAGACTTAGGGTTAAGTCTTAAGGTTAAGTCTTAGGGTTTAGTCTTAGGGTTCAGTCGTAGGGTTAAGTCTCAGGGTTATGCCTTAGGGCTAAGTCTTATGTTTAAGTTAAGTCTTAGGTTTAAATCATAGGGTTAAGTCTTAGGGTTAAGTTTTAAGTTTAAGTCTTAGGGTTAAGTCTCAGGTTTAGTTTTTAAGGTTAAGTCACAAGGTTAAGTCTTAATTATAAGTGTTAGGGTTAAGTCTTAAGGTTAAGTCTAAGGGTTAAGTCTCTAAGATTAAGTATTAGGTTTAAGTCTCAGGGTTAAGTCTTAGGGATAAGTCTTAAGGTTAAGTCTTAAGTTCAAGTCCTAGGGTTAAGTTTTAAGGTTAAGTCTTAAGGTTAAGTCTCAGGGTTATGTCTTAGGGTTAAGTCTTAGGTTTAAGTCTCAGGGTTAAGTCTTAGGGTTAACTGTTAAGGTTAAGACCTAAATTTAAGTCTTAGGGTTAAGCCTTAAGGATAAGACGTAAATTTGAGTCTTAGCGTTAAATCTTAAGGTTATGTCTTACGGTTAAGTGTTAAGGTTAAGTCTTAGATTTAAGTGTTATGGTGATGTCTTAAGGTTAAGTCTTAGTGTTAAGTCTTAGGATTAAGTCTTAAGGTTAACTCATAAATCTAAATCTTAGGGTTAAATCTTTGTGTTAAGTCTTAAGGTTAAATCTTAAGTCCTAGGGTTTGAGTCTTAGGTTTAAGTCTTAAATTTAAGTCTTTGGGATACGTCCTAGGGTTAAGTGTCAGGGTTAAGATTTATGTTTAATTCTTAAGTTTACGTCTTAGGGTTAAGTCTAAAAGTTTAGTCTTAAATTTAAGTCTTAGTGTTGTCTTCGGTTAAGTTATAGTGTTAAGTCTTAGGGTTACATCCTAAGGTTCAGTCTTATATTAAATTCTCAGGGTTAAGTCTTAGGGATAAGTCTTAAGGTTAAGCCTTAGTATTATGTCTTAAGATTCAGTCTTAAATTTAAATCTTAATAATAAGTCTTAAGGTTAAGGTTTGGGGATAAGTCTTAGGGTTAAGTCTCAGGGATAAGTCTTAGGGTTAAGTCTCAGGGATAAGTCTTAGGGTTAAGTCTTAAGGTTAAATCTTAGGGTTAAGTCTTAAGGTTAAGTCTCAGGGTTAAGTCTTAGGTTAAGTATTAGTATTAAGTCTTAGGGTTAAGTCTTGTGGTTAAGTCCTAAATTTAAGTCTTAGGGTTATGTCTTAGGGATAAGTCTTAGGGTTAAGTCGTAAATTTAAGTCTTAGGGTTATGTCTTAGGGATAAGTCTTAAGGTGAAGTCTTAGGATCAAGTCTTAAGGTGAAGTCATTATGTTAATCCTTAGGGTTAAGTTTTAGGATTGTTTCTTAGGGTTAAGTCTTAATGTTAAGTGTCAGGTTAAGTCTTACAGTTAAGTCTTATGGTTACCTCTTAATGTTATGTCTTAGGGTTAAGTTATAAGGTTAAGTCTAAGGGTTAACTCCTAAGGTTAAGTGTTAAGTTTGAATATTAAAGTTAGGTCTTAAGGTTAAGACTTAGGGTTAAGTCTTATAGTTAAGTCTTTAGGGTTAAGTCTTAGGGTTAAGTTTTTGGCTTACGTCTTAGGGTAAAGTATTAAGGTTAAGTCTTAAACTTAAGTCTTAACGTCAAGTCTTAAGGTTGAGCCTTAAGGTTAAGTTTTAGGGTTAAGTCTTAGGCTTAATTTTTATGGTTAAGTCTTAAGGTTAAGTTTTAGGGTTAAGTCTTCTAGTTAAGTCTTAGGGTTAAGTCTCAGGTTTATGTCTTACGGTTAAGTCTTAAGGTTATGTTTTAAGGTTTAGTCTTGTAGTTAAGACTTAACGGTAAATCTGAAGGTTAAGTCTCATGGTTAAGTCTTAGGGATAAGTCTCAGGGTTAAGGCTCAAGGTAAGGTCTCAAGGTTAAGTCCCAGGGTTAAGTCGTAAGGTTCTGTCTTAAGGCTGAGACTTAGGGTTAAGTCTTAAGGTTAAGTCTTATGGATTGAGTCTTAGGTTTACGTCTTAGAGTTAAGTCTTGGGGATATGGCTTAGGGTTAAGTCTCAGGGTTAAGTTTCAAGGCTAAGTTTCAATGTTAAGTCTCAGGGTTATGACTTAGGGTTAAGCATTAAGGTTAAGTCTTAGGTTTCAGTCTCAGGGTTATGTCTTAGGATTAAGTCTTAGGGTTAAGTCTTAGGGTTAAGTATTAAATTTAAGTCTTAGGGTTAATTCTTAGGGTTATGTCCTAAAGATCACGTCTTAAGGTTAAATCTTAGGGTTAGGTCTTAAGGTTAAGACTTAAGATTAAGTCTTAGAGTTATGTCTTAGGGTTAAGTCTTAAGGTTAAGACTTAGAGTTAAGTATTTAAGGTTACGTCTTAGGTTTATTGTCTTAGGGTTAAGTCTTAGGGTGTTGTCTTAAGGTTAAGTATTAATATTAAGTCTTAGGGTTAAAGTCATAAGATTTAATCTCAGGGTTAACTCTTATGGCTATGTCATAAGTTTAAGTCTTAATTTTAAGTCTTGGGGATAAATCTTTGGGTTAAGTCTCACGGTTAATCTCAGGGTTAAGACTTAGGGTTAAGTCTTAAGGTTAAGTCTTAGGGTTTAGTCTTAGGGTTCAGTCGTAGGGTTAAGTCTCAGGGTTATGCCTTAGGGTTAAGTCTTATGTTTAAGTTAAGTCTTAGGTTTAAATCATAGGGTTAAGTCTTAGGGTTAAGTTTTAAGTTTAAGTCTTAGGGTTAAGTCTCAGGTTTAGTTTTTAAGGTTATGTCACAAGGTTAAGTCTTAAGGTTAAGTCTTAATTATAAGTGTTAGGGTTAAGTCTTAAGGTTAAGTCTAAGGGTTAAGTCTCTAAGATTAAGTATTAGGTTTAAGTCTCAGGGTTAAGTCTTAGGGATAAGTCTTAAGGTTAAGTCTTAAGTTCAAGTCCTAGGGTTAAGTTTTAAGGTTAAGTCTTAAGGTTAAGTCTCAGGGTTATGTCTTAGGGTTAAGTCTTAGGTTTAAGTCTCAGGGTTAAGTCTTAGGGTTAACTGTTAAGGTTAAGACCTAAATTTAAGTCTTAGGGTTAAGCCTTAAGGATAAGACGTAAATTTGAGTCTTAGCGTTAAATCTTAAGGTTATGTCTTACGGTTAAGTGTTAAGGTTAAGTCTTAGATTTAAGTGTTATGGTGATGTCTTAAGGTTAAGTCTTAGTGTTAAGTCTTAGGATTAAGTCTTAAGGTTAACTCATAAATCTAAATCTTAGGGTTAAATCTTTGTGTTAAGTCTTAAGGTTAAATCTTAAGTCCTAGGGTTTGAGTCTTAGGTTTAAGTCTTAAATTTAAGTCTTTGGGATACGTCTTAGGGTTAAGTGTCAGGGTTAAGATTTATGTTTAATTCTTAAGTTTACGTCTTCGGGTTAAGTCTAAAAGTTTAGTCTTAAATTTAAGTCTTAGTGTTGTCTTCGGTTAAGTTATAGTGTTAAGTCTTAGGGTTACATCCTAAGGTTCAGTCTTATATTAAATTCTCAGGGTTAAGTCTTAGGGATAAGTCTTAAGGTTAAGCCTTAGTATTATGTCTTAAGATTCAGTCTTAAATTTAAATCTTAATAATAAGTCTTAAGGTTAAGGTTTGGGGATAAGTCTTAGGGTTAAGTCTCAGCGATAAGTCTTAGGGTTAAGTCTCAGGGATAAGTCTTAGGGTTAAGTCTTAAGGTTAAATCTTAGGGTTAAGTCTTAAGGTTAAGTCTCAGGGTTAAGTCTTAGGTTAAGTATTAGTATTAAGTCTTAGGGTTAAGTCTTGTGGTTAAGTCCTAAATTTAAGTCTTAGGGTTATGTCTTAGGGATAAGTCTTAGGGTTAAGTCTTAGGGTTAAGTCGTAAATTTAAGTCTTAGGGTTATGTCTTAGGGATAAGTCTTAAGGTGAAGTCTTAGGATCAAGTCTTAAGGTGAAGTCATTATGTTAATCCTTAGGGTTAAGTTTTAGGATTGTTTCTTAGGGTTAAGTCTTAATGTTAAGTGTCAGGTTAAGTCTTACAGTTAAGTCTTATGGTTACCTCTTAATGTTATGTCTTAGGGTTAAGTTATAAGGTTAAGTCTAAGGGTTAACTCCTAAGGTTAAGTGTTAAGTTTGAATATTAAAGTTAGGTCTTAAGGTTAAGACTTAGGGTTAAGTCTTATAGTTAAGTCTTTAGGGTTAAGTCTTAGGGTTAAGTTTTTGGCTTACGTCTTAGGGTAAAGTATTAAGGTTAAGTCTTAAACTTAAGTCTTAACGTCAAGTCTTAAGGTTGAGCCTTAAGGTTAAGTTTTAGGGTTAAGTCTTCTAGTTAAGTCTTAGGGTTAAGTCTCAGGTTTATGTCTTACGGTTAAGTCTTAAGGTTATGTTTTAAGGTTTAGTCTTGTAGTTAAGACTTAACGGTAAATCTGAAGGTTAAGTCTCATGGTTAAGTCTTAGGGATAAGTCTCAGGGTTAAGGCTCAAGGTAAGGTCTCAAGGTTAAGTCCCAGGGTTAAGTCGTAAGGTTCTGTCTTAAGGCTGAGACTTAGGGTTAAGTCTTAAGGTTAAGTCTTATGGATTGAGTCTTAGGTTTACGTCTTAGAGTTAAGTCTTGGGGATATGGCTTAGGGTTAAGTCTCAGGGTTAAGTTTCAAGGCTAAGTTTCAATGTTAAGTCTCAGGGTTATGACTTAGGGTTAAGCATTAAGGTTAAGTCTTAGGTTTCAGTCTCAGGGTTATGTCTTAGGATTAAGTCTTAGGGTTAAGTCTTAGGGTTAAGTATTAAATTTAAGTCTTAGGGTTAATTCTTAGGGTTATGTCCTAAAGATCACGTCTTAAGGTTAAATCTTAGGGTTAGGTCTTAAGGTTAAGACTTAAGATTAAGTCTTAGAGTTATGTCTTAGGGTTAAGTCTTAAGGTTAAGACTTAGAGTTAAGTATTTAAGGTTACGTCTTAGGTTTATTGTCTTAGGGTTAAGTCTTAGGGTGTTGTCTTAAGGTTAAGTATTAATATTAAGTCTTAGGGTTAAAGTCATAAGATTTAATCTCAGGGTTAACTCTTATGGTTATGTCATAAGTTTAAGTCTTAATTTTAAGTCTTGGGGATAAATCCTTGGGTTAAGTCTCACGGTTAATCTCAGGGTTAAGACTTAGGGTTAAGTCTTAAGGTTAAGTCTTAGGGTTTAGTCTTAGGGTTCAGTCGTAGGGTTAAGTCTCAGGGTTATGCCTTAGGGTTAAGTCTTATGTTTAAGTTAAGTCTTAGGTTTAAATCATAGGGTTAAGTATTAGGGTTAAGTTTTAAGTTTAAGTCTTAGGGTTAAGTCTCAGGTTTAGTTTTTAAGGTTAAGTCACAAGGTTAAGTCTTAAGGTTAAGTCTTAATTATAAGTGTTAGGGTTAAGTCTTAAGGTTAAGTCTAAGGGTTAAGTCTCTAAGATTAAGTATTAGGTTTAAGTCTCAGGGTTAAGTCTTAGGGATAAGTCTTAAGGTTAAGTCTTAAATTCAAGTCCTAGGGTTAAGTTTTAAGGTTAAGTCTCAGGGTTATGTCTTAGGGTTAAGTCTTAGGTTTAAGTCTCAGGGTTAAGTCTTAGGGTTAACTGTTAAGGTTAAGACCTAAATTTAAGTCTTAGGGTTAAGCCTTAAGGATAAGACGTAAATTTGAGTCTTAGCGTTAAATCTTAAGGTTATGTCTTACGGTTAAGTGTTAAGGTTAAGTCTTAGATTTAAGTGTTATGGTTATGTCTTAAGGTTAAGTCTTAGTGTTAAGTCTTAGGATTAAGTCTTAAGGTTAACTCATAAATCTAAATCTCAGGGTTAAATCTTTGTGTTAAGTCTTAAGGTTAAATCTTAAGTCCTAGGGTTTGAGTCTTAGGTTTAAGTCTTAAATTTAAGTCTTTGGGATACGTCTTAGGGTTAAGTGTCAGGGTTAAGATTTATGTTTAATTCTTAAGTTTACGTCTTAGGGTTAAGTCTAAAAGTTTAGTCTTAAATTTAAGTCTTAGTGTTGTCTTCGGTTAAGTTATAGTGTTAAGTCTTAGGGTTACATCCTAAGGTTCAGTCTTATATTAAATTCTCAGGGTTAAGTCTTAGGGATAAGTCTTAAGGTTAAGCCTTAGTATTATGTCTTAAGATTCAGTCTTAAATTTAAATCTTAATAATAAGTCTTAAGGTTAAGGTTTGGGGATAAGTCTTAGGGTTAAGTCTCAGGGATAAGTCTTAGGGTTAAGTCTCAGGGATAAGTCTTAGGGTTAAGTCTTAAGGTTAAATCTTAGGGTTAAGTCTTAAGGTTAAGTCTCAGGGTTAAGTCTTAGGTTAAGTATTAGTATTAAGTCTTAGGGTTAAGTCTTGTGGTTAAGTCCTAAATTTAAGTCTTAGGGTTATGTCTTAGGGATAAGTCTTAGGGTTAAGTCTTATGGTTAAGTCGTAAATTTAAGTCTTAGGGTTATGTCTTAGGGATAAGTCTTAAGGTGAAGTCTTAGGATCAAGTCTTAAGGTGAAGTCATTATGTTAATCCTTAGGGTTAAGTTTTAGGATTGTTTCTTAGGGTTAAGTCTTAATGTTAAGTGTCAGGTTAAGTCTTACAGTTAAGTCTTATGGTTACCTCTTAATGTTATGTCTTAGGGTTAAGTTATAAGGTTAAGTCTAAGGGTTAACTCCTAAGGTTAAGTGTTAAGTTTGAATATTAAAGTTAGGTCTTAAGGTTAAGACTTAGGGTTAAGTCTTATAGTTAAGTCTTTAGGGTTAAGTCTTAGGGTTAAGTTTTTGGCTTACGTCTTAGGGTAAAGTATTAAGGTTAAGTCTTAAACTTAAGTCTTAACGTCAAGTCTTAAGGTTGAGCCTTAAGGTTAAGTTTTAGGGTTAAGTCTTAGGCTTAATTTTTATGGTTAAGTCTTAAGGTTAAGTTTTAGGGTTAAGTCTTCTAGTTAAGTCTTAGGGTTAAGTCTCAGGTTTATGTCTTACGGTTAAGTCTTAAGGTTATGTTTTAAGGTTTAGTCTTGTAGTTAAGACTTAACGGTAAATCTGAAGGTTAAGTCTCATGGTTAAGTCTTAGGGATAAGTCTCAGGGTTAAGGCTCAAGGTAAGGTCTCAAGGTTAAGTCCCAGGGTTAAGTCGTAAGGTTCTGTCTTAAGGCTGAGACTTAGGGTTAAGTCTTAAGGTTAAGTCTTATGGATTGAGTCTTAGGTTTACGTCTTAGAGTTAAGTCTTGGGGATATGGCTTAGGGTTAAGTCTCAGGGTTAAGTTTCAAGGCTAAGTTTCAATGTTAAGTCTCAGGGTTATGACTTAGGGTTAAGCATTAAGGTTAAGTCTTAGGTTTCAGTCTCAGGGTTATGTCTTAGGATTAAGTCTTAGGGTTAAGTCTTAGGGTTAAGTATTAAATTTAAGTCTTAGGGTTAATTCTTAGGGTTATGTCCTAAAGATCACGTCTTAAGGTTAAATCTTAGGGTTAGGTCTTAAGGTTAAGACTTAAGATTAAGTCTTAGAGTTATGTCTTAGGGTTAAGTCTTAAGGTTAAGACTTAGAGTTAAGTATTTAAGGTTACGTCTTAGGTTTATTGTCTTAGGGTTAAGTCTTAGGGTGTTGTCTTAAGGTTAAGTATTAATATTAAGTCTTAGGGTTAAAGTCATAAGATTTAATCTCAGGGTTAACTCTTATGGCTATGTCATAAGTTTAAGTCTTAATTTTAAGTCTTGGGGATAAATCCTTGGGTTAAGTCTCACGGTTAATCTCAGGGTTAAGACTTAGGGTTAAGTCTTAAGGTTAAGTCTTAGGGTTTAGTCTTAGGGTTCAGTCGTAGGGTTAAGTCTCAGGGTTATGCCTTAGGGTTAAGTCTTATGTTTAAGTTAAGTCTTAGGTTTAAATCATAGGGTTAAGTCTTAGGGTTAAGTTTTAAGTTTAAGTCTTAGGGTTAAGTCTCAGGTTTAGTTTTTAAGGTTAAGTCACAAGGTTAAGTCTTAATTATAAGTGTTAGGGTTAAGTCTTAAGGTTAAGTCTAAGGGTTAAGTCTCTAAGATTAAGTATTAGGTTTAAGTCTCAGCGTTAAGTCTTAGGGATAAGTCTTAAGGTTAAGTCTTAAATTCAAGTCTTAGGGATAAGTCTTAAGGTTAAGTCTTAAATTCAAGTCCTAGGGTTAAGTTTTAATGTTAAGTCTCAGGGTTATGTCTTAGGGTTAAGTCTTAGGTTTAAGTCTCAGGGTTAAGTCTTAGGGTTAACTGTTAAGGTTAAGACCTAAATTTAAGTCTTAGGGTTAAGCCTTAAGGATAAGACGTAAATTTGAGTCTTAGCGTTAAATCTTAAGGTTATGTCTTACGGTTAAGTGTTAAGGTTAAGTCTTAGATTTAAGTGTTATGGTTATGTCTTAAGGTTAAGTCTTAGTGTTAAGTCTTAGGATTAAGTCTTAAGGTTAACTCATAAATCTAAATCTTAGGGTTAAATCTTTGTGTTAAGTCTTAAGGTTAAATCTTAAGTCCTAGGGTTTGAGTCTTAGGTTTAAGTCTTAAATTTAAGTCTTTGGGATACGTCTTAGGGTTAAGTGTCAGGGTTAAGATTTATGTTTAATTCTTAAGTTTACGTCTTAGGGTTAAGTCTAAAAGTTTAGTCTTAAATTTAAGTCTTAGTGTTGTCTTCGGTTAAGTTATAGTGTTAAGTCTTAGGGTTACATCCTAAGGTTCAGTCTTATATTAAATTCTCAGGGTTAAGTCTTAGGGATAAGTCTTAAGGTTAAGCCTTAGTATTATGTCTTAAGATTCAGTCTTAAATTTAAATCTTAATAATAAGTCTTAAGGTTAAGGTTTGGGGATAAGTCTTAGGGTTAAGTCTCAGGGATAAGTCTTAGGGTTAAGTCTCAGGGATAAGTCTTAGGGTTAAGTCTTAAGGTTAAATCTTAGGGTTAAGTCTTAAGGTTAAGTCTCAGGGTTAAGTCTTAGGTTAAGTATTAGTATTAAGTCTTAGGGTTAAGTCTTGTGGTTAAGTCCTAAATTTAAGTCTTAGGGTTATGTCTTAGGGATAAGTCTTAGGGTTAAGTCTTATGGTTAAGTCGTAAATTTAAGTCTTAGCGTTATGTCTTAGGGATAAGTCTTAAGGTGAAGTCTTAGGATCAAGTCTTAAGGTGAAGTCATTATGTTAATCCTTAGGGTTAAGTTTTAGGATTGTTTCTTAGGGTTAAGTCTTAATGTTAAGTGTCAGGTTAAGTCTTACAGTTAAGTCTTATGGTTACCTCTTAATGTTATGTCTTAGGGTTAAGTTATAAGGTTAAGTCTAAGGGTTAACTCCTAAGGTTAAGTGTTAAGTTTGAATATTAAAGTTAGGTCTTAAGGTTAAGACTTAGGGTTAAGTCTTATAGTTAAGTCTTTAGGGTTAAGTCTTAGGGTTAAGTTTTTGGCTTACGTCTTAGGGTAAAGTATTAAGGTTAAGTCTTAAACTTAAGTCTTAACGTCAAGTCTTAAGGTTGAGCCTTAAGGTTAAGTTTTAGGGTTAAGTCTTAGGCTTAATTTTTATGGTTAAGTCTTACGGTTAAGTTTTAGGGTTAAGTCTTCCAGTTAAGTCTTAGGGTTAAGTCTCAGGTTTATGTCTTACGGTTAAGTCTTAAGGTTATGTTTTAAGGTTTAGTCTTGTAGTTAAGACTTAACGGTAAATCTGAAGGTTAAGTCTCATGGTTAAGTCTTAGGGATAAGTCTCAGGGTTAAGGCTCAAGGTAAGGTCTCAAGGTTAAGTCCCAGGGTTAAGTCGTAAGGTTCTGTCTTAAGGCTGAGACTTAGGGTTAAGTCTTAAGGTTAAGTCTTATGGATTGAGTCTTAGGTTTACGTCTTAGAGTTAAGTCTTGGGGATATGGCTTAGGGTTAAGTCTCAGGGTTAAGTTTCAAGGCTAAGTTTCAATGTTAAGTCTCAGGGTTATGACTTAGGGTTAAGCATTAAGGTTAAGTCTTAGGTTTCAGTCTCAGGGTTATGTCTTAGGATTAAGTCTTAGGGTTAAGTCTTAGGGTTAAGTATTAAATTTAAGTCTTAGGGTTAATTCTTAGGGTTATGTCCTAAAGATCACGTCTTAAGGTTAAATCTTAGGGTTAGGTCTTAAGGTTAAGACTTAAGATTAAGTCTTAGAGTTATGTCTTAGGGTTAAGTCTTAAGGTTAAGACTTAGAGTTAAGTATTTAAGGTTACGTCTTAGGTTTATTGTCTTAGGGTTAAGTCTTAGGGTGTTGTCTTAAGGTTAAGTATTAATATTAAGTCTTAGGGTTAAAGTCATAAGATTTAATCTCAGGGTTAACTCTTATGGTTATGTCATAAGTTTAAGTCTTAATTTTAAGTCTTGGGGATAAATCTTTGGGTTAAGTCTCACGGTTAATCTCAGGGTTAAGACTTAGGGTTAAGTCTTAAGGTTAAGTCTTAGGGTTTAGTCTTAGGGTTCAGTCGTAGGGTTAAGTCTCAGGGTTATGCCTTAGGGTTAAGTCTTATGTTTAAGTTAAGTCTTAGGTTTAAATCATAGGGTTAAGTCTTAGGGTTAAGTTTTAAGTTTAAGTCTTAGGGTTAAGTCTCAGGTTTAGTTTTTAAGGTTAAGTCACAAGGTTAAGTCTTAAGGTTAAGTCTTAATTATAAGTGTTAGGGTTAAGTCTTAAGGTTAAGTCTAAGGGTTAAGTCTCTAAGATTAAGTATTAGGTTTAAGTCTCAGGGTTAAGTCTTAGGGATAAGTCTTAAGGTTAAGTCTTAAATTCAAGTCCTAGGGTTAAGTTTTAAGGTTAAGTCTTAAGGTTAAGTCTCAGGGTTATGTCTTAGGGTTAAGTCTTAGGGTTAAGTCTTAGGGTTAACTGTTAAGGTTAAGACCTAAATTTAAGTCTTAGGGTTAAGCCTTAAGGATAAGACGTAAATTTGAGTCTTAGCGTTAAATCTTAAGGTTATGTCTTACGGTTAAGTGTTAAGGTTAAGTCTTAGATTTAAGTGTTATGGTTATGTCTTAAGGTTAAGTCTTAGTGTTAAGTCTTAGGATTAAGTCTTAAGGTTAACTCATAAATCTAAATCTTAGGGTTAAATCTTTGTGTTAAGTCTTAAGGTTAAATCTGAAGTCCTAGGGTTTGAGTCTTAGGTTTAAGTCTTAAATTTAAGTCTTTGGGATACGTCTTAGGGTTAAGTGTCAGGGTTAAGATTTATGTTTAATTCTTAAGTTTACGTCTTAGGGTTAAGTCTAAAAGTTTAGTCTTAAATTTAAGTCTTAGTGTTGTCTTCGGTTAAGTTATAGTGTTAAGTCTTAGGGTTACATCCTAAGGTTCAGTCTTATATTAAATTCTCAGGGTTAAGTCTTAGGGATAAGTCTTAAGGTTAAGCCTTAGTATTATGTCTTAAGATTCAGTCTTAAATTTAAATCTTAATAATAAGTCTTAAGGTTAAGGTTTGGGGATAAGTCTTAGGGTTAAGTCTCAGGGATAAGTCTTAGGGTTAAGTCTCAGGGATAAGTCTTAGGGTTAAGTCTTAAGGTTAAATCTTAGGGTTAAGTCTTAAGGTTAAGTCTCAGGGTTAAGTCTTAGGTTAAGTATTAGTATTAAGTCTTAGGGTTAAGTCTTGTGGTTAAGTCCTAAATTTAAGTCTTAGGGTTATGTCTTAGGGATAAGTCTTAGGGTTAAGTCTTATGGTTAAGTCGTAAATTTAAGTCTTAGGGTTATGTCTTAGGGATAATTCTTAAGGTGAAGTCTTAGGATCAAGTCTTAAGGTGAAGTCATTATGTTAATCCTTAGGGTTAAGTTTTAGGATTGTTTCTTAGGGTTAAGTCTTAATGTTAAGTGTCAGGTTAAGTCTTACAGTTAAGTCTTATGGTTACCTCTTAATGTTATGTCTTAGGGTTAAGTTATAAGGTTAAGTCTAAGGGTTAACTCCTAAGGTTAAGTGTTAAGTTTCAATATTAAAGTTAGGTCTTAAGGTTAAGACTTAGGGTTAAGTCTTATAGTTAAGTCTTTAGGGTTAAGTCTTAGGGTTAAGTTTTTGGCTTACGTCTTAGGGTAAAGTATTAAGGTTAAGTCTTAAACTTAAGTCTTAACGTCAAGTCTTAAGGTTGAGCCTTAAGGTTAAGTTTTAGGGTTAAGTCTTAGGCTTAATTTTTATGGTTAAGTCTTAAGGTTAAGTTTTAAGGTTAAGTCTTCTAGTTAAGTCTTAGGGTTAAGTCTCAGGTTTATGTCTTACGGTTAAGTCTTAAGGTTATGTTTTAAGGTTTAGTCTTGTAGTTAAGACTTAACGGTAAATCTGAAGGTTAAGTCTCATGGTTAAGTCTTAGGGATAAGTCTCAGGGTTAAGGCTCAAGGTAAGGTCTCAAGGTTAAGTCCCAGGGTTAAGTCGTAAGGTTCTGTCTTAAGGCTGAGACTTAGGGTTAAGTCTTAAGGTTAAGTCTTATGGATTGAGTCTTAGGTTTACGTCTTAGAGTTAAGTCTTGGGGATATGGCTTAGGGTTAAGTCTCAGGGTTAAGTTTCAAGGCTAAGTTTCAATGTTAAGTCTCAGGGTTATGACTTAGGGTTAAGCATTAAGGTTAAGTCTTAGGTTTCAGTCTCAGGGTTATGTCTTAGGATTAAGTCTTAGGGTTAAGTCTTAGGGTTAAGTATTAAATTTAAGTCTTAGGGTTAATTCTTAGGGTTATGTCCTAAAGATCACGTCTTAAGGTTAAATCTTAGGGTTAGGTCTTAAGGTTAAGACTTAAGATTAAGTCTTAGAGTTATGTCTTAGGGTTAAGTCTTAAGGTTAAGACTTAGAGTTAAGTATTTAAGGTTACGTCTTAGGTTTATTGTCTTAGGGTTAAGTCTTAGGGTGTTGTCTTAAGGTTAAGTATTAATATTAAGTCTTAGGGTTAAAGTCATAAGATTTAATCTCAGGGTTAACTCTTATGGCTATGTCATAAGTTTAAGTCTTAATTTTAAGTCTTGGGGATAAATCCTTGGGTTAAGTCTCACGGTTAATCTCAGGGTTAAGACTTAGGGTTAAGTCTTAAGGTTAAGTCTTAGGGTTTAGTCTTAGGGTTCAGTCGTAGGGTTAAGTCTCAGGGTTATGCCTTAGGGTTAAGTCTTATGTTTAAGTTAAGTCTTAGGTTTAAATCATAGGGTTAAGTCTTAGGGTTAAGTTTTAAGTTTAAGTCTTAGGGTTAAGTCTCAGGTTTAGTTTTTAAGGTTAAGTCACAAGGTTAAGTCTTAATTATAAGTGTTAGGGTTAAGCCTTAAGGTTAAGTCTAAGGGTTAAGTCTCTAAGATTAAGTATTAGGTTTAAGTCTCAGGGTTAAGTCTTAGGGATAAGTCTTAAGGTTAAGTCTTAAGTTCAAGTCCTAGGGTTAAGTTTTAAGGTTAAGTCTTAAGGTTAAGTCTCAGGGTTATGTCTTAGGGTTAAGTCTTAGGTTTAAGTCTCAGGGTTAAGTCTTAGGGTTAACTGTTAAGGTTAAGACCTAAATTTAAGTCTTAGGGTTAAGCCTTAAGGATAAGACGTAAATTTGAGTCTTAGCGTTAAATCTTAAGGTTATGTCTTACGGTTAAGTGTTAAGGTTAAGTCTTAGATTTAAGTGTTATGGTTATGTCTTAAGGTTAAGTCTTAGTGTTAAGTCTTAGGATTAAGTCTTAAGGTTAACTCATAAATCTAAATCTTAGGGTTAAATCTTTGTGTTAATTCTTAAGGTTAAATCTTAAGTCCTAGGGTTTGAGTCTTAGGTTTAAGTCTTAAATTTAAGTCTTTGGGATACGTCTTAGGGTTAAGTGTCAGGGTTAAGATTTATGTTTAATTCTTAAGTTTACGTCTTAGGGTTAAGTCTAAAAGTTTAGTCTTAAATTTAAGTCTTAGTGTTGTCTTCGGTTAAGTTATAGTGTTAAGTCTTAGGGTTACATCCTAAGGTTCAGTCTTATATTAAATTCTCAGGGTTAAGTCTTAGGGATAAGTCTTAAGGTTAAGCCTTAGTATTATGTCTTAAGATTCAGTCTTAAATTTAAATCTTAATAATAAGTCTTAAGGTTAAGGTTTGGGGATAAGTCTTAGGGTTAAGTCTCAGGGATAAGTCTTAGGGTTAAGTCTCAGGGATAAGTCTTAGGGTTAAGTCTTAAGGTTAAATCTTAGGGTTAAGTCTTAAGGTTAAGTCTCAGGGTTAAGTCTTAGGTTAAGTATTAGTATTAAGTCTTAGGGTTAAGTCTTGTGGTTAAGTCCTAAATTTAAGTCTTAGGGTTATGTCTTAGGGATAAGTCTTAGGGTTAAGTCTTATGGTTAAGTCGTAAATTTAAGTCTTAGGGTTATGTCTTAGGGATAAGTCTTAAGGTGAAGTCTTAGGATCAAGTCTTAAGGTGAAGTCATTATGTTAATCCTTAGGGTTAAGTTTTAGGATTGTTTCTTAGGGTTAAGTCTTAATGTTAAGTGTCAGGTTAAGTCTTACAGTTAAGTCTTATGGTTACCTCTTAATGTTATGTCTTAGGGTTAAGTTATAAGGTTAAGTCTAAGGGTTAACTCCTAAGGTTAAGTGTTAAGTTTGAATATTAAAGTTAGGTCTTAAGGTTAAGACTTAGGGTTAAGTCTTATAGTTAAGTCTTTAGGGTTAAGTCTTAGGGTTAAGTTTTTGGCTTACGTCTTAGGGTAAAGTATTAAGGTTAAGTCTTAAACTTAAGTCTTAACGTCAAGTCTTAAGGTTGAGCCTTAAGGTTAAGTTTTAGGGTTAAGTCTTAGGCTTAATTTTTATGGTTAAGTCTTAAGGTTAAGTTTTAGGGTTAAGTCTTCTAGTTAAGTCTTAGGGTTAAGTCTCAGGTTTATGTCTTACGGTTAAGTCTTAAGGTTATGTTTTAAGGTTTAGTCTTGTAGTTAAGACTTAACGGTAAATCTGAAGGTTAAGTCTCATGGTTAAGTCTTAGGGATAAGTCTCAGGGTTAAGGCTCAAGGTAAGGTCTCAAGGTTAAGTCCCAGGGTTAAGTCGTAAGGTTCTGTCTTAAGGCTGAGACTTAGGGTTAAGTCTTAAGGTTAAGTCTTATGGATTGAGTCTTAGGTTTACGTCTTAGAGTTAAGTCTTGGGGATATGGCTTAGGGTTAAGTCTCAGGGTTAAGTTTCAAGGCTAAGTTTCAATGTTAAGTCTCAGGGTTATGACTTAGGGTTAAGCATTAAGGTTAAGTCTTAGGTTTCAGTCTCAGGGTTACGTCTTAGGATTAAGTCTTAGGGTTAAGTCTTAGGGTTAAGTATTAAATTTAAGTCTTAGGGTTAATTCTTAGGGTTATGTCCTAAAGATCACGTCTTAAGGTTAAATCTTAGGGTTAGGTCTTAAGGTTAAGACTTAAGATTAAGTCTTAGAGTTATGTCTTAGGGTTAAGTCTTAAGGTTAAGACTTAGAGTTAAGTATTTAAGGTTACGTCTTAGGTTTATTGTCTTAGGGTTAAGTCTTAGGGTGTTGTCTTAAGGTTAAGTATTAATATTAAGTCTTAGGGTTAAAGTCATAAGATTTAATCTCAGGGTTAACTCTTATGGCTATGTCATAAGTTTAAGTCTTAATTTTAAGTCTTGGGGATAAATCCTTGGGTTAAGTCTCACGGTTAATCTCAGGGTTAAGACTTAGGGTTAAGTCTTAAGGTTAAGTCTTAGGGTTTAGTCTTAGGGTTCAGTCGTAGGGTTAAGTCTCAGGGTTATGCCTTAGGGTTAAGTCTTATGTTTAAGTTAAGTCTTAGGTTTAAATCATAGGGTTAAGTCTTAGGGTTAAGTTTTAAGTTTAAGTCTTAGGGTTAAGTCTCAGGTTTAGTTTTTAAGGTTAAGTCACAAGGTTAAGTCTTAAGGTTAAGTCTTAATTATAAGTGTTAGGGTTAAGTCTTAAGGTTAAGTCTAAGGGTTAAGTCTCTAAGATTAAGTATTAGGTTTAAGTCTCAGGGTTAAGTCTTAGGGATAAGTCTTAAGGTTAAGTCTTAAGTTCAAGTCCTAGGGTTAAGTTTTAAGGTTAAGTCTTAAGGTTAAGTCTCAGGGTTATGTCTTAGGGTTAAGTCTTAGGTTTAAGTCTCAGGGTTAAGTCTTAGGGTTAACTGTTAAGGTTAAGACCTAAATTTAAGTCTTAGGGTTAAGCCTTAAGGATAAGACGTAAATTTGAGTCTTAGCGTTAAATCTTAAGGTTATGTCTTACGGTTAAGTGTTAAGGTTAAGTCTTAGATTTAAGTGTTATGGTTATGTCTTAAGGTTAAGTCTTAGTGTTAAGTCTTAGGATTAAGTCTTAAGGTTAACTCATAAATCTAAATCTTAGGGTTAAATCTTTGTGTTAAGTCTTAAGGTTAAATCTTAAGTCCTAGGGTTTGAGTCTTAGGTTTAAGTCTTAAATTTAAGTCTTTGGGATACGTCTTAGGGTTAAGTGTCAGGGTTAAGATTTATGTTTAATTCTTAAGTTTACGTCTTAGGGTTAAGTCTAAAAGTTTAGTCTTAAATTTAAGTCTTAGTGTTGTCTTCGGTTAAGTTATAGTGTTAAGTCTTAGGGTTACATCCTAAGGTTCAGTCTTATATTAAATTCTCAGGGTTATGTCTTAGGGATAAGTCTTAAGGTTAAGCCTTAGTATTATGTCTTAAGATTCAGTCTTAAATTTAAATCTTAATAATAAGTCTTAAGGTTAAGGTTTGGGGATAAGTCTTAGGGTTAAGTCTCAGGGATAAGTCTTAGGGTTAAGTCTCAGGGATAAGTCTTAGGGTTAAGTCTTAAGGTTAAATCTTAGGGTTAAGTCTTAAGGTTAAGTCTCAGGGTTAAGTCTTAGGTTAAGTATTAGTATTAAGTCTTAGGGTTAAGTCTTGTGGTTAAGTCCTAAATTTAAGTCTTAGGGTTATGTCTTAGGGATAAGTCTTAGGGTTAAGTCTTATGGTTAAGTCGTAAATTTAAGTCTTAGGGTTATGTCTTAGGGATAAGTCTTAAGGTGAAGTCTTAGGATCAAGTCTTAAGGTGAAGTCATTATGTTAATCCTTAGGGTTAAGTTTTAGGATTGTTTCTTAGGGTTAAGTCTTAATGTTAAGTGTCAGGTTAAGTCTTACAGTTAAGTCTTATGGTTACCTCTTAATGTTATGTCTTAGGGTTAAGTTATAAGGTTAAGTCTAAGGGTTAACTCCTAAGGTTAAGTGTTAAGTTTGAATATTAAAGTTAGGTCTTAAGGTTAAGACTTAGGGTTAAGTCTTATAGTTAAGTCTTTAGGGTTAAGTCTTAGGGTTAAGTTTTTGGCTTACGTCTTAGGGTAAAGTATTAAGGTTAAGTCTTAAACTTAAGTCTTAACGTCAAGTCTTAAGGTTGAGCCTTAAGGTTAAGTTTTAGGGTTAAGTCTTAGGCTTAATTTTTATGGTTAAGTCTTAAGGTTAAGTTTTAGGGTTAAGTCTTCCAGTTAAGTCTTAGGGTTAAGTCTCAGGTTTATGTCTTACGGTTAAGTCTTAAGGTTATGTTTTAAGGTTTAGTCTTGTAGTTAAGACTTAACGGTAAATCTGAAGGTTAAGTCTCATGGTTAAGTCTTAGGGATAAGTCTCAGGGTTAAGGCTCAAGGTAAGGTCTCAAGGTTAAGTCCCAGGGTTAAGTCGTAAGGTTCTGTCTTAAGGCTGAGACTTAGGGTTAAGTCTTAAGGTTAAGTCTTATGGATTGAGTCTTAGGTTTACGTCTTAGAGTTAAGTCTTGGGGATATGGCTTAGGGTTAAGTCTCAGGGTTAAGTTTCAAGGCTAAGTTTCAATGTTAAGTCTCAGGGTTATGACTTAGGGTTAAGCATTAAGGTTAAGTCTTAGGTTTCAGTCTCAGGGTTATGTCTTAGGATTAAGTCTTAGGGTTAAGTCTTAGGGTTAAGTATTAAATTTAAGTCTTAGGGTTAATTCTTAGGGTTATGTCCTAAAGATCACGTCTTAAGGTTAAATCTTAGGGTTAGGTCTTAAGGTTAAGACTTAAGATTAAGTCTTAGAGTTATGTCTTAGGGTTAAGTCTTAAGGTTAAGACTTAGAGTTAAGTATTTAAGGTTACGTCTTAGGTTTATTGTCTTAGGGTTAAGTCTTAGGGTGTTGTCTTAAGGTTAAGTATTAATATTAAGTCTTAGGGTTAAAGTCATAAGATTTAATCTCAGGGTTAACTCTTATGGTTATGTCATAAGTTTAAGTCTTAATTTTAAGTCTTGGGGATAAATCTTTGGGTTAAGTCTCACGGTTAATCTCAGGGTTAAGACTTAGGGTTAAGTCTTAAGGTTAAGTCTTAGGGTTTAGTCTTAGGGTTCAGTCGTAGGGTTAAGTCTCAGGGTTATGCCTTAGGGTTAAGTCTTATGTTTAAGTTAAGTCTTAGGTTTAAATCATAGGGTTAAGTCTTAGGGTTAAGTCTCAGGTTTAGTTTTTAAGGTTAAGTCACAAGGTTAAGTCTTAATTATAAGTGTTAGGGTTAAGTCTTAAGGTTAAGTCTAAGGGTTAAGTCTCTAAGATTAAGTATTAAGTTTAAGTCTCAGGGTTAAGTCTTAGGGATAAGTCTTAAGGTTAAGTCTTAAATTCAAGTCCTAGGGTTAAGTTTTAAGGTTAAGTCTTAAGGTTAAGTCTCAGGGTTATGTCTTAGGGTTAAGTCTCAGGGTTAAGTCTTAGGGTTAACTGTTAAGGTTAAGACCTAAATTTAAGTCTTAGGGTTAAGCCTTAAGGATAAGACGTAAATTTGAGTCTTAGCGTTAAATCTTAAGGTTATGTCTTACGGTTAAGTGTTAAGGTTAAGTCTTAGATTTAAGTGTTATGGTTATGTCTTAAGGTTAAGTCTTAGTGTTAAGTCTTAGGATTAAGTCTTAAGGTTAACTCATAAATCTAAATCTTAGGGTTAAATCTTTGTGTTAAGTCTTAAGGTTAAATCTTAAGTCCTAGGGTTTGAGTCTTAGGTTTAAGTCTTAAATTTAAGTCTTTGGGATACGTCTTAGGGTTAAGTGTCAGGGTTAAGATTTATGTTTAATTCTTAAGTTTACGTCTTAGGGTTAAGTCTAAAAGTTTAGTCTTAAATTTAAGTCTTAGTGTTGTCTTCGGTTAAGTTATAGTGTTAAGTCTTAGGGTTACATCCTAAGGTTCAGTCTTATATTAAATTCTCAGGGTTAAGTCTTAGGGATAAGTCTTAAGGTTAAGCCTTAGTATTATGTCTTAAGATTCAGTCTTAAATTTAAATCTTAATAATAAGTCTTAAGGTTAAGGTTTGGGGATAAGTCTTAGGGTTAAGTCTCAGGGATAAGTCTTAGGGTTAAGTCTCAGGGATAAGTCTTAGGGTTAAGTCTTAAGGTTAAATCTTAGGGTTAAGTCTTAAGGTTAAGTCTCAGGGTTAAGTCTTAGGTTAAGTATTAGTATTAAGTCTTAGGGTTAAGTCTTGTGGTTAAGTCCTAAATTTAAGTCTTAGGGTTATGTCTTAGGGATAAGTCTTAGGGTTAAGTCTTATGGTTAAGTCGTAAATTTAAGTCTTAGGGTTATGTCTTAGGGATAAGTCTTAAGGTGAAGTCTTAGGATCAAGTCTTAAGGTGAAGTCATTATGTTAATCCTTAGGGTTAAGTTTTAGGATTGTTTCTTAGGGTTAAGTCTTAATGTTAAGTGTCAGGTTAAGTCTTACAGTTAAGTCTTATGGTTACCTCTTAATGTTATGTCTTAGGGTTAAGTTATAAGGTTAAGTCTAAGGGTTAACTCCTAAGGTTAAGTGTTAAGTTTGAATATTAAAGTTAGGTCTTAAGGTTAAGACTTAGGGTTAAGTCTTATAGTTAAGTCTTTAGGGTTAAGTCTTAGGGTTAAGTTTTTGGCTTACGTCTTAGGGTAAAGTATTAAGGTTAAGTCTTAAACTTAAGTCTTAACGTCAAGTCTTAAGGTTGAGCCTTAAGGTTAAGTTTTAGGGTTAAGTCTTAGACTTAATTTTTATGGTTAAGTCTTAAGGTTAAGTTTTAGGGTTAAGTCTTCTAGTTAAGTCTTAGGGTTAAGTCTCAGGTTTATGTCTTACGGTTAAGTCTTAAGGTTATGTTTTAAGGTTTAGTCTTGTAGTTAAGACTTAACGGTAAATCTGAAGGTTAAGTCTCATGGTTAAGTCTTAGGGATAAGTCTCAGGGTTAAGGCTCAAGGTAAGGTCTCAAGGTTAAGTCCCAGGGTTAAGTCGTAAGGTTCTGTCTTAAGGCTGAGACTTAGGGTTAAGTCTTAAGGTTAAGTCTTATGGATTGAGTCTTAGGTTTACGTCTTAGAGTTAAGTCTTGGGGATATGGCTTAGGGTTAAGTCTCAGGGTTAAGTTTCAAGGCTAAGTTTCAATGTTAAGTCTCAGGGTTATGACTTAGGGTTAAGCATTAAGGTTAAGTCTTAGGTTTCAGTCTCAGGGTTATGTCTTAGGATTAAGTCTTAGGGTTAAGTCTTAGGGTTAAGTATTAAATTTAAGTCTTAGGGTTAATTCTTAGGGTTATGTCCTAAAGATCACGTCTTAAGGTTAAATCTTAGGGTTAGGTCTTAAGGTTAAGACTTAAGATTAAGTCTTAGAGTTATGTCTTAGGGTTAAGTCTTAAGGTTAAGACTTAGAGTTAAGTATTTAAGGTTACGTCTTAGGTTTATTGTCTTAGGGTTAAGTCTTAGGGTGTTGTCTTAAGGTTAAGTATTAATATTAAGTCTTAGGGTTAAAGTCATAAGATTTAATCTCAGGGTTAACTCTTATGGTTATGTCATAAGTTTAAGTCTTAATTTTAAGTCTTGGGGATAAATCTTTGGGTTAAGTCTCACGGTTAATCTCAGGGTTAAGACTTAGGGTTAAGTCTTAAGGTTAAGTCTTAGGGTTTAGTCTTAGGGTTCAGTCGTAGGGTTAAGTCTCAGGGTTATGCCTTAGGGTTAAGTCTTATGTTTAAGTTAAGTCTTAGGTTTAAATCATAGGGTTAAGTCTTAGGGTTAAGTTTTAAGTTTAAGTATTAGGGTTAAGTCTCAGGTTTAGTTTTTAAGGTTAAGTCACAAGGTTAAGTCTTAAGGTTAAGTCTTAATTATAAGTGTTAGGGTTAAGTCTTAAGGTTAAGTCTAAGGGTTAAGTCTCTAAGATTAAGTATTAGGTTTAAGTCTCAGGGTTAAGTCTTAGGGATAAGTCTTAAGGTTAAGTCTTAAATTCAAGTCCTAGGGTTAAGTTTTAAGGTTAAGTCTTAAGGTTAAGTCTCAGGGTTATGTCTTAGGGTTAAGTCTCAGGGTTAAGTCTTAGGGTTAACTGTTAAGGTTAAGACCTAAATTTAAGTCTTAGGGTTAAGCCTTAAGGATAAGACGTAAATTTGAGTCTTAGCGTTAAATCTTAAGGTTATGTCTTACGGTTAAGTGTTAAGGTTAAGTCTTAGATTTAAGTGTTATGGTTATGTCTTAAGGTTAAGTCTTAGTGTTAAGTCTTAGGATTAAGTCTTAAGGTTAACTCATAAATCTAAATCTTAGGGTTAAATCTTTGTGTTAAGTCTTAAGGTTAAATCTTAAGTCCTAGGGTTTGAGTCTTAGGTTTAAGTCTTAAATTTAAGTCTTTGGGATACGTCTTAGGGTTAAGTGTCAGGGTTAAGATTTATGTTTAATTCTTAAGTTTACGTCTTAGGGTTAAGTCTAAAAGTTTAGTCTTAAATTTAAGTCTTAGTGTTGTCTTCGGTTAAGTTATAGTGTTAAGTCTTAGGGTTACATCCTAAGGTTCAGTCTTATATTAAATTCTCAGGGTTAAGTCTTAGGGATAAGTCTTAAGGTTAAGCCTTAGTATTATGTCTTAAGATTCAGTCTTAAATTTAAATCTTAATAATAAGTCTTAAGGTTAAGGTTTGGGGATAAGTCTTAGGGTTAAGTCTCAGGGATAAGTCTTAGGGTTAAGTCTCAGGGATAAGTCTTAGGGTTAAGTCTTAAGGTTAAATCTTAGGGTTAAGTCTTAAGGTTAAGTCTCAGGGTTAAGTCTTAGGTTAAGTATTAGTATTAAGTCTTAGGGTTAAGTCTTGTGGTTAAGTCCTAAATTTAAGTCTTAGGGTTATGTCTTAGGGATAAGTCTTAGGGTTAAGTCTTATGGTTAAGTCGTAAATTTAAGTCTTAGGGTTATGTCTTAGGGATAAGTCTTAAGGTGAAGTCTTAGGATCAAGTCTTAAGGTGAAGTCATTATGTTAATCCTTAGGGTTAAGTTTTAGGATTGTTTCTTAGGGTTAAGTCTTAATGTTAAGTGTCAGGTTAAGTCTTACAGTTAAGTCTTATGGTTACCTCTTAATGTTATGTCTTAGGGTTAAGTTATAAGGTTAAGTCTAAGGGTTAACTCCTAAGGTTAAGTGTTAAGTTTGAATATTAAAGTTAGGTCTTAAGGTTAAGACTTAGGGTTAAGTCTTATAGTTAAGTCTTTAGGGTTAAGTCTTAGGGTTAAGTTTTTGGCTTACGTCTTAGGGTAAAGTATTAAGGTTAAGTCTTAAACTTAAGTCTTAACGTCAAGTCTTAAGGTTGAGCCTTAAGGTTAAGTTTTAGGGTTAAGTCTTAGGCTTAATTTTTATGGTTAAGTCTTAAGGTTAAGTTTTAGGGTTAAGTCTTCCAGTTAAGTCTTAGGGTTAAGTCTCAGGTTTATGTCTTACGGTTAAGTCTTAAGGTTATGTTTTAAGGTTTAGTCTTGTAGTTAAGACTTAACGGTAAATCTGAAGGTTAAGTCTCATGGTTAAGTCTTAGGGATAAGTCTCAGGGTTAAGGCTCAAGGTAAGGTCTCAAGGTTAAGTCCCAGGGTTAAGTCGTAAGGTTCTGTCTTAAGGCTGAGACTTAGGGTTAAGTCTTAAGGTTAAGTCTTATGGATTGAGTCTTAGGTTTACGTCTTAGAGGTAAGTCTTGGGGATATGGCTTAGGGTTAAGTCTCAGGGTTAAGTTTCAAGGCTAAGTTTCAATGTTAAGTCTCAGGGTTATGACTTAGGGTTAAGCATTAAGGTTAAGTCTTAGGTTTCAGTCTCAGGGTTATGTCTTAGGATTAAGTCTTAGGGTTAAGTCTTAGGGTTAAGTATTAAATTTAAGTCTTAGGGTTAATTCTTAGGGTTATGTCCTAAAGATCACGTCTTAAGGTTAAATCTTAGGGTTAGGTCTTAAGGTTAAGACTTAAGATTAAGTCTTAGAGTTATGTTTTAGGGTTAAGTCTTAAGGTTAAGACTTAGAGTTAAGTATTTAAGGTTACGTCTTAGGTTTATTGTCTTAGGGTTAAGTCTTAGGGTGTTGTCTTAAGGTTAAGTATTAATATTAAGTCTTAGGGTTAAAGTCATAAGATTTAATCTCAGGGTTAACTCTTATGGTTATGTCATAAGTTTAAGTCTTAATTTTAAGTCTTGGGGATAAATCTTTGGGTTAAGTCTCACGGTTAATCTCAGGGTTAAGACTTAGGGTTAAGTCTTAAGGTTAAGTCTTAGGGTTTAGTCTTAGGGTTCAGTCGTAGGGTTAAGTCTCAGGGTTATGCCTTAGGGTTAAGTCTTATGTTTAAGTTAAGTCTTAGGTTTAAATCATAGGGTTAAGTCTTAGGGTTAAGTTTTAAGTTTAAGTATTAGGGTTAAGTCTCAGGTTTAGTTTTTAAGGTTAAGTCACAAGGTTAAGTCTTAAGGTTAAGTCTTAATTATAAGTGTTAGGGTTAAGTCTTAAGGTTAAGTCTAAGGGTTAAGTCTCTAAGATTA
This sequence comes from Falco peregrinus, assembly GCF_023634155.1. Lineage (NCBI taxonomy): Eukaryota > Metazoa > Chordata > Aves > Falconiformes > Falconidae > Falco > Falco peregrinus. Next base: position 35,941 of record NW_026599603.1, on the reverse strand, counting down.
AGTATTAGGTTTAAGTCTCAGGGTTAAGTCTTAGGGATAAGTCTTAAGGTTAAGTCTTAAATTCAAGTCCTAGGGTTAAGTTTTAAGGTTAAGTCTTAAGGTTAAGTCTCAGGGTTATGTCTTAGGGTTAAGTCTCAGGGTTAAGTCTTAGGGTTAACTGTTAAGGTTAAGACCTAAATTTAAGTCTTAGGGTTAAGCCTTAAGGATAAGACGTAAATTTGAGTCTTAGCGTTAAATCTTAAGGTTATGTCTTACGGTTAAGTGTTAAGGTTAAGTCTTAGATTTAAGTGTTATGGTTATGTCTTAAGGTTAAGTCTTAGTGTTAAGTCTTAGGATTAAGTCTTAAGGTTAACTCATAAATCTAAATCTTAGGGTTAAATCTTTGTGTTAAGTCTTAAGGTTAAATCTTAAGTCCTAGGGTTTGAGTCTTAGGTTTAAGTCTTAAATTTAAGTCTTTGGGATACGTCTTAGGGTTAAGTGTCAGGGTTAAGATTTATGTTTAATTCTTAAGTTTACGTCTTAGGGTTAAGTCTAAAAGTTTAGTCTTAAATTTAAGTCTTAGTGTTGTCTTCGGTTAAGTTATAGTGTTAAGTCTTAGGGTTACATCCTAAGGTTCAGTCTTATATTAAATTCTCAGGGTTAAGTCTTAGGGATAAGTCTTAAGGTTAAGCCTTAGTATTATGTCTTAAGATTCAGTCTTAAATTTAAATCTTAATAATAAGTCTTAAGGTTAAGGTTTGGGGATAAGTCTTAGGGTTAAGTCTCAGGGATAAGTCTTAGGGTTAAGTCTCAGGGATAAGTCTTAGGGTTAAGTCTTAAGGTTAAATCTTAGGGTTAAGTCTTAAGGTTAAGTCTCAGGGTTAAGTCTTAGGTTAAGTATTAGTATTAAGTCTTAGGGTTAAGTCTTGTGGTTAAGTCCTAAATTTAAGTCTTAGGGTTATGTCTTAGGGATAAGTCTTAGGGTTAAGTCTTATGGTTAAGTCGTAAATTTAAGTCTTAGGGTTATGTCTTAGGGATAAGTCTTAAGGTGAAGTCTTAGGATCAAGTCTTAAGGTGAAGTCATTATGTTAATCCTTAGGGTTAAGTTTTAGGATTGTTTCTTAGGGTTAAGTCTTAATGTTAAGTGTCAGGTTAAGTCTTACAGTTAAGTCTTATGGTTACCTCTTAATGTTATGTCTTAGGGTTAAGTTATAAGGTTAAGTCTAAGGGTTAACTCCTAAGGTTAAGTGTTAAGTTTGAATATTAAAGTTAGGTCTTAAGGTTAAGACTTAGGGTTAAGTCTTATAGTTAAGTCTTTAGAGTTAAGTCTTAGGGTTAAGTTTTTGGCTTACGTCTTAGGGTAAAGTATTAAGGTTAAGTCTTAAACTTAAGTCTTAACGTCAAGTCTTAAGGTTGAGCCTTAAGGTTAAGTTTTAGGGTTAAGTCTTAGGCTTAATTTTTATGGTTAAGTCTTAAGGTTAAGTTTTAGGGTTAAGTCTTCCAGTTAAGTCTTAGGGTTAAGTCTCAGGTTTATGTCTTACGGTTAAGTCTTAAGGTTATGTTTTAAGGTTTAGTCTTGTAGTTAAGACTTAACGGTAAATCTGAAGGTTAAGTCTCATGGTTAAGTCTTAGGGATAAGTCTCAGGGTTAAGGCTCAAGGTAAGGTCTCAAGGTTAAGTCCCAGGGTTAAGTCGTAAGGTTCTGTCTTAAGGCTGAGACTTAGGGTTAAGTCTTAAGGTTAAGTCTTATGGATTGAGTCTTAGGTTTACGTCTTAGAGTTAAGTCTTGGGGATATGGCTTAGGGTTAAGTCTCAGGGTTAAGTTTCAAGGCTAAGTTTCAATGTTAAGTCTCAGGGTTATGACTTAGGGTTAAGCATTAAGGTTAAGTCTTAGGTTTCAGTCTCAGGGTTATGTCTTAGGATTAAGTCTTAGGGTTAAGTCTTAGGGTTAAGTATTAAATTTAAGTCTTAGGGTTAATTCTTAGGGTTATGTCCTAAAGATCACGTCTTAAGGTTAAATCTTAGGGTTAGGTCTTAAGGTTAAGACTTAAGATTAAGTCTTAGAGTTATGTCTTAGGGTTAAGTCTTAAGGTTAAGACTTAGAGTTAAGTATTTAAGGTTACGTCTTAGGTTTATTGTCTTAGGGTTAAGTCTTAGGGTGTTGTCTTAAGGTTAAGTATTAATATTAAGTCTTAGGGTTAAAGTCATAAGATTTAATCTCAGGGTTAACTCTTATGGCTATGTCATAAGTTTAAGTCTTAATTTTAAGTCTTGGGGATAAATCTTTGGGTTAAGTCTCACGGTTAATCTCAGGGTTAAGACTTAGGGTTAAGTCTTAAGGTTAAGTCTTAGGGTTTAGTCTTAGGGTTCAGTCGTAGGGTTAAGTCTCAGGGTTATGCCTTAGGGTTAAGTCTTATGTTTAAGTTAAGTCTTAGGTTTAAATCATAGGGTTAAGTCTTAGGGTTAAGTCTCAGGTTTAGTTTTTAAGGTTAAGTCACAAGGTTAAGTCTTAATTATAAGTGTTAGGGTTAAGTCTTAAGGTTAAGTCTAAGGGTTAAGTCTCTAAGATTAAGTATTAAGTTTAAGTCTCAGGGTTAAGTCTTAGGGATAAGTCTTAAGGTTAAGTCTTAAATTCAAGTCCTAGGGTTAAGTTTTAAGGTTAAGTCTTAAGGTTAAGTCTCAGGGTTATGTCTTAGGGTTAAGTCTCAGGGTTAAGTCTTAGGGTTAACTGTTAAGGTTAAGACCTAAATTTAAGTCTTAGGGTTAAGCCTTAAGGATAAGACGTAAATTTGAGTCTTAGCGTTAAATCTTAAGGTTATGTCTTACGGTTAAGTGTTAAGGTTAAGTCTTAGATTTAAGTGTTATGGTTATGTCTTAAGGTTAAGTCTTAGTGTTAAGTCTTAGGATTAAGTCTTAAGGTTAACTCATAAATCTAAATCTTAGGGTTAAATCTTTGTGTTAAGTCTTAAGGTTAAATCTTAAGTCCTAGGGTTTGAGTCTTAGGTTTAAGTCTTAAATTTAAGTCTTTGGGATACGTCTTAGGGTTAAGTGTCAGGGTTAAGATTTATGTTTAATTCTTAAGTTTACGTCTTAGGGTTAAGTCTAAAAGTTTAGTCTTAAATTTAAGTCTTAGTGTTGTCTTCGGTTAAGTTATAGTGTTAAGTCTTAGGGTTACATCCTAAGGTTCAGTCTTATATTAAATTCTCAGGGTTAAGTCTTAGGGATAAGTCTTAAGGTTAAGCCTTAGTATTATGTCTTAAGATTCAGTCTTAAATTTAAATCTTAATAATAAGTCTTAAGGTTAAGGTTTGGGGATAAGTCTTAGGGTTAAGTCTCAGGGATAAGTCTTAGGGTTAAGTCTCAGGGATAAGTCTTAGGGTTAAGTCTTAAGGTTAAATCTTAGGGTTAAGTCTTAAGGTTAAGTCTCAGGGTTAAGTCTTAGGTTAAGTATTAGTATTAAGTCTTAGGGTTAAGTCTTGTGGTTAAGTCCTAAATTTAAGTCTTAGGGTTATGTCTTAGGGATAAGTCTTAGGGTTAAGTCTTATGGTTAAGTCGTAAATTTAAGTCTTAGGGTTATGTCTTAGGGATAAGTCTTAAGGTGAAGTCTTAGGATCAAGTCTTAAGGTGAAGTCATTATGTTAATCCTTAGGGTTAAGTTTTAGGATTGTTTCTTAGGGTTAAGTCTTAATGTTAAGTGTCAGGTTAAGTCTTACAGTTAAGTCTTATGGTTACCTCTTAATGTTATGTCTTAGGGTTAAGTTATAAGGTTAAGTCTAAGGGTTAACTCCTAAGGTTAAGTGTTAAGTTTGAATATTAAAGTTAGGTCTTAAGGTTAAGACTTAGGGTTAAGTCTTATAGTTAAGTCTTTAGGGTTAAGTCTTAGGGTTAAGTTTTTGGCTTACGTCTTAGGGTAAAGTATTAAGGTTAAGTCTTAAACTTAAGTCTTAACGTCAAGTCTTAAGGTTGAGCCTTAAGGTTAAGTTTTAGGGTTAAGTCTTAGACTTAATTTTTATGGTTAAGTCTTAAGGTTAAGTTTTAGGGTTAAGTCTTCTAGTTAAGTCTTAGGGTTAAGTCTCAGGTTTATGTCTTACGGTTAAGTCTTAAGGTTATGTTTTAAGGTTTAGTCTTGTAGTTAAGACTTAACGGTAAATCTGAAGGTTAAGTCTCATGGTTAAGTCTTAGGGATAAGTCTCAGGGTTAAGGCTCAAGGTAAGGTCTCAAGGTTAAGTCCCAGGGTTAAGTCGTAAGGTTCTGTCTTAAGGCTGAGACTTAGGGTTAAGTCTTAAGGTTAAGTCTTATGGATTGAGTCTTAGGTTTACGTCTTAGAGTTAAGTCTTGGGGATATGGCTTAGGGTTAAGTCTCAGGGTTAAGTTTCAAGGCTAAGTTTCAATGTTAAGTCTCAGGGTTATGACTTAGGGTTAAGCATTAAGGTTAAGTCTTAGGTTTCAGTCTCAGGGTTATGTCTTAGGATTAAGTCTTAGGGTTAAGTCTTAGGGTTAAGTATTAAATTTAAGTCTTAGGGTTAATTCTTAGGGTTATGTCCTAAAGATCACGTCTTAAGGTTAAATCTTAGGGTTAGGTCTTAAGGTTAAGACTTAAGATTAAGTCTTAGAGTTATGTTTTAGGGTTAAGTCTTAAGGTTAAGACTTAGAGTTAAGTATTTAAGGTTACGTCTTAGGTTTATTGTCTTAGGGTTAAGTCTTAGGGTGTTGTCTTAAGGTTAAGTATTAATATTAAGTCTTAGGGTTAAAGTCATAAGATTTAATCTCAGGGTTAACTCTTATGGTTATGTCATAAGTTTAAGTCTTAATTTTAAGTCTTGGGGATAAATCTTTGGGTTAAGTCTCACGGTTAATCTCAGGGTTAAGACTTAGGGTTAAGTCTTAAGGTTAAGTCTTAGGGTTTAGTCTTAGGGTTCAGTCGTAGGGTTAAGTCTCAGGGTTATGCCTTAGGGTTAAGTCTTATGTTTAAGTTAAGTCTTAGGTTTAAATCATAGGGTTAAGTCTTAGGGTTAAGTTTTAAGTTTAAGTATTAGGGTTAAGTCTCAGGTTTAGTTTTTAAGGTTAAGTCACAAGGTTAAGTCTTAAGGTTAAGTCTTAATTATAAGTGTTAGGGTTAAGTCTTAAGGTTAAGTCTAAGGGTTAAGTCTCTAAGATTAAGTATTAGGTTTAAGTCTCAGGGTTAAGTCTTAGGGATAAGTCTTAAGGTTAAGTCTTAAATTCAAGTCCTAGGGTTAAGTTTTAAGGTTAAGTCTTAAGGTTAAGTCTCAGGGTTATGTCTTAGGGTTAAGTCTCAGGGTTAAGTCTTAGGGTTAACTGTTAAGGTTAAGACCTAAATTTAAGTCTTAGGGTTAAGCCTTAAGGATAAGACGTAAATTTGAGTCTTAGCGTTAAATCTTAAGGTTATGTCTTACGGTTAAGTGTTAAGGTTAAGTCTTAGATTTAAGTGTTATGGTTATGTCTTAAGGTTAAGTCTTAGTGTTAAGTCTTAGGATTAAGTCTTAAGGTTAACTCATAAATCTAAATCTTAGGGTTAAATCTTTGTGTTAAGTCTTAAGGTTAAATCTTAAGTCCTAGGGTTTGAGTCTTAGGTTTAAGTCTTAAATTTAAGTCTTTGGGATACGTCTTAGGGTTAAGTGTCAGGGTTAAGATTTATGTTTAATTCTTAAGTTTACGTCTTAGGGTTAAGTCTAAAAGTTTAGTCTTAAATTTAAGTCTTAGTGTTGTCTTCGGTTAAGTTATAGTGTTAAGTCTTAGGGTTACATCCTAAGGTTCAGTCTTATATTAAATTCTCAGGGTTAAGTCTTAGGGATAAGTCTTAAGGTTAAGCCTTAGTATTATGTCTTAAGATTCAGTCTTAAATTTAAATCTTAATAATAAGTCTTAAGGTTAAGGTTTGGGGATAAGTCTTAGGGTTAAGTCTCAGGGATAAGTCTTAGGGTTAAGTCTCAGGGATAAGTCTTAGGGTTAAGTCTTAAGGTTAAATCTTAGGGTTAAGTCTTAAGGTTAAGTCTCAGGGTTAAGTCTTAGGTTAAGTATTAGTATTAAGTCTTAGGGTTAAGTCTTGTGGTTAAGTCCTAAATTTAAGTCTTAGGGTTATGTCTTAGGGATAAGTCTTAGGGTTAAGTCTTATGGTTAAGTCGTAAATTTAAGTCTTAGGGTTATGTCTTAGGGATAAGTCTTAAGGTGAAGTCTTAGGATCAAGTCTTAAGGTGAAGTCATTATGTTAATCCTTAGGGTTAAGTTTTAGGATTGTTTCTTAGGGTTAAGTCTTAATGTTAAGTGTCAGGTTAAGTCTTACAGTTAAGTCTTATGGTTACCTCTTAATGTTATGTCTTAGGGTTAAGTTATAAGGTTAAGTCTAAGGGTTAACTCCTAAGGTTAAGTGTTAAGTTTGAATATTAAAGTTAGGTCTTAAGGTTAAGACTTAGGGTTAAGTCTTATAGTTAAGTCTTTAGAGTTAAGTCTTAGGGTTAAGTTTTTGGCTTACGTCTTAGGGTAAAGTATTAAGGTTAAGTCTTAAACTTAAGTCTTAACGTCAAGTCTTAAGGTTGAGCCTTAAGGTTAAGTTTTAGGGTTAAGTCTTAGGCTTAATTTTTATGGTTAAGTCTTAAGGTTAAGTTTTAGGGTTAAGTCTTCTAGTTAAGTCTTAGGGTTAAGTCTCAGGTTTATGTCTTACGGTTAAGTCTTAAGGTTATGTTTTAAGGTTTAGTCTTGTAGTTAAGACTTAACGGTAAATCTGAAGGTTAAGTCTCATGGTTAAGTCTTAGGGATAAGTCTCAGGGTTAAGGCTCAAGGTAAGGTCTCAAGGTTAAGTCCCAGGGTTAAGTCGTAAGGTTCTGTCTTAAGGCTGAGACTTAGGGTTAAGTCTTAAGGTTAAGTCTTATGGATTGAGTCTTAGGTTTACGTCTTAGAGTTAAGTCTTGGGGATATGGCTTAGGGTTAAGTCTCAGGGTTAAGTTTCAAGGCTAAGTTTCAATGTTAAGTCTCAGGGTTATGACTTAGGGTTAAGCATTAAGGTTAAGTCTTAGGTTTCAGTCTCAGGGTTATGTCTTAGGATTAAGTCTTAGGGTTAAGTCTTAGGGTTAAGTATTAAATTTAAGTCTTAGGGTTAATTCTTAGGGTTATGTCCTAAAGATCACGTCTTAAGGTTAAATCTTAGGGTTAGGTCTTAAGGTTAAGACTTAAGATTAAGTCTTAGAGTTATGTCTTAGGGTTAAGTCTTAAGGTTAAGACTTAGAGTTAAGTATTTAAGGTTACGTCTTAGGTTTATTGTCTTAGGGTTAAGTCTTAGGGTGTTGTCTTAAGGTTAAGTATTAATATTAAGTCTTAGGGTTAAAGTCATAAGATTTAATCTCAGGGTTAACTCTTATGGTTATGTCATAAGTTTAAGTCTTAATTTTAAGTCTTGGGGATAAATCTTTGGGTTAAGTCTCACGGTTAATCTCAGGGTTAAGACTTAGGGTTAAGTCTTAAGGTTAAGTCTTAGGGTTTAGTCTTAGGGTTCAGTCGTAGGGTTAAGTCTCAGGGTTATGCCTTAGGGTTAAGTCTTATGTTTAAGTTAAGTCTTAGGTTTAAATCATAGGGTTAAGTCTTAGGGTTAAGTTTTAAGTTTAAGTATTAGGGTTAAGTCTCAGGTTTAGTTTTTAAGGTTAAGTCACAAGGTTAAGTCTTAAGGTTAAGTCTTAATTATAAGTGTTAGGGTTAAGTCTTAAGGTTAAGTCTAAGGGTTAAGTCTCTAAGATTAAGTATTAGGTTTAAGTCTCAGGGTTAAGTCTTAGGGATAAGTCTTAAGGTTAAGTCTTAAATTCAAGTCCTAGGGTTAAGTTTTAAGGTTAAGTCTTAAGGTTAAGTCTCAGGGTTATGTCTTAGGGTTAAGTCTCAGGGTTAAGTCTTAGGGTTAACTGTTAAGGTTAAGACCTAAATTTAAGTCTTAGGGTTAAGCCTTAAGGATAAGACGTAAATTTGAGTCTTAGCGTTAAATCTTAAGGTTATGTCTTACGGTTAAGTGTTAAGGTTAAGTCTTAGATTTAAGTGTTATGGTTATGTCTTAAGGTTAAGTCTTAGTGTTAAGTCTTAGGATTAAGTCTTAAGGTTAACTCATAAATCTAAATCTTAGGGTTAAATCTTTGTGTTAAGTCTTAAGGTTAAATCTTAAGTCCTAGGGTTTGAGTCTTAGGTTTAAGTCTTAAATTTAAGTCTTTGGGATACGTCTTAGGGTTAAGTGTCAGGGTTAAGATTTATGTTTAATTCTTAAGTTTACGTCTTAGGGTTAAGTCTAAAAGTTTAGTCTTAAATTTAAGTCTTAGTGTTGTCTTCGGTTAAGTTATAGTGTTAAGTCTTAGGGTTACATCCTAAGGTTCAGTCTTATACTAAATTCTCAGGGTTAAGTCTTAGGGATAAGTCTTAAGGTTAAGCCTTAGTATTATGTCTTAAGATTCAGTCTTAAATTTAAATCTTAATAATAAGTCTTAAGGTTAAGGTTTGGGGATAAGTCTTAGGGTTAAGTCTCAGGGATAAGTCTTAGGGTTAAGTCTCAGGGATAAGTCTTAGGGTTAAGTCTTAAGGTTAAATCTTAGGGTTAAGTCTTAAGGTTAAGTCTCAGGGTTAAGTCTTAGGTTAAGTATTAGTATTAAGTCTTAGGGTTAAGTCTTGTGGTTAAGTCCTAAATTTAAGTCTTAGGGTTATGTCTTAGGGATAAGTCTTAGGGTTAAGTCTTATGGTTAAGTCGTAAATTTAAGTCTTAGGGTTATGTCTTAGGGATAAGTCTTAAGGTGAAGTCTTAGGATCAAGTCTTAAGGTGAAGTCATTATGTTAATCCTTAGGGTTAAGTTTTAGGATTGTTTCTTAGGGTTAAGTCTTAATGTTAAGTGTCAGGTTAAGTCTTACAGTTAAGTCTTATGGTTACCTCTTAATGTTATGTCTTAGGGTTAAGTTATAAGGTTAAGTCTAAGGGTTAACTCCTAAGGTTAAGTGTTAAGTTTGAATATTAAAGTTAGGTCTTAAGGTTAAGACTTAGGGTTAAGTCTTATAGTTAAGTCTTTAGAGTTAAGTCTTAGGGTTAAGTTTTTGGCTTACGTCTTAGGGTAAAGTATTAAGGTTAAGTCTTAAACTTAAGTCTTAACGTCAAGTCTTAAGGTTGAGCCTTAAGGTTAAGTTTTAGGGTTAAGTCTTAGGCTTAATTTTTATGGTTAAGTCTTAAGGTTAAGTTTTAGGGTTAAGTCTTCTAGTTAAGTCTTAGGGTTAAGTCTCAGGTTTATGTCTTACGGTTAAGTCTTAAGGTTATGTTTTAAGGTTTAGTCTTGTAGTTAAGACTTAACGGTAAATCTGAAGGTTAAGTCTCATGGTTAAGTCTTAGGGATAAGTCTCAGGGTTAAGGCTCAAGGTAAGGTCTCAAGGTTAAGTCCCAGGGTTAAGTCGTAAGGTTCTGTCTTAAGGCTGAGACTTAGGGTTAAGTCTTAAGGTTAAGTCTTATGGATTGAGTCTTAGGTTTACGTCTTAGAGTTAAGTCTTGGGGATATGGCTTAGGGTTAAGTCTCAGGGTTAAGTTTCAAGGCTAAGTTTCAATGTTAAGTCTCAGGGTTATGACTTAGGGTTAAGCATTAAGGTTAAGTCTTAGGTTTCAGTCTCAGGGTTATGTCTTAGGATTAAGTCTTAGGGTTAAGTCTTAGGGTTAAGTATTAAATTTAAGTCTTAGGGTTAATTCTTAGGGTTATGTCCTAAAGATCACGTCTTAAGGTTAAATCTTAGGGTTAGGTCTTAAGGTTAAGACTTAAGATTAAGTCTTAGAGTTATGTCTTAGGGTTAAGTCTTAAGGTTAAGACTTAGAGTTAAGTATTTAAGGTTACGTCTTAGGTTTATTGTCTTAGGGTTAAGTCTTAGGGTGTTGTCTTAAGGTTAAGTATTAATATTAAGTCTTAGGGTTAAAGTCATAAGATTTAATCTCAGGGTTAACTCTTATGGCTATGTCATAAGTTTAAGTCTTAATTTTAAGTCTTGGGGATAAATCCTTGGGTTAAGTCTCACGGTTAATCTCAGGGTTAAGACTTAGGGTTAAGTCTTAAGGTTAAGTCTTAGGGTTTAGTCTTAGGGTTCAGTCGTAGGGTTAAGTCTCAGGGTTATGCCTTAGGGTTAAGTCTTATGTTTAAGTTAAGTCTTAGGTTTAAATCATAGGGTTAAGTCTTAGGGTTAAGTTTTAAGTTTAAGTCTTAGGGTTAAGTCTCAGGTTTAGTTTTTAAGGTTAAGTCACAAGGTTAAGTCTTAATTATAAGTGTTAGGGTTAAGTCTTAAGGTTAAGTCTAAGGGTTAAGTCTCTAAGATTAAGTATTAGGTTTAAGTCTCAGGGTTAAGTCTTAGGGATAAGTCTTAAGGTTAAGTCTTAAATTCAAGTCCTAGGGTTAAGTTTTAAGGTTAAGTCTTAAGGTTAAGTCTCAGGGTTATGTCTTAGGGTTAAGTCTTAGGTTTAAGTCTCAGGGTTAAGTCTTAGGGTTAACTGTTAAGGTTAAGACCTAAATTTAAGTCTTAGGGTTAAGCCTTAAGGATAAGACGTAAATTTGAGTCTTAGCGTTAAATCTTAAGGTTATGTCTTACGGTTAAGTGTTAAGGTTAAGTCTTAGATTTAAGTGTTATGGTTATGTCTTAAGGTTAAGTCTTAGTGTTAAGTCTTAGGATTAAGTCTTAAGGTTAACTCATAAATCTAAATCTTAGGGTTAAATCTTTGTGTTAAGTCTTAAGGTTAAATCTTAAGTCCTAGGGTTTGAGTCTTAGGTTTAAGTCTTAAATTTAAGTCTTTGGGATACGTCTTAGGGTTAAGTGTCAGGGTTAAGATTTATGTTTAATTCTTAAGTTTACGTCTTAGGGTTAAGTCTAAAAGTTTAGTCTTAAATTTAAGTCTTAGTGTTGTCTTCGGTTAAGTTATAGTGTTAAGTCTTAGGGTTACATCCTAAGGTTCAGTCTTATATTAAATTCTCAGGGTTAAGTCTTAGGGATAAGTCTTAAGGTTAAGCCTTAGTATTATGTCTTAAGATTCAGTCTTAAATTTAAATCTTAATAATAAGTCTTAAGGTTAAGATTTGGGGATAAGTCTTAGGGTTAAGTCTCAGGGATAAGTCTTAGGGTTAAGTCTCAGGGATAAGTCTTAGGGTTAAGTCTTAAGGTTAAATCTTAGGGTTAAGTCTTAAGGTTAAGTCTCAGGGTTAAGTCTTAGGTTAAGTATTAGTATTAAGTCTTAGGGTTAAGTCTTGTGGTTAAGTCCTAAATTTAAGTCTTAGGGTTATGTCTTAGGGATAAGTCTTAGGGTTAAGTCTTATGGTTAAGTCGTAAATTTAAGTCTTAGGGTTATGTCTTAGGGATAAGTCTTAAGGTGAAGTCTTAGGATCAAGTCTTAAGGTGAAGTCATTATGTTAATCCTTAGGGTTAAGTTTTAGGATTGTTTCTTAGGGTTAAGTCTTAATGTTAAGTGTCAGGTTAAGTCTTACAGTTAAGTCTTATGGTTACCTCTTAATGTTATGTCTTAGGGTTAAGTTATAAGGTTAAGTCTAAGGGTTAACTCCTAAGGTTAAGTGTTAAGTTTGAATATTAAAGTTAGGTCTTAAGGTTAAGACTTAGGGTTAAGTCTTATAGTTAAGTCTTTAGGGTTAAGTCTTAGGGTTAAGTTTTTGGCTTACGTCTTAGGGTAAAGTATTAAGGTTAAGTCTTAAACTTAAGTCTTAACGTCAAGTCTTAAGGTTGAGCCTTAAGGTTAAGTTTTAGGGTTAAGTCTTAGGCTTAATTTTTATGGTTAAGTCTTAAGGTTAAGTTTTAGGGTTAAGTCTTCTAGTTAAGTCTTAGGGTTAAGTCTCAGGTTTATGTCTTACGGTTAAGTCTTAAGGTTATGTTTTAAGGTTTAGTCTTGTAGTTAAGACTTAACGGTAAATCTGAAGGTTAAGTCTCATGGTTAAGTCTTAGGGATAAGTCTCAGGGTTAAGGCTCAAGGTAAGGTCTCAAGGTTAAGTCCCAGGGTTAAGTCGTAAGGTTCTGTCTTAAGGCTGAGACTTAGGGTTAAGTCTTAAGGTTAAGTCTTATGGATTGAGTCTTAGGTTTACGTCTTAGAGTTAAGTCTTGGGGATATGGCTTAGGGTTAAGTCTCAGGGTTAAGTTTCAAGGCTAAGTTTCAATGTTAAGTCTCAGGGTTATGACTTAGGGTTAAGCATTAAGGTTAAGTCTTAGGTTTCAGTCTCAGGGTTATGTCTTAGGATTAAGTCTTAGGGTTAAGTCTTAGGGTTAAGTATTAAATTTAAGTCTTAGGGTTAATTCTTAGGGTTATGTCCTAAAGATCACGTCTTAAGGTTAAATCTTAGGGTTAGGTCTTAAGGTTAAGACTTAAGATTAAGTCTTAGAGTTATGTCTTAGGGTTAAGTCTTAAGGTTAAGACTTAGAGTTAAGTATTTAAGGTTACGTCTTAGGTTTATTGTCTTAGGGTTAAGTCTTAGGGTGTTGTCTTAAGGTTAAGTATTAATATTAAGTCTTAGGGTTAAAGTCATAAGATTTAATCTCAGGGTTAACTCTTATGGCTATGTCATAAGTTTAAGTCTTAATTTTAAGTCTTGGGGATAAATCCTTGGGTTAAGTCTCACGGTTAATCTCAGGGTTAAGACTTAGGGTTAAGTCTTAAGGTTAAGTCTTAGGGTTTAGTCTTAGGGTTCAGTCGTAGGGTTAAGTCTCAGGGTTATGCCTTAGGGTTAAGTCTTATGTTTAAGTTAAGTCTTAGGTTTAAATCATAGGGTTAAGTCTTAGGGTTAAGTTTTAAGTTTAAGTCTTAGGGTTAAGTCTCAGGTTTAGTTTTTAAGGTTAAGTCACAAGGTTAAGTCTTAATTATAAGTGTTAGGGTTAAGTCTTAAGGTTAAGTCTAAGGGTTAAGTCTCTAAGATTAAGTATTAGGTTTAAGTCTCAGGGTTAAGTCTTAGGGATAAGTCTTAAGGTTAAGTCTTAAGTTCAAGTCCTAGGGTTAAGTTTTAAGGTTAAGTCTTAAGGTTAAGTCTCAGGGTTATGTCTTAGGGTTAAGTCTTAGGTTTAAGTCTCAGGGTTAAGTCTTAGGGTTAACTGTTAAGGTTAAGACCTAAATTTAAGTCTTAGGGTTAAGCCTTAAGGATAAGACGTAAATTTGAGTCTTAGCGTTAAATCTTAAGGTTATGTCTTACGGTTAAGTGTTAAGGTTAAGTCTTAGATTTAAGTGTTATGGTTATGTCTTAAGGTTAAGTCTTAGTGTTAAGTCTTAGGATTAAGTCTTAAGGTTAACTCATAAATCTAAATCTTAGGGTTAAATCTTTGTGTTAAGTCTTAAGGTTAAATCTTAAGTCCTAGGGTTTGAGTCTTAGGTTTAAGTCTTAAATTTAAGTCTTTGGGATACGTCTTAGGGTTAAGTGTCAGGGTTAAGATTTATGTTTAATTCTTAAGTTTACGTCTTAGGGTTAAGTCTAAAAGTTTAGTCTTAAATTTAAGTCTTAGTGTTGTCTTCGGTTAAGTTATAGTGTTAAGTCTTAGGGTTACATCCTAAGGTTCAGTCTTATATTAAATTCTCAGGGTTAAGTCTTAGGGATAAGTCTTAAGGTTAAGCCTTAGTATTATGTCTTAAGATTCAGTCTTAAATTTAAATCTTAATAATAAGTCTTAAGGTTAAGGTTTGGGGATAAGTCTTAGGGTTAAGTCTCAGGGATAAGTCTTAGGGTTAAGTCTCAGGGATAAGTCTTAGGGTTAAGTCTTAAGGTTAAATCTTAGGGTTAAGTCTTAAGGTTAAGTCTCAGGGTTAAGTCTTAGGTTAAGTATTAGTATTAAGTCTTAGGGTTAAGTCTTGTGGTTAAGTCCTAAATTTAAGTCTTAGGGTTATGTCTTAGGGATAAGTCTTAGGGTTAAGTCTTATGGTTAAGTCGTAAATTTAAGTCTTAGGGTTATGTCTTAGGGATAAGTCTTAAGGTGAAGTCTTAGGATCAAGTCTTAAGGTGAAGTCATTATGTTAATCCTTAGGGTTAAGTTTTAGGATTGTTTCTTAGGGTTAAGTCTTAATGTTAAGTGTCAGGTTAAGTCTTACAGTTAAGTCTTATGGTTACCTCTTAATGTTATGTCTTAGGGTTAAGTTATAAGGTTAAGTCTAAGGGTTAACTCCTAAGGTTAAGTGTTAAGTTTGAATATTAAAGTTAGGTCTTAAGGTTAAGACTTAGGGTTAAGTCTTATAGTTAAGTCTTTAGGGTTAAGTCTTAGGGTTAAGTTTTTGGCTTACGTCTTAGGGTAAAGTATTAAGGTTAAGTCTTAAACTTAAGTCTTAACGTCAAGTCTTAAGGTTGAGCCTTAAGGTTAAGTTTTAGGGTTAAGTCTTAGGCTTAATTTTTATGGTTAAGTCTTAAGGTTAAGTTTTAGGGTTAAGTCTTCTAGTTAAGTCTTAGGGTTAAGTCTCAGGTTTATGTCTTACGGTTAAGTCTTAAGGTTATGTTTTAAGGTTTAGTCTTGTAGTTAAGACTTAACGGTAAATCTGAAGGTTAAGTCTCATGGTTAAGTCTTAGGGATAAGTCTCAGGGTTAAGGCTCAAGGTAAGGTCTCAAGGTTAAGTCCCAGGGTTAAGTCGTAAGGTTCTGTCTTAAGGCTGAGACTTAGGGTTAAGTCTTAAGGTTAAGTCTTATGGATTGAGTCTTAGGTTTACGTCTTAGAGTTAAGTCTTGGGGATATGGCTTAGGGTTAAGTCTCAGGGTTAAGTTTCAAGGCTAAGTTTCAATGTTAAGTCTCAGGGTTATGACTTAGGGTTAAGCATTAAGGTTAAGTCTTAGGTTTCAGTCTCAGGGTTATGTCTTAGGATTAAGTCTTAGGGTTAAGTCTTAGGGTTAAGTATTAAATTTAAGTCTTAGGGTTAATTCTTAGGGTTATGTCCTAAAGATCACGTCTTAAGGTTAAATCTTAGGGTTAGGTCTTAAGGTTAAGACTTAAGATTAAGTCTTAGAGTTATGTCTTAGGGTTAAGTCTTAAGGTTAAGACTTAGAGTTAAGTATTTAAGGTTACGTCTTAGGTTTATTGTCTTAGGGTTAAGTCTTAGGGTGTTGTCTTAAGGTTAAGTATTAATATTAAGTCTTAGGGTTAAAGTCATAAGATTTAATCTCAGGGTTAACTCTTATGGCTATGTCATAAGTTTAAGTCTTAATTTTAAGTCTTGGGGATAAATCCTTGGGTTAAGTCTCACGGTTAATCTCAGGGTTAAGACTTAGGGTTAAGTCTTAAGGTTAAGTCTTAGGGTTTAGTCTTAGGGTTCAGTCGTAGGGTTAAGTCTCAGGGTTATGCCTTAGGGTTAAGTCTTATGTTTAAGTTAAGTCTTAGGTTTAAATCATAGGGTTAAGTCTTAGGGTTAAGTTTTAAGTTTAAGTCTTAGGGTTAAGTCTCAGGTTTAGTTTTTAAGGTTAAGTCACAAGGTTAAGTCTTAATTATAAGTGTTAGGGTTAAGTCTTAAGGTTAAGTCTAAGGGTTAAGTCTCTAAGATTAAGTATTAGGTTTAAGTCTCAGGGTTAAGTCTTAGGGATAAGTCTTAAGGTTAAGTCTTAAATTCAAGTCCTAGGGTTAAGTTTTAAGGTTAAGTCTTAAGGTTAAGTCTCAGGGTTATGTCTTAGGGTTAAGTCTTAGGTTTAAGTCTCAGGGTTAAGTCTTAGGGTTAACTGTTAAGGTTAAGACCTAAATTTAAGTCTTAGGGTTAAGCCTTAAGGATAAGACGTAAATTTGAGTCTTAGCGTTAAATCTTAAGGTTATGTCTTACGGTTAAGTGTTAAGGTTAAGTCTTAGATTTAAGTGTTATGGTTATGTCTTAAGGTTAAGTCTTAGTGTTAAGTCTTAGGATTAAGTCTTAAGGTTAACTCATAAATCTAAATCTTAGGGTTAAATCTTTGTGTTAAGTCTTAAGGTTAAATCTTAAGTCCTAGGGTTTGAGTCTTAGGTTTAAGTCTTAAATTTAAGTCTTTGGGATACGTCTTAGGGTTAAGTGTCAGGGTTAAGATTTATGTTTAATTCTTAAGTTTACGTCTTAGGGTTAAGTCTAAAAGTTTAGTCTTAAATTTAAGTCTTAGTGTTGTCTTCGGTTAAGTTATAGTGTTAAGTCTTAGG
Source organism: Falco peregrinus (assembly GCF_023634155.1). NCBI lineage: Eukaryota > Metazoa > Chordata > Aves > Falconiformes > Falconidae > Falco > Falco peregrinus. Next base: position 19,853 of record NW_026599603.1, on the reverse strand, counting down.
GTTACATCCTAAGGTTCAGTCTTATATTAAATTCTCAGGGTTAAGTCTTAGGGATAAGTCTTAAGGTTAAGCCTTAGTATTATGTCTTAAGATTCAGTCTTAAATTTAAATCTTAATAATAAGTCTTAAGGTTAAGGTTTGGGGATAAGTCTTAGGGTTAAGTCTCAGGGATAAGTCTTAGGGTTAAGTCTCAGGGATAAGTCTTAGGGTTAAGTCTTAAGGTTAAATCTTAGGGTTAAGTCTTAAGGTTAAGTCTCAGGGTTAAGTCTTAGGTTAAGTATTAGTATTAAGTCTTAGGGTTAAGTCTTGTGGTTAAGTCCTAAATTTAAGTCTTAGGGTTATGTCTTAGGGATAAGTCTTAGGGTTAAGTCTTATGGTTAAGTCGTAAATTTAAGTCTTAGGGTTATGTCTTAGGGATAAGTCTTAAGGTGAAGTCTTAGGATCAAGTCTTAAGGTGAAGTCATTATGTTAATCCTTAGGGTTAAGTTTTAGGATTGTTTCTTAGGGTTAAGTCTTAATGTTAAGTGTCAGGTTAAGTCTTACAGTTAAGTCTTATGGTTACCTCTTAATGTTATGTCTTAGGGTTAAGTTATAAGGTTAAGTCTAAGGGTTAACTCCTAAGGTTAAGTGTTAAGTTTGAATATTAAAGTTAGGTCTTAAGGTTAAGACTTAGGGTTAAGTCTTATAGTTAAGTCTTTAGGGTTAAGTCTTAGGGTTAAGTTTTTGGCTTACGTCTTAGGGTAAAGTATTAAGGTTAAGTCTTAAACTTAAGTCTTAACGTCAAGTCTTAAGGTTGAGCCTTAAGGTTAAGTTTTAGGGTTAAGTCTTAGGCTTAATTTTTATGGTTAAGTCTTAAGGTTAAGTTTTAGGGTTAAGTCTTCTAGTTAAGTCTTAGGGTTAAGTCTCAGGTTTATGTCTTACGGTTAAGTCTTAAGGTTATGTTTTAAGGTTTAGTCTTGTAGTTAAGACTTAACGGTAAATCTGAAGGTTAAGTCTCATGGTTAAGTCTTAGGGATAAGTCTCAGGGTTAAGGCTCAAGGTAAGGTCTCAAGGTTAAGTCCCAGGGTTAAGTCGTAAGGTTCTGTCTTAAGGCTGAGACTTAGGGTTAAGTCTTAAGGTTAAGTCTTATGGATTGAGTCTTAGGTTTACGTCTTAGAGTTAAGTCTTGGGGATATGGCTTAGGGTTAAGTCTCAGGGTTAAGTTTCAAGGCTAAGTTTCAATGTTAAGTCTCAGGGTTATGACTTAGGGTTAAGCATTAAGGTTAAGTCTTAGGTTTCAGTCTCAGGGTTATGTCTTAGGATTAAGTCTTAGGGTTAAGTCTTAGGGTTAAGTATTAAATTTAAGTCTTAGGGTTAATTCTTAGGGTTATGTCCTAAAGATCACGTCTTAAGGTTAAATCTTAGGGTTAGGTCTTAAGGTTAAGACTTAAGATTAAGTCTTAGAGTTATGTCTTAGGGTTAAGTCTTAAGGTTAAGACTTAGAGTTAAGTATTTAAGGTTACGTCTTAGGTTTATTGTCTTAGGGTTAAGTCTTAGGGTGTTGTCTTAAGGTTAAGTATTAATATTAAGTCTTAGGGTTAAAGTCATAAGATTTAATCTCAGGGTTAACTCTTGTGGTTATGTCATAAGTTTAAGTCTTAATTTTAAGTCTTGGGGATAAATCCTTGGGTTAAGTCTCACGGTTAATCTCAGGGTTAAGACTTAGGGTTAAGTCTTAAGGTTAAGTCTTAGGGTTTAGTCTTAGGGTTCAGTCGTAGGGTTAAGTCTCAGGGTTATGCCTTAGGGTTAAGTCTTATGTTTAAGTTAAGTCTTAGGTTTAAATCATAGGGTTAAGTCTTAGGGTTAAGTTTTAAGTTTAAGTCTTAGGGTTAAGTCTCAGGTTTAGTTTTGAAGGTTAAGTCACAAGGTTAAGTCTTAAGGTTAAGTCTTAATTATAAGTGTTAGGGTTAAGTCTTAAGGTTAAGTCTAAGGGTTAAGTCTCTAAGATATAAGTATTAGGTTTAAGTCTCAGGGTTAAGTCTTAGGGATAAGTCTTAAGGTTAAGTCTTAAGTTCAAGTCCTAGGGTTAAGTTTTAAGGTTAAGTCTTAAGGTTAAGTCTCAGGGTTATGTCTTAGGGTTAAGTCTTAGGTTTAAGTCTCAGGGTTAAGTCTTAGGGTTAACTGTTAAGGTTAAGACCTAAATTTAAGTCTTAGGGTTAAGCCTTAAGGATAAGACGTAAATTTGAGTCTTAGCGTTAAATCTTAAGGTTATGTCTTACGGTTAAGTGTTAAGGTTAAGTCTTAGATTTAAGTGTTATGGTTATGTCTTAAGGTTAAGTCTTAGTGTTAAGTCTTAGGATTAAGTCTTAAGGTTAACTCATAAATCTAAATCTTAGGGTTAAATCTTTGTGTTAAGTCTTAAGGTTAAATCTTAAGTCCTAGGGTTTGAGTCTTAGGTTTAAGTCTTAAATTTAAGTCTTTGGGATACGTCTTAGGGTTAAGTGTCAGGGTTAAGATTTATGTTTAATTCTTAAGTTTACGTCTTAGGGTTAAGTCTAAAAGTTTAGTCTTAAATTTAAGTCTTAGTGTTGTCTTCGGTTAAGTTATAGTGTTAAGTCTTAGGGTTACATCCTAAGGTTCAGTCTTATATTAAATTCTCAGGGTTAAGTCTTAGGGATAAGTCTTAAGGTTAAGCCTTAGTATTATGTCTTAAGATTCAGTCTTAAATTTAAATCTTAATAATAAGTCTTAAGGTTAAGGTTTGGGGATAAGTCTTAGGGTTAAGTCTCAGGGATAAGTCTTAGGGTTAAGTCTCAGGGATAAGTCTTAGGGTTAAGTCTTAAGGTTAAATCTTAGGGTTAAGTCTTAAGGTTAAGTCTCAGGGTTAAGTCTTAGGTTAAGTATTAGTATTAAGTCTTAGGGTTAAGTCTTGTGGTTAAGTCCTAAATTTAAGTCTTAGGGTTATGTCTTAGGGATAAGTCTTAGGGTTAAGTCTTATGGTTAAGTCGTAAATTTAAGTCTTAGGGTTATGTCTTAGGGATAAGTCTTAAGGTGAAGTCTTAGGATCAAGTCTTAAGGTGAAGTCATTATGTTAATCCTTAGGGTTAAGTTTTAGGATTGTTTCTTAGGGTTAAGTCTTAATGTTAAGTGTCAGGTTAAGTCTTACAGTTAAGTCTTATGGTTACCTCTTAATGTTATGTCTTAGGGTTAAGTTATAAGGTTAAGTCTAAGGGTTAACTCCTAAGGTTAAGTGTTAAGTTTGAATATTAAAGTTAGGTCTTAAGGTTAAGACTTAGGGTTAAGTCTTATAGTTAAGTCTTTAGGGTTAAGTCTTAGGGTTAAGTTTTTGGCTTACGTCTTAGGGTAAAGTATTAAGGTTAAGTCTTAAACTTAAGTCTTAACGTCAAGTCTTAAGGTTGAGCCTTAAGGTTAAGTTTTAGGGTTAAGTCTTAGGCTTAATTTTTATGGTTAAGTCTTAAGGTTAAGTTTTAGGGTTAAGTCTTCTAGTTAAGTCTTAGGGTTAAGTCTCAGGTTTATGTCTTACGGTTAAGTCTTAAGGTTATGTTTTAAGGTTTAGTCTTGTAGTTAAGACTTAACGGTAAATCTGAAGGTTAAGTCTCATGGTTAAGTCTTAGGGATAAGTCTCAGGGTTAAGGCTCAAGGTAAGGTCTCAAGGTTAAGTCCCAGGGTTAAGTCGTAAGGTTCTGTCTTAAGGCTGAGACTTAGGGTTAAGTCTTAAGGTTAAGTCTTATGGATTGAGTCTTAGGTTTACGTCTTAGAGTTAAGTCTTGGGGATATGGCTTAGGGTTAAGTCTCAGGGTTAAGTTTCAAGGCTAAGTTTCAATGTTAAGTCTCAGGGTTATGACTTAGGGTTAAGCATTAAGGTTAAGTCTTAGGTTTCAGTCTCAGGGTTATGTCTTAGGATTAAGTCTCAGGGTTAAGTCTTAGGGTTAACTGTTAAGGTTAAGACCTAAATTTAAGTCTTAGGGTTAAGCCTTAAGGATAAGACGTAAATTTGAGTCTTAGCGTTATATCTTAAGGTTATGTCTTACGGTTAAGTGTTAAGGTTAAGTCTTAGATTTAAGTGTTATGGTTATGTCTTAAGGTTAAGTCTTAGTGTTAAGTCTTAGGATTAAGTCTTAAGGTTAACTCATAAATCTAAATCTTAGGGTTAAATCTTTGTGTTAAGTCTTAAGGTTAAATCTTAAGTCCTAGGGTTTGAGTCTTAGGTTTAAGTCTTAAATTTAAGTCTTTGGGATACGTCTTAGGGTTAAGTGTCAGGGTTAAGATTTATGTTTAATTCTTAAGTTTACGTCTTAGGGTTAAGTCTAAAAGTTTAGTCTTAAATTTAAGTCTTAGTGTTGTCTTCGGTTAAGTTATAGTGTTAAGTCTTAGGGTTACATCCTAAGGTTCAGTCTTATATTAAATTCTCAGGGTTAAGTCTTAGGGATAAGTCTTAAGGTTAAGCCTTAGTATTATGTCTTAAGATTCAGTCTTAAATTTAAATCTTAATAATAAGTCTTAAGGTTAAGGTTTGGGGATAAGTCTTAGGGTTAAGTCTCAGGGATAAGTCTTAGGGTTAAGTCTCAGGGATAAGTCTTAGGGTTAAGTCTTAAGGTTAAATCTTAGGGTTAAGTCTTAAGGTTAAGTCTCAGGGTTAAGTCTTAGGTTAAGTATTAGTATTAAGTCTTAGGGTTAAGTCTTGTGGTTAAGTCCTAAATTTAAGTCTTAGGGTTATGTCTTAGGGATAAGTCTTAGGGTTAAGTCTTATGGTTAAGTCGTAAATTTAAGTCTTAGGGTTATGTCTTAGGGATAAGTCTTAAGGTGAAGTCTTAGGATCAAGTCTTAAGGTGAAGTCATTATGTTAATCCTTAGGGTTAAGTTTTAGGATTGTTTCTTAGGGTTAAGTCTTAATGTTAAGTGTCAGGTTAAGTCTTACAGTTAAGTCTTATGGTTACCTCTTAATGTTATGTCTTAGGGTTAAGTTATAAGGTTAAGTCTAAGGGTTAACTCCTAAGGTTAAGTGTTAAGTTTGAATATTAAAGTTAGGTCTTAAGGTTAAGACTTAGGGTTAAGTCTTATAGTTAAGTCTTTAGGGTTAAGTCTTAGGGTTAAGTTTTTGGCTTACGTCTTAGGGTAAAGTATTAAGGTTAAGTCTTAAACTTAAGTCTTAACGTCAAGTCTTAAGGTTGAGCCTTAAGGTTAAGTTTTAGGGTTAAGTCTTAGGCTTAATTTTTATGGTTAAGTCTTAAGGTTAAGTTTTAGGGTTAAGTCTTCTAGTTAAGTCTTAGGGTTAAGTCTCAGGTTTATGTCTTACGGTTAAGTCTTAAGGTTATGTTTTAAGGTTTAGTCTTGTAGTTAAGACTTAACGGTAAATCTGAAGGTTAAGTCTCATGGTTAAGTCTTAGGGATAAGTCTCAGGGTTAAGGCTCAAGGTAAGGTCTCAAGGTTAAGTCCCAGGGTTAAGTCGTAAGGTTCTGTCTTAAGGCTGAGACTTAGGGTTAAGTCTTAAGGTTAAGTCTTATGGATTGAGTCTTAGGTTTACGTCTTAGAGTTAAGTCTTGGGGATATGGCTTAGGGTTAAGTCTCAGGGTTAAGTTTCAAGGCTAAGTTTCAATGTTAAGTCTCAGGGTTATGACTTAGGGTTAAGCATTAAGGTTAAGTCTTAGGTTTCAGTCTCAGGGTTATGTCTTAGGATTAAGTCTTAGGGTTAAGTCTTAGGGTTAAGTATTAAATTTAAGTCTTAGGGTTAATTCTTAGGGTTATGTCCTAAAGATCACGTCTTAAGGTTAAATCTTAGGGTTAGGTCTTAAGGTTAAGACTTAAGATAAAGTCTTAGAGTTATGTCTTAGGGTTAAGTCTTAAGGTTAAGACTTAGAGTTAAGTATTTAAGGATACATCTTAGGTTTATTGTCTTAGGGTTAAGTCTTAGGGTGTTGTCTTAAGGTTAAGTATTAATATTAAGTCTTAGGGTTAAAGTCATAAGATTTAATCTCAGGGTTAACTCTTATGGCTATGTCATAAGTTTAAGTCTTAATTTTAAGTCTTGGGGATAAATCTTTGGGTTAAGTCTCACGGTTAATCTCAGGGTTAAGACTTAGGGTTAAGTCTTAAGGTTAAGTCTTAGGGTTTAGTCTTAGGGTTCAGTCGTAGGGTTAAGTCTCAGGGTTATGCCTTAGGGCTAAGTCTTATGTTTAAGTTAAGTCTTAGGTTTAAATCATAGGGTTAAGTCTTAGGGTTAAGTTTTAAGTTTAAGTATTAGGGTTAAGTCTCAGGTTTAGTTTTTAAGGTTAAGTCACAAGGTTAAGTCTTAATTATAAGTGTTAGGGTTAAGTCTTAAGGTTAAGTCTAAGGGTTAAGTCTCTAAGATTAAGTATTAGGTTTAAGTCTCAGGGTTAAGTCTTAGGGATAAGTCTTAAGGTTAAGTCTTAAATTCAAGTCCTAGGGTTAAGTTTTAAGGTTAAGTCTTAAGGTTAAGTCTCAGGGTTATGTCTTAGGGTTAAGTCTCAGGGTTAAGTCTTAGGGTTAACTGTTAAGGTTAAGACCTAAATTTAAGTCTTAGGGTTAAGCCTTAAGGATAAGACGTAAATTTGAGTCTTAGCGTTAAATCTTAAGGTTATGTCTTACGGTTAAGTGTTAAGGTTAAGTCTTAGATTTAAGTGTTATGGTTATGTCTTAAGGTTAAGTCTTAGTGTTAAGTCTTAGGATTAAGTCTTAAGGTTAACTCATAAATCTAAATCTTAGGGTTAAATCTTTGTGTTAAGTCTTAAGGTTAAATCTTAAGTCCTAGGGTTTGAGTCTTAGGTTTAAGTCTTAAATTTAAGTCTTTGGGATACGTCTTAGGGTTAAGTGTCAGGGTTAAGATTTATGTTTAATTCTTAAGTTTACGTCTTAGGGTTAAGTCTAAAAGTTTAGTCTTAAATTTAAGTCTTAGTGTTGTCTTCGGTTAAGTTATAGTGTTAAGTCTTAGGGTTACATCCTAAGGTTCAGTCTTATATTAAATTCTCAGGGTTAAGTCTTAGGGATAAGTCTTAAGGTTAAGCCTTAGTATTATGTCTTAAGATTCAGTCTTAAATTTAAATCTTAATAATAAGTCTTAAGGTTAAGGTTTGGGGATAAGTCTTAGGGTTAAGTCTCAGGGATAAGTCTTAGGGTTAAGTCTCAGGGATAAGTCTTAGGGTTAAGTCTTAAGGTTAAATCTTAGGGTTAAGTCTTAAGGTTAAGTCTCAGGGTTAAGTCTTAGGTTAAGTATTAGTATTAAGTCTTAGGGTTAAGTCTTGTGGTTAAGTCCTAAATTTAAGTCTTAGGGTTATGTCTTAGGGATAAGTCTTAGGGTTAAGTCTTATGGTTAAGTCGTAAATTTAAGTCTTAGGGTTATGTCTTAGGGATAAGTCTTAAGGTGAAGTCTTAGGATCAAGTCTTAAGGTGAAGTCATTATGTTAATCCTTAGGGTTAAGTTTTAGGATTGTTTCTTAGGGTTAAGTCTTAATGTTAAGTGTCAGGTTAAGTCTTACAGTTAAGTCTTATGGTTACCTCTTAATGTTATGTCTTAGGGTTAAGTTATAAGGTTAAGTCTAAGGGTTAACTCCTAAGGTTAAGTGTTAAGTTTGAATATTAAAGTTAGGTCTTAAGGTTAAGACTTAGGGTTAAGTCTTATAGTTAAGTCTTTAGGGTTAAGTCTTAGGGTTAAGTTTTTGGCTTACGTCTTAGGGTAAAGTATTAAGGTTAAGTCTTAAACTTAAGTCTTAACGTCAAGTCTTAAGGTTGAGCCTTAAGGTTAAGTTTTAGGGTTAAGTCTTAGACTTAATTTTTATGGTTAAGTCTTAAGGTTAAGTTTTAGGGTTAAGTCTTCCAGTTAAGTCTTAGGGTTAAGTCTCAGGTTTATGTCTTACGGTTAAGTCTTAAGGTTATGTTTTAAGGTTTAGTCTTGTAGTTAAGACTTAACGGTAAATCTGAAGGTTAAGTCTCATGGTTAAGTCTTAGGGATAAGTCTCAGGGTTAAGGCTCAAGGTAAGGTCTCAAGGTTAAGTCCCAGGGTTAAGTCGTAAGGTTCTGTCTTAAGGCTGAGACTTAGGGTTAAGTCTTAAGGTTAAGTCTTATGGATTGAGTCTTAGGTTTACGTCTTAGAGTTAAGTCTTGGGGATATGGCTTAGGGTTAAGTCTCAGGGTTAAGTTTCAAGGCTAAGTTTCAATGTTAAGTCTCAGGGTTATGACTTAGGGTTAAGCATTAAGGTTAAGTCTTAGGTTTCAGTCTCAGGGTTATGTCTTAGGATTAAGTCTTAGGGTTAAGTCTTAGGGTTAAGTATTAAATTTAAGTCTTAGGGTTAATTCTTAGGGTTATGTCCTAAAGATCACGTCTTAAGGTTAAATCTTAGGGTTAGGTCTTAAGGTTAAGACTTAAGATTAAGTCTTAGAGTTATGTCTTAGGGTTAAGTCTTAAGGTTAAGACTTAGAGTTAAGTATTTAAGGTTACGTCTTAGGTTTATTGTCTTAGGGTTAAGTCTTAGGGTGTTGTCTTAAGGTTAAGTATTAATATTAAGTCTTAGGGTTAAAGTCATAAGATTTAATCTCAGGGTTAACTCTTATGGTTATGTCATAAGTTTAAGTCTTAATTTTAAGTCTTGGGGATAAATCTTTGGGTTAAGTCTCACGGTTAATCTCAGGGTTAAGACTTAGGGTTAAGTCTTAAGGTTAAGTCTTAGGGTTTAGTCTTAGGGTTCAGTCGTAGGGTTAAGTCTCAGGGTTATGCCTTAGGGTTAAGTCTTATGTTTAAGTTAAGTCTTAGGTTTAAATCATAGGGTTAAGTCTTAGGGTTAAGTTTTAAGTTTAAGTATTAGGGTTAAGTCTCAGGTTTAGTTTTTAAGGTTAAGTCACAAGGTTAAGTCTTAAGGTTAAGTCTTAATTATAAGTGTTAGGGTTAAGTCTTAAGGTTAAGTCTAAGGGTTAAGTCTCTAAGATTAAGTATTAGGTTTAAGTCTCAGGGTTAAGTCTTAGGGATAAGTCTTAAGGTTAAGTCTTAAATTCAAGTCCTAGGGTTAAGTTTTAAGGTTAAGTCTTAAGGTTAAGTCTCAGGGTTATGTCTTAGGGTTAAGTCTCAGGGTTAAGTCTTAGGGTTAACTGTTAAGGTTAAGACCTAAATTTAAGTCTTAGGGTTAAGCCTTAAGGATAAGACGTAAATTTGAGTCTTAGCGTTAAATCTTAAGGTTATGTCTTACGGTTAAGTGTTAAGGTTAAGTCTTAGATTTAAGTGTTATGGTTATGTCTTAAGGTTAAGTCTTAGTGTTAAGTCTTAGGATTAAGTCTTAAGGTTAACTCATAAATCTAAATCTTAGGGTTAAATCTTTGTGTTAAGTCTTAAGGTTAAATCTTAAGTCCTAGGGTTTGAGTCTTAGGTTTAAGTCTTAAATTTAAGTCTTTGGGATACGTCTTAGGGTTAAGTGTCAGGGTTAAGATTTATGTTTAATTCTTAAGTTTACGTCTTAGGGTTAAGTCTAAAAGTTTAGTCTTAAATTTAAGTCTTAGTGTTGTCTTCGGTTAAGTTATAGTGTTAAGTCTTAGGGTTACATCCTAAGGTTCAGTCTTATATTAAATTCTCAGGGTTAAGTCTTAGGGATAAGTCTTAAGGTTAAGCCTTAGTATTATGTCTTAAGATTCAGTCTTAAATTTAAATCTTAATAATAAGTCTTAAGGTTAAGGTTTGGGGATAAGTCTTAGGGTTAAGTCTCAGGGATAAGTCTTAGGGTTAAGTCTCAGGGATAAGTCTTAGGGTTAAGTCTTAAGGTTAAATCTTAGGGTTAAGTCTTAAGGTTAAGTCTCAGGGTTAAGTCTTAGGTTAAGTATTAGTATTAAGTCTTAGGGTTAAGTCTTGTGGTTAAGTCCTAAATTTAAGTCTTAGGGTTATGTCTTAGGGATAAGTCTTAGGGTTAAGTCTTATGGTTAAGTCGTAAATTTAAGTCTTAGGGTTATGTCTTAGGGATAAGTCTTAAGGTGAAGTCTTAGGATCAAGTCTTAAGGTGAAGTCATTATGTTAATCCTTAGGGTTAAGTTTTAGGATTGTTTCTTAGGGTTAAGTCTTAATGTTAAGTGTCAGGTTAAGTCTTACAGTTAAGTCTTATGGTTACCTCTTAATGTTATGTCTTAGGGTTAAGTTATAAGGTTAAGTCTAAGGGTTAACTCCTAAGGTTAAGTGTTAAGTTTGAATATTAAAGTTAGGTCTTAAGGTTAAGACTTAGGGTTAAGTCTTATAGTTAAGTCTTTAGAGTTAAGTCTTAGGGTTAAGTTTTTGGCTTACGTCTTAGGGTAAAGTATTAAGGTTAAGTCTTAAACTTAAGTCTTAACGTCAAGTCTTAAGGTTGAGCCTTAAGGTTAAGTTTTAGGGTTAAGTCTTAGGCTTAATTTTTATGGTTAAGTCTTAAGGTTAAGTTTTAGGGTTAAGTCTTCCAGTTAAGTCTTAGGGTTAAGTCTCAGGTTTATGTCTTACGGTTAAGTCTTAAGGTTATGTTTTAAGGTTTAGTCTTGTAGTTAAGACTTAACGGTAAATCTGAAGGTTAAGTCTCATGGTTAAGTCTTAGGGATAAGTCTCAGGGTTAAGGCTCAAGGTAAGGTCTCAAGGTTAAGTCCCAGGGTTAAGTCGTAAGGTTCTGTCTTAAGGCTGAGACTTAGGGTTAAGTCTTAAGGTTAAGTCTTATGGATTGAGTCTTAGGTTTACGTCTTAGAGTTAAGTCTTGGGGATATGGCTTAGGGTTAAGTCTCAGGGTTAAGTTTCAAGGCTAAGTTTCAATGTTAAGTCTCAGGGTTATGACTTAGGGTTAAGCATTAAGGTTAAGTCTTAGGTTTCAGTCTCAGGGTTATGTCTTAGGATTAAGTCTTAGGGTTAAGTCTTAGGGTTAAGTATTAAATTTAAGTCTTAGGGTTAATTCTTAGGGTTATGTCCTAAAGATCACGTCTTAAGGTTAAATCTTAGGGTTAGGTCTTAAGGTTAAGACTTAAGATTAAGTCTTAGAGTTATGTCTTAGGGTTAAGTCTTAAGGTTAAGACTTAGAGTTAAGTATTTAAGGTTACGTCTTAGGTTTATTGTCTTAGGGTTAAGTCTTAGGGTGTTGTCTTAAGGTTAAGTATTAATATTAAGTCTTAGGGTTAAAGTCATAAGATTTAATCTCAGGGTTAACTCTTATGGTTATGTCATAAGTTTAAGTCTTAATTTTAAGTCTTGGGGATAAATCTTTGGGTTAAGTCTCACGGTTAATCTCAGGGTTAAGACTTAGGGTTAAGTCTTAAGGTTAAGTCTTAGGGTTTAGTCTTAGGGTTCAGTCGTAGGGTTAAGTCTCAGGGTTATGCCTTAGGGTTAAGTCTTATGTTTAAGTTAAGTCTTAGGTTTAAATCATAGGGTTAAGTCTTAGGGTTAAGTTTTAAGTTTAAGTATTAGGGTTAAGTCTCAGGTTTAGTTTTTAAGGTTAAGTCACAAGGTTAAGTCACAAGGTTAAGTCTTAATTATAAGTGTTAGGGTTAAGTCTTAAGGTTAAGTCTAAGGGTTAAGTCTCTAAGATTAAGTATTAGGTTTAAGTCTCAGGGTTAAGTCTTAGGGATAAGTCTTAAGGTTAAGTCTTAAATTCAAGTCCTAGGGTTAAGTTTTAAGGTTAAGTCTTAAGGTTAAGTCTCAGGGTTATGTCTTAGGGTTAAGTCTTAGGTTTAAGTCTCAGGGTTAAGTCTTAGGGTTAACTGTTAAGGTTAAGACCTAAATTTAAGTCTTAGGGTTAAGCCTTAAGGATAAGACGTAAATTTGAGTCTTAGCGTTATATCTTAAGGTTATGTCTTACGGTTAAGTGTTAAGGTTAAGTCTTAGATTTAAGTGTTATGGTTATGTCTTAAGGTTAAGTCTTAGTGTTAAGTCTTAGGATTAAGTCTTAAGGTTAACTCATAAATCTAAATCTTAGGGTTAAATCTTTGTGTTAAGTCTTAAGGTTAAATCTTAAGTCCTAGGGTTTGAGTCTTAGGTTTAAGTCTTAAATTTAAGTCTTTGGGATACGTCTTAGGGTTAAGTGTCAGGGTTAAGATTTATGTTTAATTCTTAAGTTTACGTCTTAGGGTTAAGTCTAAAAGTTTAGTCTTAAATTTAAGTCTTAGTGTTGTCTTCGGTTAAGTTATAGTGTTAAGTCTTAGGGTTACATCCTAAGGTTCAGTCTTATATTAAATTCTCAGGGTTAAGTCTTAGGGATAAGTCTTAAGGTTAAGCCTTAGTATTATGTCTTAAGATTCAGTCTTAAATTTAAATCTTAATAATAAGTCTTAAGGTTAAGGTTTGGGGATAAGTCTTAGGGTTAAGTCTCAGGGATAAGTCTTAGGGTTAAGTCTCAGGGATAAGTCTTAGGGTTAAGTCTTAAGGTTAAATCTTAGGGTTAAGTCTTAAGGTTAAGTCTCAGGGTTAAGTCTTAGGTTAAGTATTAGTATTAAGTCTTAGGGTTAAGTCTTGTGGTTAAGTCCTAAATTTAAGTCTTAGGGTTATGTCTTAGGGATAAGTCTTAGGGTTAAGTCTTATGGTTAAGTCGTAAATTTAAGTCTTAGGGTTATGTCTTAGGGATAAGTCTTAAGGTGAAGTCTTAGGATCAAGTCTTAAGGTGAAGTCATTATGTTAATCCTTAGGCTTAAGTTTTAGGATTGTTTCTTAGGGTTAAGTCTTAATGTTAAGTGTCAGGTTAAGTCTTACAGTTAAGTCTTATGGTTACCTCTTAATGTTATGTCTTAGGGTTAAGTTATAAGGTTAAGTCTAAGGGTTAACTCCTAAGGTTAAGTGTTAAGTTTGAATATTAAAGTTAGGTCTTAAGGTTAAGACTTAGGGTTAAGTCTTATAGTTAAGTCTTTAGGGTTAAGTCTTAGGGTTAAGTTTTTGGCTTACGTCTTAGGGTAAAGTATTAAGGTTAAGTCTTAAACTTAAGTCTTAACGTCAAGTCTTAAGGTTGAGCCTTAAGGTTAAGTTTTAGGGTTAAGTCTTAGGCTTAATTTTTATGGTTAAGTCTTAAGGTTAAGTTTTAGGGTTAAGTCTTCTAGTTAAGTCTTAGGGTTAAGTCTCAGGTTTATGTCTTACGGTTAAGTCTTAAGGTTATGTTTTAAGGTTTAGTCTTGTAGTTAAGACTTAACGGTAAATCTGAAGGTTAAGTCTCATGGTTAAGTCTTAGGGATAAGTCTCAGGGTTAAGGCTCAAGGTAAGGTCTCAAGGTTAAGTCCCAGGGTTAAGTCGTAAGGTTCTGTCTTAAGGCTGAGACTTAGGGTTAAGTCTTAAGGTTAAGTCTTATGGATTGAGTCTTAGGTTTACGTCTTAGAGTTAAGTCTTGGGGATATGGCTTAGGGTTAAGTCTCAGGGTTAAGTTTCAAGGCTAAGTTTCAATGTTAAGTCTCAGGGTTATGACTTAGGGTTAAGCATTAAGGTTAAGTCTTAGGTTTCAGTCTCAGGGTTATGTCTTAGGATTAAGTCTTAGGGTTAAGTCTTAGGGTTAAGTATTAAATTTAAGTCTTAGGGTTAATTCTTAGGGTTATGTCCTAAAGATCACGTCTTAAGGTTAAATCTTAGGGTTAGGTCTTAAGGTTAAGACTTAAGATTAAGTCTTAGAGTTATGTCTTAGGGTTAAGTCTTAAGGTTAAGACTTAGAGTTAAGTATTTAAGGTTACGTCTTAGGTTTATTGTCTTAGGGTTAAGTCTTAGGGTGTTGTCTTAAGGTTAAGTATTAATATTAAGTCTTAGGGTTAAAGTCATAAGATTTAATCTCAGGGTTAACTCTTATGGTTATGTCATAAGTTTAAGTCTTAATTTTAAGTCTTGGGGATAAATCCTTGGGTTAAGTCTCACGGTTAATCTCAGGGTTAAGACTTAGGGTTAAGTCTTAAGGTTAAGTCTTAGGGTTTAGTCTTAGGGTTCAGTCGTAGGGTTAAGTCTCAGGGTTATGCCTTAGGGTTAAGTCTTATGTTTAAGTTAAGTCTTAGGTTTAAATCATAGGGTTAAGTCTTAGGGTTAAGTTTTAAGTTTAAGTCTTAGGGTTAAGTCTCAGGTTTAGTTTTTAAGGTTAAGTCACAAGGTTAAGTCTTAAGGTTAAGTCTTAATTATAAGTGTTAGGGTTAAGTCTTAAGGTTAAGTCTAAGGGTTAAGTCTCTAAGATTAAGTATTAGGTTTAAGTCTCAGGGTTAAGTCTTAGGGATAAGTCTTAAGGTTAAGTCTTAAGTTCAAGTCCTAGGGTTAAGTTTTAAGGTTAAGTCTTAAGGTTAAGTCTCAGGGTTATGTCTTAGGGTTAAGTCTTAGGTTTAAGTCTCAGGGTTAAGTCTTAGGGTTAACTGTTAAGGTTAAGACCTAAATTTAAGTCTTAGGGTTAAGCCTTAAGGATAAGACGTAAATTTGAGTCTTAGCGTTAAATCTTAAGGTTATGTCTTACGGTTAAGTGTTAAGGTTAAGTCTTAGATTTAAGTGTTATGGTTATGTCTTAAGGTTAAGTCTTAGTGTTAAGTCTTAGGATTAAGTCTTAAGGTTAACTCATAAATCTAAATCTTAGGGTTAAATCTTTGTGTTAAGTCTTAAGGTTAAATCTTAAGTCCTAGGGTTTGAGTCTTAGGTTTAAGTCTTAAATTTAAGTCTTTGGGATACGTCTTAGGGTTAAGTGTCAGGGTTAAGATTTATGTTTAATTCTTAAGTTTACGTCTTAGGGTTAAGTCTAAAAGTTTAGTCTTAAATTTAAGTCTTAGTGTTGTCTTCGGTTAAGTTATAGTGTTAAGTCTTAGGGTTACATCCTAAGGTTCAGTCTTATATTAAATTCTCAGGGTTAAGTCTTAGGGATAAGTCTTAAGGTTAAGCCTTAGTATTATGTCTTAAGATTCAGTCTTAAATTTAAATCTTAATAATAAGTCTTAAGGTTAAGGTTTGGGGATAAGTCTTAGGGTTAAGTCTCAGGGATAAGTCTTAGGGTTAAGTCTCAGGGATAAGTCTTAGGGTTAAGTCTTAAGGTTAAATCTTAGGGTTAAGTCTTAAGGTTAAGTCTCAGGGTTAAGTCTTAGGTTAAGTATTAGTATTAAGTCTTAGGGTTAAGTCTTGTGGTTAAGTCCTAAATTTAAGTCTTAGGGTTATGTCTTAGGGATAAGTCTTAGGGTTAAGTCTTATGGTTAAGTCGTAAATTTAAGTCTTAGGGTTATGTCTTAGGGATAAGTCTTAAGGTGAAGTCTTAGGATCAAGTCTTAAGGTGAAGTCATTATGTTAATCCTTAGGGTTAAGTTTTAGGATTGTTTCTTAGGGTTAAGTCTTAATGTTAAGTGTCAGGTTAAGTCTTACAGTTAAGTCTTATGGTTACCTCTTAATGTTATGTCTTAGGGTTAAGTTATAAGGTTAAGTCTAAGGGTTAACTCCTAAGGTTAAGTGTTAAGTTTGAATATTAAAGTTAGGTCTTAAGGTTAAGACTTAGGGTTAAGTCTTATAGTTAAGTCTTTAGGGTTAAGTCTTAGGGTTAAGTTTTTGGCTTACGTCTTAGGGTAAAGTATTAAGGTTAAGTCTTAAATTTAAGTCTTAACGTCAAGTCTTAAGGTTGAGCCTTAAGGTTAAGTTTTAGGGTTAAGTCTTAGGCTTAATTTTTATGGTTAAGTCTTAAGGTTAAGTTTTAGGGTTAAGTCTTCTAGTTAAGTCTTAGGGTTAAGTCTCAGGTTTATGTCTTACGGTTAAGTCTTAAGGTTATGTTTTAAGGTTTAGTCTTGTAGTTAAGACTTAACGGTAAATCTGAAGGTTAAGTCTCATGGTTAAGTCTTAGGGATAAGTCTCAGGGTTAAGGCTCAAGGTAAGGTCTCAAGGTTAAGTCCCAGGGTTAAGTCGTAAGGTTCTGTCTTAAGGCTGAGACTTAGGGTTAAGTCTTAAGGTTAAGTCTTATGGATTGAGTCTTAGGTTTACGTCTTAGAGTTAAGTCTTGGGGATATGGCTTAGGGTTAAGTCTCAGGGTTAAGTTTCAAGGCTAAGTTTCAATGTTAAGTCTCAGGGTTATGACTTAGGGTTAAGCATTAAGGTTAAGTCTTAGGTTTCAGTCTCAGGGTTATGTCTTAGGATTAAGTCTTAGGGTTAAGTCTTAGGGTTAAGTATTAAATTTAAGTCTTAGGGTTAATTCTTAGGGTTATGTCCTAAAGATCACGTCTTAAGGTTAAATCTTAGGGTTAGGTCTTAAGGTTAAGACTTAAGATTAAGTCTTAGAGTTATGTCTTAGGGTTAAGTCTTAAGGTTAAGACTTAGAGTTAAGTATTTAAGGTTACGTCTTAGGTTTATTGTCTTAGGGTTAAGTCTTAGGGTGTTGTCTTAAGGTTAAGTATTAATATTAAGTCTTAGGGTTAAAGTCATAAGATTTAATCTCAGGGTTAACTCTTATGGTTATGTCATAAGTTTAAGTCTTAATTTTAAGTCTTGGGGATAAATCCTTGGGTTAAGTCTCACGGTTAATCTCAGGGTTAAGACTTAGGGTTAAGTCTTAAGGTTAAGTCTTAGGGTTTAGTCTTAGGGTTCAGTCGTAGGGTTAAGTCTCAGGGTTATGCCTTAGGGTTAAGTCTTATGTTTAAGTTAAGTCTTAGGTTTAAATCATAGGGTTAAGTCTTAGGGTTAAGTTTTAAGTTTAAGTCTTAGGGTTAAGTCTCAGGTTTAGTTTTTAAGGTTAAGTCACAAGGTTAAGTCTTAAGGTTAAGTCTTAATTATAAGTGTTAGGGTTAAGTCTTAAGGTTAAGTCTAAGGGTTAAGTCTCTAAGATTAAGTATTAGGTTTAAGTCTCAGGGTTAAGTCTTAGGGATAAGTCTTAAGGTTAAGTCTTAAGTTCAAGTCCTAGGGTTAAGTTTTAAGGTTAAGTCTTAAGGTTAAGTCTCAGGGTTATGTCTTAGGGTTAAGTCTTAGGTTTAAGTCTCAGGGTTAAGTCTTAGGGTTAACTGTTAAGGTTAAGACCTAAATTTAAGTCTTAGGGTTAAGCCTTAAGGATAAGACGTAAATTTGAGTCTTAGCGTTAAATCTTAAGGTTATGTCTTACGGTTAAGTGTTAAGGTTAAGTCTTAGATTTAAGTGTTATGGTTATGTCTTAAGGTTAAGTCTTAGTGTTAAGTCTTAGGATTAAGTCTTAAGGTTAACTCATAAATCTAAATCTTAGGGTTAAATCTTTGTGTTAAGTCTTAAGGTTAAATCTTAAGTCCTAGGGTTTGAGTCTTAGGTTTAAGTCTTAAATTTAAGTCTTTGGGATACGTCTTAGGGTTAAGTGTCAGGGTTAAGATTTATGTTTAATTCTTAAGTTTACGTCTTAGGGTTAAGTCTAAAAGTTTAGTCTTAAATTTAAGTCTTAGTGTTGTCTTCGGTTAAGTTATAGTGTTAAGTCTTAGGGTTACATCCTAAGGTTCAGTCTTATATTAAATTCTCAGGGTTAAGTCTTAGGGATAAGTCTTAAGGTTAAGCCTTAGTATTATGTCTTAAGATTCAGTCTTAAATTTAAATCTTAATAATAAGTCTTAAGGTTAAGGTTTGGGGATAAGTCTTAGGGTTAAGTCTCAGGGATAAGTCTTAGGGTTAAGTCTCAGGGATAAGTCTTAGGGTTAAGTCTTAAGGTTAAATCTTAGGGTTAAGTCTTAAGGTTAAGTCTCAGGGTTAAGTCTTAGGTTAAGTATTAGTATTAAGTCTTAGGGTTAAGTCTTGTGGTTAAGTCCTAAATTTAAGTCTTAGGGTTATGTCTTAGGGATAAGTCTTAGGGTTAAGTCTTATGGTTAAGTCGTAAATTTAAGTCTTAGGGTTATGTCTTAGGGATAAGTCTTAAGGTGAAGTCTTAGGATCAAGTCTTAAGGTGAAGTCATTATGTTAATCCTTAGGGTTAAGTTTTAGGATTGTTTCTTAGGGTTAAGTCTTAATGTTAAGTGTCAGGTTAAGTCTTACAGTTAAGTCTTATGGTTACCTCTTAATGTTATGTCTTAGGGTTAAGTTATAAGGTTAAGTCTAAGGGTTAACTCCTAAGGTTAAGTGTTAAGTTTGAATATTAAAGTTAGGTCTTAAGGTTAAGACTTAGGGTTAAGTCTTATAGTTAAGTCTTTAGGGTTAAGTCTTAGGGTTAAGTTTTTGGCTTACGTCTTAGGGTAAAGTATTAAGGTTAAGTCTTAAACTTAAGTCTTAACGTCAAGTCTTAAGGTTGAGCCTTAAGGTTAAGTTTTAGGGTTAAGTCTTAGGCTTAATTTTTATGGTTAAGTCTTAAGGTTAAGTTTTAGGGTTAAGTCTTCTAGTTAAGTCTTAGGGTTAAGTCTCAGGTTTATGTCTTACGGTTAAGTCTTAAGGTTATGTTTTAAGGTTTAGTCTTGTAGTTAAGACTTAACGGTAAATCTGAAGGTTAAGTCTCATGGTTAAGTCTTAGGGATAAGTCTCAGGGTTAAGGCTCAAGGTAAGGTCTCAAGGTTAAGTCCCAGGGTTAAGTCGTAAGGTTCTGTCTTAAGGCTGAGACTTAGGGTTAAGTCTTAAGGTTAAGTCTTATGGATTGAGTCTTAGGTTTACGTCTTAGAGTTAAGTCTTGGGGATATGGCTTAGGGTTAAGTCTCAGGGTTAAGTTTCAAGGCTAAGTTTCAATGTTAAGTCTCAGGGTTATGACTTAGGGTTAAGCATTAAGGTTAAGTCTTAGGTTTCAGTCTCAGGGTTATGTCTTAGGATTAAGTCTTAGGGTTAAGTCTTAGGGTTAAGTATTAAATTTAAGTCTTAGGGTTAATTCTTAGGGTTATGTCCTAAAGATCACGTCTTAAGGTTAAATCTTAGGGTTAGGTCTTAAGGTTAAGACTTAAGATTAAGTCTTAGAGTTATGTCTTAGGGTTAAGTCTTAAGGTTAAGACTTAGAGTTAAGTATTTAAGGTTACGTCTTAGGTTTATTGTCTTAGGGTTAAGTCTTAGGGTGTTGTCTTAAGGTTAAGTATTAATATTAAGTCTTAGGGTTAAAGTCATAAGATTTAATCTCAGGGTTAACTCTTATGGCTATGTCATAAGTTTAAGTCTTAATTTTAAGTCTTGGGGATAAATCCTTGGGTTAAGTCTCACGGTTAATCTCAGGGTTAAGACTTAGGGTTAAGTCTTAAGGTTAAGTCTTAGGGTTTAGTCTTAGGGTTCAGTCGTAGGGTTAAGTCTCAGGGTTATGCCTTAGGGTTAAGTCTTATGTTTAAGTTAAGTCTTAGGTTTAAATCATAGGGTTAAGTCTTAGGGTTAAGTTTTAAGTTTAAGTCTTAGGGTTAAGTCTCAGGTTTAGTTTTTAAGGTTAAGTCACAAGGTTAAGTCTTAATTATAAGTGTTAGGGTTAAGTCTTAAGGTTAAGTCTAAGGGTTAAGTCTCTAAGATTAAGTATTAGGTTTAAGTCTCAGGGTTAAGTCTTAGGGATAAGTCTTAAGGTTAAGTCTTAAATTCAAGTCCTAGGGTTAAGTTTTAAGGTTAAGTCTTAAGGTTAAGTCTCAGGGTTATGTCTTAGGGTTAAGTCTTAGGTTTAAGTCTCAGGGTTAAGTCTTAGGGTTAACTGTTAAGGTTAAGACCTAAATTTAAGTCTTAGGGTTAAGCCTTAAGGATAAGACGTAAATTTGAGTCTTAGCGTTATATCTTAAGGTTATGTCTTACGGTTAAGTGTTAAGGTTAAGTCTTAGATTTAAGTGTTATGGTTATGTCTTAAGGTTAAGTCTTAGTGTTAAGTCTTAGGATTAAGTCTTAAGGTTAACTCATAAATCTAAATCTTAGGGTTAAATCTTTGTGTTAAGTCTTAAGGTTAAATCTTAAGTCCTAGGGTTTGAGTCTTAGGTTTAAGTCTTAAATTTAAGTCTTTGGGATACGTCTTAGGGTTAAGTGTCAGGGTTAAGATTTATGTTTAATTCTTAAGTTTACGTCTTAG